>NW_017728918.1:91827537-91865506 GCF_001723895.1 Crocodylus porosus | reverse complement strand
TCATCCAAGTCACTGATGAAGATGTTGAACAGTGCGGGCCCGAGGACCGAGCCCTGCTGAACCCCACTGCCCACATTCCTCCAGGTTGAAAATGACCTGTCCATCACCACTCTCTGGGTGC
The DNA here is from genome assembly GCF_001723895.1 of Crocodylus porosus. Classification (NCBI taxonomy): domain Eukaryota; kingdom Metazoa; phylum Chordata; order Crocodylia; family Crocodylidae; genus Crocodylus; species Crocodylus porosus. The sequence continues at coordinate 91,865,385 of NW_017728918.1, read as the reverse complement.
GGCCCTCTAGCCAGTTGGTGACCCAGTTGACTGTGTGGGTGTCGACACCACAGTCCCCCAGTTTCTTAATGAGAACAGGGTGAAAGACAGTGTCGAAGGCCTTCCAAAAGTCCAGAAATACTATATCCCTTGCTAACCCTGCATCTAAGGATTTGGTGACCTGGTCGTAGAAGGCCACCAGGTTGGTCTGCCAGGACCTGCCTCTAATGAACCTGTGTTGGTTGCCCCTCGTGGACATGTGCCAGAATAATTCTCTCAAAAAGCTTGCCCAGGATTGAGGTATGACTGACTGGCCTATAGAGGGCTTCATTTGAAGGTGGGCCATTATACAGAAAGAAATGCAATATTCATAGAGCCAGAAGGAGAGAATGCTAAAGGGAATGTCATTCCATAGCCGTGGGTCTCAACCTTTATTTATTTATTTTTGTTAGATTCAAGGAACCTTTCCATAACTTTTGTTTTAATGTGGTAGCACCTTGGTTGAGAACCACAGTTGTGTTGTGCCTCAGTTTATCTCAGTGGTTCTCAACCAGAGTGCTCACAGCCAGGTGGAACTTCTTGGTGTGCCTTGAATAGAGAGCCAGGTCAGGGAGGGCTATGACAAGAATGCACACTTCTGCCTGCACTAGGTTTACCCAATACGTCTAAAGCAGGCAGGAGTGTCTGCTCTTGTCCCAGTGCTTCCTGGTCCTCCTTCCCCTGCCACTCCTGCTGGAAACAGGTGGCTAAGATAGTTCCACCAACGATCAGACCAGGAAGGGCTATAGCAGGGCAGGACACTTCTGCATAGGTTTATCACATAATCCTAATACAGGTAGGGGCACATGCTTGTGCCACAGCCCATTCTAATCTGGCCATGCCCAAATCATACAAGGCAGTTCCACTTGGCTGAAGTGGTGGCAGTTCCTCTACCACATCATCCAGTTGAGAACCTCTGCTGTTATCTCCTAATAGGTAGGGCTGTCACCTGAGAGGAAGGAGTCCTTGGTCTCAGCATTATTTCTCTTTCTCCTTTAGTCCAGTGACTTTTTAAAGTGATGTGTATAAAAAGTCATGGAAGAGAAAGGAAGAGAACGTAGCATTTCCTTCTGAGCTACTCTACCTCCTAGGGCAGAATCCTAATCCCTCTTGATTGCTTTCCTGATGCAGTGAATTTGGTGATCTTTGCTGCTTAGTGGTTCAGTTTTAATTGGTCATATGGAAGAAACCCGCACCCAGCCTAGTGTATGTCCTGGTGATTTGGGCCCTGATCTGGGTGGTGGGAAGTGTGGGTTTGAATCCACTCAGACTGGTGAGGGCCTGTATCCCTGACCTGCTAATTCCTGTACTCTTTTAACCTCTTACTTTCTGTATAATAATTTGGTGAACCTGCCTTCTTTCCTTGTGTTGCCATGTTTTTCCTGAAAAGTGAAGGTGGCCATTGTTTTTTGTGCTGAATGCAGTCCTGTTCATGTTCTCTGAACCTGCTTGCTCAGGCTTCTTTGAAGACTTAAATGTCAGTCTGCCTAGTTTTTGAATCTCAGTGAGGCATATGAGACCCGGGTGTCCAGTTGTTCAGGACGGAGCAGTTTTGGTCACAGAAGCACCATTGCAATGGTGAATTTCATGATCAAAAAAGGGAGGTACCCCATGATTTCTGATACCTTCATGGTTAGGTGGCCACTGAGAAGGAGGGTGTTTTTTTATTGTAGTTTTTGAACCAGATGCACTGAGTCCTGTTTTGGGTGACTCCACTCCAAAAAGAATTAATCTGGCCACTAGTATTTATTTGTATAATGCCAAATGCCAGCAGTTATTTCAAATTTCCTTCTAAAAGATATTGGTCATAATTGCTGTCTTAGAAATCAAAGCAGTTCTGTATCTTCTGGCTAATTAGTTTAAATGACCAAATAATGCATAGGTCGTAATAATGTTTTGTAGCCCTAGAGAAAGTTTAAGTGTTTTGGGGGGAGAGAGGAGATGCCCAGAACCTTAAGTAACCAAAAATTAATAGTATAAAAATACCCTAATCTATAGCAGATAAATTAATAACTATCTCTTGGTGCATGGCATGCAAACACAATTGATCTTTATTTATGAGAATCTTGTATGGCTGCATGCAAGTTTCTGTGTAGAAGTAAACTCTTTTTTTTTAGTTTTATTTTCTATTTTCACTTTGCTTCCCTGGAAATAAGCAACAGCAGAGTAAGGGATGTACATCAGAAAATCCACAATAAAAGGGGTGCCTTCATAAGTGCTTTAGTTTAGTGTGGTATATTTTGAGTTTTAGGACTAAATCTTAGTCGACATCTTCCAGTGTGTCTAAAACTTGTCCTGCTTGAGACTGGACATATCGTAGGAAAAATAAGCCCCATTCTCTTTATGCCGGCCTCTGCCCACAAATTAGGAGGATCAGAGAGGCCTAGAAGAACATACCAGCCCCACACTCAGTATCTCTGTTATAAGAGAGCCTGAATGTGACACTGATCTTGCATGCTCTTGATGTTTGCATATTGTCTACTGCTGCCTGTGGGTGAAGTTTATTTCTGAGTGAGTCTGGGAACTCAGTTAGTAAGAGTGGGATGCTAATAACACCAAGGTCTCAGGTTTGATTCCCAGTTGGGCTAAATGATTTCTTGAGGCCCCTTTCAGCCTGACTTGGGATGTGGCAGGCAGCAGAAGCCCTGGGTCTACCTGTCCCCTGTAAAGCTGTGCAGCCTGTCTGTCAGTTCCCCCTTGCTGAGCATCTGTCAACTTGCAAGCTAGACAGCCCATGTACAGCTGTGCAGGGTTGAAACTTGCCACTCACAAGGAGCCTGGGATTGGGCTCCATGTGTGATGGAAATTTGAAGGAAGTGCAGTATTGGAGACCGGTCTCAGATGCAAGGCTCCCTGCATCACTCATGCAGTTGGGATCTGTCCCTGATCCCCACAACCATGTGATTGTTGGCATTTGTGATTATATTTGATTGTAACGTTAAAGTCTCCCAGTGTCAAGAGAGCTGCACTGTGCCAGGGTAGGCATGCTCATTGACTGTCTACTTGCAGTATAGTAGAGCTACTATGCTCTATAAATATACAAGGCTATATTTTAGGCAGTATAAGATTTAATAGTCCTGTTCTTAAATAGTTTCATAGGAGTGTTAAAAGGTTCCTGGTACACTAAAATTTCAGAGACCCGGTGCAGAATGTGTTTGGTTCCACCTAGAAAGGTGAGACTAACCCTGTTTGGCAGTGTAGTTTAAGAACAGTCCACTACTGTGTTTAAATGCTGTCTTTGAAATACAGTAACATTTCTGTTTAAAATGAAGCTCCAGATCTTCTATTATCTGCAGATGCAAATCATTCTGTAACTGAAAATGTTGTGCACGTTTACAAGGCCTGGTTCTAGCGATCCTCAAATGCAGATTTCGGCTGTGTTCGTATGTGGTACTATACTGGTCATTACTTGAGGGCTTTGCTATGTAGGCAAGCTTAAGATTGATAAGCAAAAATTCTTTGGATACACAAGAGAAAATGTAAATATGCTTATTCTTGCACTGATTTGTTATTGATGCCTTCTCAGCTGTTGATGCCAGCATATATTATTCCAACTTGTACACGGTTAATAATTGATCTTGTATGTAACAGTTTCTAAAAATGAGAGTATATCATCTTTATATTTGTGGCACTTAATCGTATAACAAAACTGACTTACCGTATTTTTCGGACCATAAGACGCACTTTTTTCCCCCCAAAAGTGGGGGGAAAACGAGGGTGCGTCTTATGGTCCGAAGGTGTGGTACCCCAGAACATTTGTTTGCGGTCCCATGCGCCCGCTTACTGTCCGCTGTCCGCTGCCGTTCCCATGCTGTGGATTGCTGTGTGTGTGGGGGAAGTCCCGCCTCCTGGATCCTCAATATCAGTCAGTCAGTCAAGTCACATGGTCGGCACAGCGCACGCCTCCCCTGCGTGTGTGTGTGTGACACTGACAGGATTAGAACGTTGAGACAGGAGGCAACTAGGTACGGTACCAGGTAACGTCCCGGCCGGGACTATGTGATGCAGCGCAGTGCCCTGACAGGCAGGCAAGGAGCCCATCATGGCAGGAGAGACGCACATAGTCTCTCCTGCCATGCAAAGCCTTGCCTGTCAGGTTGGTTGGTGCCCTTTAATAGTAATACCAAGTGGTATGAGTCAAACTGGGTGCGTCTTATGGTCAGGTGCGTCTTATGGTCCGAAAAATATGGTAAGTATAATTGCAACTTAAATAAACCCAGTATCAATTCAGACTTACAGTTTCTCAGATCATTTCAACTTTGGTTCATAACTAATCTCAAGCAAAACATATTTTCTCAGTGTTATTTTCTCAGTCATCACAATTATTTGTGGTGACCAGTAGTTCAGATGACAGTGCCCAGAATAAGACATTGGTTTCCAGTCTCTGGCAAAACCTTCCATTCCTTTATGCCTTGTTTAAGGAATCGCAATCATTTTTTGTTTCTCACCTTATTTTCATTGTTTTCTTTCTGCTTGTTTGTGTCTCTGCTGTATTTTCTCTTCCCCCTCCTCAGATCGTGTGTATAATTCACCAGTGGAACAGTATTGGGAGCTGTTGTGTCCTGTTCTCTACAGTTGACTTGTAATAGGAAAAGGTCACTAGATTCCTGTCAGTTGCTTCTGTTTGTCAAAATCAGATTTTATTGCAGATTTTCACAAGTAAAATACATTTAACTGAAAAGGAGGTATGGGTTACAAATATGATTACTGCCACTATTTATAAGTGGTGCAAGCTTTGTTTTAAAGAAGTTTAAGTACAGAGTTACCTTGACAGTTAGGTTTCCTGCAAGTAACATGAACCGGAGGTGATTTTGTGACACTGTTTCTGTAATGTCCCAAGCTTATTATACGTTCTTTCAAAGGGGATTCCATGTTGAAAAGTATGTTTGAAAATGTAGTTTAAAGATGGGCAAAGTTGTCATGGGGACAGAGTGAAAGTCTTCAATTTTATTAATAAGAATGGGAACATTTTTTTTTAAATCTTTTAACAGAGTATAAATATTCAGTAATGCTTTCTCTACTTTGAAAAGTATCTTAAATACCGGTGTGGATACTCTTTTTTTCATTTTATAACATTGGTAGGGGATGTAAATTTTTATTAGGTGAGAGTAAAAAAAATGCATTTCTTTTACTGCTAATGCCTGGAAAATTTTGTTTCAAGACTTTTGAACAATTATGTGGCTCTTTAAGTTCCAAACTTAGAGCCACTTGTGATTCAGTGGTTCAGCACTACCTTGTAGAGCAAATAGAACTGCTAAATGCTTACCAGCTTGGATCTTTTACCTATTTTTACAACTCGCAGGCATAATTTCAGTGGGTGAACTCTAGCAGCATTTTGCTGCCTATGGCAGGGTTATCCGCTGAGTGGCCTGCCAAGGGTTAACATTCAGTCGCTAGGGTCCCACTTGGCTGCCCATTTCCTTTGTCACCAGGGATCATAGTTTTCTGTTTGAAAATCACAGGTTCTCTGATTTAAATAAATAAATGAATAAAATCACAAGTTAGTTCTCTGAGGAAGAAGGCCCACTGCATAGCACCTGTCATAGCATGGTGCCTTTTCCCCACCACACCCTGGCACTCTTGCTCCATGTCTCTCTCCCTCCCTCTTGCTCCATGTCTCTCTCCCTCCCTCCATTCATGAGCCCCTCACCCACTGCACGACACATGGCACCCTCTCTCACCTTCAGCTAACAGATGATGGGCTCCCCCCAGCACTGTGACCAGCATCATGCCACACTGGCATGCCGCTGTCTAGGGTGGGGGCATGCAGCAGAAGCCAGAGGGAGGAGCGGGGAATTCTGGGCAGCCCTTAGTCTCTTCTCCCTGAAGCCGAGAGCCGTTTCCTCATTTCACTTACAGCTTTAATCTAATTCTTTGGAAAGTCAAGGATGCACTTCGTATTGATCTTGGTAAGAGTAGGTATTTGATAACAGAATATTAGAATGGCTGGGTTTCTCACGTCTTACTCAAGTAAAATAGATTATGCCAGGGGCATGGGGCAAATGAAAGGGAGGTATGATTTTAATGCATTAAATTGCTGGTGTCTGCTCAAGTTAGCTCAATTTTAAGATTTCACTCAGTTCAGCTCTGCATGGGGGCACCCAGAGAATAGTAAATGTTAATCATATTGGACATTAAAAGTCGTGATTCAGTTATTGACCACCTAGCTCTGGAGGCATCTAACACAATGAATGTCTGACCTAAAGGTCCTTTGGGTAACTACATGTTCCTGGATGTGACCAGAACTGCTGCATGTCCCCTGCCCCAGGGAGTGACATAGGCCAGGCCATAATGTTGGGGGAAGCCCATGGTCAGCCGAAGGTGACGCAGGGCACCATGTTTGGTGGCACTAGTCTAAGCAGGATGATGTCCAGTTCCCCCCTTGATATTTCTTGAGGTTACCAAACTGGATGGAGTGAATTTATGCCTTTTGAGGGACCCGGTCAGTAACTCATAGGATATGGTTCCTCATAAAATGCAATAATAACCATGTGCTTATTAAATCAGACCTGGTGGTGGTGCTATCCACATTTTATGTAATAGCACGTTTGTTAGAGTGAGGCTGTCCAGCTGGCAGCTGCGAAGAACTAAGTTGTGGCCCTGGGCTCCCACTCAACCGTCACCACTCCCTATCACTCTGGGTGCAACAGCAGCTCAAGTCTCTTGCTACCCCTTCTCTTCCAGCTTCTGCTACCTACCTTAGAGAGCTAATGGTGGAGCAGGCCTGGGACGGGCTACAGGAAATTTTGGTGTGGCCGTAGCCCACTCCACAGCCCACCCCTGCTCCAGTGCTACCACCACCTGCCCCAAGTGCAGCTCCAGTCCAGCTCCCTGCTCCCCTCCCTGTTTCCCCCTGCCAGGAAGCAGCCAGTGCAGCCCCTGGCTCTGAGCCTGCAGTGGGCAGCCTGCCCTCGTCCCGCACACAAATGCCCCCTTGTCTCCCCCAGGGGTGCGCACAGTGGTGGGAAAACACTCCATCCTTCTCCCTGCACCCAGCTCCGTCCCCCACGCTGCCCCACCTGGGCAGCACCTGCCCCAGCCCCATTCCCTCCCTCACTGTGGGGTCTCAATCTACCCCCTTCCTCCTACACCGTTTGCCCCCCAACAGACTTACCAGCGGGTTGCTGCTCTTCAAGCTGCCAGGCTGCATTCCTGGCTGTGTGCATGTTGCAGCAGTGCATATGCATGCAGCATTTATTGGTGACATCAGCTATACCAGCCCAAAAAACCCAATTGCCAATAATGGCAATTTTCCTTTTATGGTGCCGCTCCAATATATCAGTGCACCTCTAACTGCTGGTAACAAGGATGTTATCTCTGGAGACAGACTCTCCCTGTGCCTGAAGAAGGGCGTTTGGACCCCAAAGCTTGCATAGAACAATTTTTCCAACTATTTAGTTGGTCTGATAGAAGATATCATGTCTGCCCAAAGGACCTTGTCTGCCTATGATCTCTGGAGATGGAAATCCACAGTTTGAGAACTGAAACAAAGCAGTTGATGCTGAATGGGATCTTCTAAAAGGGCACTCAGTACCATTGGGTAGAGTGGTTTTCTTTAATTTTTACTAACATACAAAGGAACCTCTGAGAACCCTATAGACCTAGTCGCAACAAATCTAGTCCATGGTCTGTTGTGACCTATTTATAAAACTTCTTAAAAGGTTACATGAATATGTCCTGTCAAATAGTATATAATTAAAAGTTATAATCCCTATTCCATTATTATATCTTCAAGTTTTAATATATCTTAAACTAAAACTATATAAGTTTTTTTTTAAAAAAATCTTTTAAAAAAAGATTAAATAAAAGGAATCTGGTTTAAATGAAAAATCTGGTATTTTTATTTTATCTTTTAAATTGTTGGTTTTTATCCACCCTTTATGGAGTGCAGTGGCAGTTGTCTATGCAGCATGTAGCTCAGCGGGCACGTGACATACTGTGGTGCAGCCCTTTGAGGAATGCAGTCCCCAACTGCTTAGAAGTTAGGTGACCTGTATGTACACTATCTTGGAGCCTGCTTTCAAAGGAAAGAACTGTTTTCCAACTTTAGAGTGTAACAGGTTGCATCTCCTGTTAGGTGAATTAAATGATTTTTTAAAAATCAGCCTATTTTCATATTTGGCTGAGATAAGTTGAAATATAAATGAATTGCTGTGTAATGTGAAAGGCTACAAATCCTCTGTTCCTCCATCCAGTTCTTATCTCCTGCTTGTTCCTGAATATAGTGCCTACCTTTCTTAAAAAGAAGAAAAGAAGGAGTTGAACTGGTCAGTCTAGCTTTGATCGACTGAAAGATACTAGACTATATAGTCAAGCAGTATGAGAAATAACAGCCAGTGTGGGTTTGTCAAGAGCAAATCATGCCTAACCAAACTGATTTCCTTCTGTAATAAGGTAATGTGTCCTGTAGGTGGGGGAGTGGAAGCGGTGGACAAGATTGTATCTTGATTTCTGTAAGGTTTTTGACATAGTTTTACTTGACATTACAAAGGTAAGGAAACATGCATCTGTGATTGGATAATGATGCTCAAACAGTAGCCATCAAGGGCTCAATATCAAACTAACTGAAAGCATCAAATGGAATTCCCTATAGTCTGCTGGGTCCAGTGCTGTTCAGTATCTTCATTAACAGTCTGAAGGGCATAACTGAATATAGACTAAATAAATTTGCAGATGACACTAAGATGAATCCTGTAGCAAACGCTTGAGAGAATAGGATTTAGAATTCAGTATGACCTTGATAAATTGGAAAAATGTTCTGAAATAAATTGGATGAAATTCAGTAAGAAATGCAGAATATGACACTTAAAGAGCAATCAAATGCACAGATTCAACGTGGGAAATAACTGGCTAGGCTGCAGTACTGCAGAAGAGTTAAAGTGAAGGCATACTGAATATGAGTTGTCAGCTTATACTGTTCAGGGGGTAGGTAATAAGTAATGTAATGACAGCAGTGTTGTACGTAAAGCGCGGGAAGTGATTCGCTGTTGTATTCAGCAGTGCTAAGATTTCACTTGGGACCACAATTTAAGAATGTTAAGAACAGAGAAGAGCAACAAAAATGATTACAAGTCTAGAAAATATCATAGGTTCATAGATGTAGGGTCGGAAGGGACCTTGTAGATCTTGTAGTCCAACCCCTGGCCCTGGGCAGGAGAAGAAACTGGGCTCAAATGATCCTAGCTAAGTAAACATCAAGCCTCCTCTTAAAGACGCCTGGGGTAGGAGCCAGCACCACTTCCCTTGGAAGTTGGTTCCAGATCCTAACCACCCTGACTGTGACATAGCACCTTCAGATGTCTAGTCTAAACCTACTCTCTAGCGACTTATGGCCGTTATTCCTTGTTACTCCAGGAGGCGCTCGGGGAAACAAGGTCTCTCCCAATCCCCACTGGTCCCCACTAGTAAGTTTATAGATGGCCACCAGGTCCCCCCACCAAGCCTTCTCTTGTGCAGGCTGAACAGGTTCAGGTTCCATAGCCTCTCCTCATAGGCTCTGCCCTGCCATCCCCGGATCATGCAAATGACCCTCCTTTGGACCCTTTCAATGCTATCCACATCCCTCCTGAAGTGCGGCGCCCAGAACTGGATGCAGTACTCCAGCTGCGGCCTGACCAGTGTTGCATAAGGGGGAGAATCACCTCCTTGGCCTCACTTGCAATGCATATGTGGATGCAGGACATGGTGTGGTTAGCCCTACTGACCATGTTCTTGCATTGTTGGCCCATGCTCATCTTGGAGTCAATAATGACTCCAAGATCTCTTTCTGCCACCGTGCTTTCGACAAGGGAGTTCCCCAGCCCATAGGTAGACAGTAGGAACCAGCAGCATAATTGCAGCACCCTGCACTTGTCAGTATTGAATCCCATCCTGTTTTCGTTTGCCCACCCCTGTAACCTGTCCAGGTCCCACTGTAATCTGTCCTTCCCTTCTAGCGTGCACACCTCACCCCAAATCTTGGTGTCGTCTGTGAATTTAAACAGGCTGCTCTTCACCCCATCGTCCAAGTTCATATAAGGGAAGGGTGAAAGAATTGGGATTGTGTAGCCTGAAGAGAAGACTGAGGGATAATCTGATATGGTGCTGTATAAAAACATTTTTTGTATTAAGACCTTGACTTTCTGGACTCAACAAGATATTATGAGCTTAGGTTGCGACAGGGGCAATTTAGCTTAAATATTAGGAAGATATTTCTAATTGAGACTGTTTATGTGGTAGAGGAAAGGTGAAATCTGTCATTTGATGTTTGTAAGAGTGGGTTTAACAAACGTTTCTGATTTAGACCAGTTGGATTGGGTTGAAAAGTTGGATTGCATTACCTGTTGAGGTCTCTTCCAGACCTGCTTTGGTATGTTCTCAACTGTAGTCATCTTTCCCCAAATACCAGCTAAGACTGTCATTTAAGTGCCAAATGATTAATTGGTGCTGCTGATGGCCCCAGCACTGTTCATGGATGGGGATTTCTGATAGGCTTACCTGACAAATTGTGGGAGTGGTTGCTTTTGGGGATAGATATTTTAAAGATCAGGGTCCTTTGCCTAGTCTCTGACCTGTCCTTTTCTGGTCCTGTGGTTGGCACCAGTAGTATCATGTTGTGAAAATGTCTCTGTTAAGCAGTAAACTTTTGCTGATTATAATTAATTCATTAATCTGGTCAGACCTTGCAAACACAAATAACCACTCCAAAATCTACGTGTAGAAATTCTTAAAGCTTAACCTTTTTGCATCCATTCTTCCTGTGCAAGTTCTCAGGTCAAAGAGTTAACCTAAAAGAAAGGGGAATGCTATGAAAAGTAATTCTACAGTAGCAGGAAAATGTAATTGTCCACTTGCTTTCCATTTGTAGGTGATATTGGAAACTATTATTATGGCCAGGGCCATCCCATGAAACCTCATCGGATCCGTATGACCCACAACTTGTTGCTAAACTATGGCTTGTACAGAAAAATGGAAATTTATGTGAGTATAAACAGAAGCATAGGCATTAAATGTAATTAAACTGTTTTTAAAGGAAGCAGCAAATCTGAATATTTTTTCTCGAGTAAAAATGGAAATACTTTGAAACTGTTGCAGCCTTAATACAACTTTGACTTCTTCATCCCTGCATTGGGTTACATTATTGTTCTTTCTTTCCTGATGCATTAAAATGAAATTAAACTTTGTAACATACAGGGCCATAGCTTGCTATCTGTAGATGAAGCAGAATTAGGTCTATAATATATTTGTGGTGTCCCATTCTCTGCCTACCCCTTCTTCCCCCTTCATAACATTTGACTTTTTGTTCATTGTTCTGCTGTCATTATTCATACTGATCAAAATATATGGACAATTGCACTAAAAATAGTTTGAGTGTTTTTATTGATAGTTGCTGCCCTTCCTCTTTCCCTTGGTCCCCCCCCCCCAGTATCTGCTAATAATTGCTGTAGGTTGATCGGTTACAATACACGTTGTATGTGACTTGAATAAATTTGTTAAAGATGGAATTTGTCACACTTTCTGGTGTTTATTAGAATAAAACTTATTTTAATTGTTTTCGTTACCAGCGACCTCATAAAGCTACAGCTGAAGAAATGACCAAGTACCACAGTGATGAGTACATCAAATTTCTTCGATCAATAAGACCAGACAATATGTCTGAATATAGCAAGCAGATGCAAAGATGTAAGTCTTAGCTTTGGGATAAATCTGTGTTTGTATGCTCTTGTTCTAGATCCCTCTGGGTTGAAATGGGAGCTAAGTGATGTAGGACCCATTGCATGTGGGTAAATTCAATTCACCAATTTTTTTACTTCTTGATTACCTGTAAAAGTTAATGCATTTTGTGAATTGAGTGGCACTCATTTTCCAAAATTAACTTGTATATTGCAGTGTTTGTTTACCACCTTGCAGAGGTGCTGGACAATGGGGGATTGGCCAGGCAGGGTCAAGTAGTTGAGTATTACTGTTCTAGTCATTTGCACTTTTTAAGCTGATACAGACATTTTTCCTAATTCTTTGGAAAAGGTTTGCTCTCAGCTGTTTGCAGTTAGCAGTGGTTGTTACCTTGTTTCTCAGAATGCCTTGCCCCTAAAAGCAGCCTTCAAATGGGTAGAGCCCAGTCAGTTTCAGAGTTGCTAATAAGACAGCAACTTAAGGCCTTTGTGTGGCTTGGAACACATCACAAGGAAAGAAGTAGTAAAATCTTTTAGTTGAAAGAAGTTTAGATAGACAGAGGTTTGAAGCTAGCGAATAGAAAGAGGGGGGCATCTTAAAGGACTTAGCAATTATTTGTTCTTCTCCCTTTTATCAGGCAACTTAACACTTTAGAACCTAGCATCTTGAATTGCAGCTTAGAAAGCTATTTAGAATCTTTCACTTTAATTGGTGTTATAAATAAATTCAGTATTCTGCATTTACGTGCATGTACATTCCTAGTTCACTTAACTGCATAACAATACCAGTTCCAGATTTTTGTAATAAACGATCTGTTATCTGCACTTCAGTTAAAGGGAAAAGTATAGCATCTTTCAGCCCCCACCATCTACTTTATAATGCAGTTAGTTGTACTCTGTTTAATGATTAGTATTAGAAACTGAAGAGGAAGCAGCAGTCCAAGGGTTAAAATTGACAGTGCCAGTCAGTTTGTAGACTGCTAATACCACAACACTGACAGAGTTGTGTATTTAATGAGTTTTGCTTAAACTAAGTTCAGATAAGTACACAGCCATTTCAAAGCCAACTTCAGGTACTTATTACAGGATACTCCATTTTGTACAAGTTTCTGCAGACATTCTGGACCTTTATTCTTAGACTGATTTCCAGACTGTTACAGCTGCTCATATATTTAATCTTTTGGAACCAAGGCCTGTCAACTCTCGTGGAAAGCTGAACAAAAACAAACCACCTGTGTTTTGGCTACAGTTTGAGAAGCTTTATAGAAATTGTCTACCTATAGTTTCATTTGGTTTCTCAAAAGTGTGTTGATTGTGTAAATGCCAGGTTTTGGTACAATGTAATTTTGAACCATTGAATACCTAAACATTTTTTTAAGTGTTTATAAAATATTAATTGAACTTGAACTTGCTGACAATACCACCAGTCAAATTTGCATTTCTGTGAGGAATAAATGTGTGTGTAATAGCTTTGTGCCTTACAACTGTGATCTTGAAAACTAACAGCACTTTTCCTAAACAGTTAATGTTGGAGAAGATTGTCCTGTGTTTGATGGACTGTTTGAGTTCTGCCAGTTGTCAACAGGAGGCTCTGTTGGTAAGTACATTATGTATATGAATGTACTTTTTAGATTACTGAGGTTTTGACCATGTTAATATGGCAGTAGCATATAAAACCTAGGCAGCATGATCATATGTGAAATATAATCCGTTGGGTGGTTTTGAATTGAATGCCTAGTGTGATTTGCAATCTTAAAAGGTAGGAGTGCAGGTTTATTCTGGATGTCATAAAGGAATAACTTTAATAGAATGAATTATCAGTTATTCTTTAACACTTTTTGAGATTTTAACTGGTTTTCCTGTTTGTTTGTTTGTTTAGCTGGGGCGGTAAAATTAAATAGACAACAGACTGACATGGCTGTTAATTGGGCTGGAGGACTTCATCACGCAAAGAAGTCAGAGGCATCTGGTTTCTGTTACGTCAATGATATTGTGCTTGCTATCCTTGAATTACTGAAGTAAGTTTATCATAAGAGTAGGAATATAACTTTAAAACTGCATAAAAATGTCAGAAAACTTGGGGTTAAAAAGTTATAAAGTGGCTGTGGATATGTACAGTGCTTACAATGTCTTGGTGATATATTTAAACTTATTCGTGGCCAATTTTCATAGTATGTGTTGAACCAGTACAACATAAATAAAAATGTTTCCCCGGTTGGCATTACTACAGAAATTCTAGCTAAACTATGTACAAGCAAGGAAGATAAACATTCAAGTCATGGCTAAATGTGGCAGTTAAAGACTGTAAGGATACCTGCCAGTCCTCCTAAAGGGAATCTACCTTTCAATTTCAAATTGACCAGTTTAAAGAAATTAATTTTAAAAAAGAAGTCTAAAGTGTGACCATAAAGTTCTCTGCCTACCTGCTTTCATTATTTTCATTGGGAATTTGTTGAGGAAGTATGACAGCAGTATCCCAACACTTCATCAAGCCTTCTGTTCCTTGGTACACGCTTGTCTGCTTTCTCTTCAGTTTCAAGTTTGGTGCCACTTTTGTGGGTAAAGACTCTCAGAGAAAATGTGAGAACAATCCTAGAGCACTGCATGTAATATAATCAACCACAGATAAGTGACCTGTTTGTGTAAGTAAAGTTGACTTCTCCACTACGACCATCACCACCAGTGATACGTAATTGTCTGTTTCATTAACTCTGATGACTCTAGTCCCATATCAAATAGAAGCAGATTGGAAGAGTCCTAATGTCAGAGAGACCAGCAGCCAAGAGCAAAATATATCAGAATTGTATCTCCCATTTTACCAAATTCTTCAGTGCATCAGAGAGATGACTTTGCAACTCAGCCAGATAAAATAGTCAATGACTCCAATTTCAGTGTATGTAAATGAGCAAAGCAGAAGAAAATTCCAAGAGCAAAGGACTCTTTACTACTTTTAAGAATTCTATTCTGTTTCATGTACTAATTACAAAGCTCTATTTAAAAGTATTTTCCTTCTTTTGAAAACATTATGTCCAAAAACAGTACACCTTGGGGTACTATATCATTTTATAAAAAACTTTAGTGAATGGCTTCCAGGACTTCATTTTTCTGTTTCAGTATGCAAATTGATGCTCCCTGAAGTTGACAGACTATTATTTTCAGAGGGCCTTCTGGGTCTTTGTGTTTTGTAACATTTCAGATAAGTGTCCATATAATCCCTGTCATAAACTGATATGAAATGCATTAGCACATACCAGCAGAATATTATTCTAATGCATTAACAAATAAAATGGACTTGGAAGTAGAAATGTGGTTATTTTAGCAAATTTTGCAGACTGGGAAATGGGACAAGCAAGTGAAAATTGGGAGTTCACAGGAACTATCTTTTGATACAGCCCTTTGGCATGGGCATGATGTTCTTTGTATTCTGTAAGAGTTTTTCACACCAGAGTAAACTTTACAGTAGCAAGCCTTAAAGGCTGTTGAAGAAACTGAAATAAAATGTTGCCAGAATGAACAAAAACAGATCTTGATGCTGAAAATAATAGGTGAGCTCTAGTAGATCTGAATAAGAAAGATTAGGGGTGTCATTTGAACATATTGGGGATAACGGGGAGAGCTTGGGTATTAAAAGATAGAATCAGTTGATCTTTGTTAAGGATCAGTAATTGTGTTAAATTATGTCTTTTCTTGTTTTAGTTGGGTATAGTAACTTCATAATCCTTTTTCTTGATTAGAAAATTAAGATTTCATTTCTTGTACTATATTTCTGTTCAGACTTAACATGAATCATGATGCCACTTTCTTTTCTACCCTTTTTGGGAAATGTGATTTTTTTTTTTTCTAGATACCACCAAAGAGTGTTATACATTGATATTGATATCCATCATGGTGATGGTGTTGAAGAAGCATTTTATACAACAGATCGTGTTATGACAGTGTCATTCCATAAGTATGGTGAATATTTTCCTGGCACAGGGGACTTAAGGGTAAGGTTAGACATGAATGTGTTATTCAGATTATCTTTTCACCTTTTTTCCTAGCAGATATCTGCTTTAATGTTTGGTCATAATTACCCCTTTTGATGGTAATAAATACACTGTAATGTGCAGATTTTTTTTTTTTTTTTTTGCCTCAATCTGTAATTTATACCCTCTGAAAAAGTTTGTGGACTCATTGAAATAATCTGTGGAGGTGTTTCAAGCAATTTGATTCAAATCACACAGAAATGAAGAAGCTCCCTATTAAATCATTAGAGAATTAAGTAGTTTCAAGTATGTTAAACTTGGATCACCCAGGCTTTGGTGGAGTTGGAGGGGGAATTTGTGTTGTAGGGATCTCTTCTGCATTTTCAATCGTATGTACAGAACAAGAAAAATAGTTCTTGCTTGCAAAATGTTTCATCTGTCCTGAGATTGCAATTACCTTAATTTATCAGTAAATTTTGACTGTCATAATCATTCATAGTTTGGAGCACTGTACAACAAATATTCACTTACTCTGAAAAGTATCAGTTGTAATAGATCACTGATACCCCAGTATGGGTTAATTTAGTAACATTACAATCAAGATAAGCAACTTTGAGAAGTTTAATGCATTAATCCTCATGCATTACAGTTAATAGTTAAAAAAAAAAAAAAAAAAAAAAATGTGAAGACCTACACACAAGCCTATAATGTGAAGGAAAGGAAAGTACTATTTTTGATGCCTTTAAACTGCCTCCAGGAAGTCTGTATTTGATACAGTATCTCCAGTTTTCTCAGTATGGAGCTGAGAAGAGGTTGATGATTCACAGAATACTGTAGGAAAGGACGTGTTAAGTGGTAAGCCAATAATGAGCAAAATGTCCATCTTAATCTGGTTGAAGGCAGTTATACATTTCTAGCGTTGCTGCATTTTCTAAAATCATTCCTAGATGACTTTGGATTCAAATTAGATTACTGTATTTGGTGTGCTAACTTGAGTGGCCACAAGATGGTACTGTTGCTTTGAACAACTAAACCTGGATACTTAATTGGCTTAAACTCAGATTTCTTCTGGAGGGTTGGGTAGTTGAAACTTTGAAAGCCAGCCCTGTGACAAAACATGAAGTTCCCTATTTGGCTATACAGAAGATACTGGAATTCAATTTTAAGGTAGCTGAAACAAGACAAGTAGAAAAAAATGCCTGGCTGCCTGTGATAGACTTCAATTTCACGTGGTTATAAAAATGCTTGTAGTAGTGTTTTGCAATGAAGTAGAATGAAAATTTCTTATTAGACTGGATAGCTACAGAAGAACACTGAGAAAAGACCTCCAAGTTCTTCATTTCTCAAAAGCTTGTAAAACTGATGGAGCACAGAGGCATGAAAACCCTGTTTTATGTTTTAAGTCAAGGTACTGTTAGAGATGCTCATCTCAGGACAGCTTGTAACGGTCTTTGTTTGTGGTCTGTGGGCTCAGTTCAGATTTGAAATTTCCTCTTAGTCTTCATATAGCAAGTCTGATTCATGGCCAGTATTGCTGTGATGTGTTCCTTGAAATTCAAGCAAGGCCACCTTAGTAGTAGAGTATTTACTGGCTTCTAAGGTAGGGATCTTTTTTAGTATTAAGCATGGAGAAAATGAAGCCTTGTCCTAGAATCAAGTACTGCTGGGACTGCTTCAGCTGGGAGCTGGGGTGATCAGTGATTATCCCAGGCTGATCCAGGTGCAGTGGAAGCCCCAGAGATGCTCCTGCTCCACTCTGCAGGGATCAGCTATGGAAGGAGCCCAGCCTGACAAGGGGCAGCGGTGGTGAGGCACACGTTTCTTCCTCCATTGCCTGCTCCCTGCCCAGCTCCCTTCACCTCCAGCTCTCTGCTGACCAGGAGCAGGTGCTGGAAGATGAAACCAATGCACTATGATTGCCATCCATGGCTGAGTTCGGCCCCTTTCACAGCTGCTCCCTGAAGTATCAGGAGAGGCTTTGGGTCTCTCCCAGCATCCAGATCAGTGCAAGGGGGAGGACAGGTACTAGGGGTGGGAAAATGGCAAGCAGTTAATAGCTGGGGGGGTGCAGGCCTGGGAGGTAAGAAACAAGGGTGAGGCCATCTGCCTTCTCCCTTGCTGCTTGCTTCCTCCTCCCCGCCCCCCCCCCCCCCCCCACCACCCCACCCCACCCCCCCCCTTCTTCCCCCCCCCCCCCCCCACACACACACATACCCCTCACACCTTTGCTTTCCCCACCACAGTGGTTGAGGGACACAGTTAGGATGACCCTCCAACAATTAGATTATGCATGTGAAAAATTATAATGAATTTATAATGTACGTATAGAATCTACTTATTGGGCAGCGTTCTTAAATTCAGAGTTGTCTATAGATTTGGATAAATATGGTATAGCTTCTTCCTTCAGTAACCCTCATCAGCTGGTTCTTGGTCAGACGCTTTCCTTTCTTTCAGCCACGTCAGCTCCATACCCATTAGATAGTTGTTTTCAGCAACTGCTTGGCCTTCTGTGCCACTTGGAGAATAACAGAATAGACCTTCCTGTTTCATAGCATAACTGGATAAACCAAGTGAGAG
Source organism: Crocodylus porosus (assembly GCF_001723895.1). NCBI lineage: Eukaryota > Metazoa > Chordata > Crocodylia > Crocodylidae > Crocodylus > Crocodylus porosus. The sequence goes on along the minus strand of NW_017728918.1, from coordinate 91,847,174 downwards.
ATTTTCTGATGCTAGATGCACCAATGCAGATATGCAGTGGTAGCCACTAATTTTAGCTGTGGTGTTTCTTTAGCATTTTAACCTGTACTAGTATAGGCTTCTGAAAATGTTACTTAGGCATATTTTAGTTTTTGACAGTCTTGGGTAGTGGTCACTGAAAAGCAAGTTTGTTTAATAAGGATGGGATTTTTTGTTTTAACATTTGGCTTCAATCCACTTTGGGGTCAAGAAGGGACCCTTCCCTTTTTTTTTTTGCCTGGGTGGGGAGAGACTTCTACCCCGGAAGAGCCAAGAATTTGAACTGGCATGTCTGATGTCTCCAATTCTGTTATCGCTTATAAACTTTAATTTAGACTTTAGGAAATCTTTAATAGTATAGTAATAGATACTGGGGGCGGGGAGAAAAAAAGCACATAAACAGCCAATACTCCATGCATTCACGTTACAGTTATGGTTCTTTGAGAGAGGCACCACAGGTGATTAATTATTGTTGTACTGCTAATCAAGTTGCGTATTTTAAAAATTTGGAAAAAATGCCCTATTTGCCCCTGAAAAAATGTCTGTGCACAGCAACACACTATTTTCCAGTTAATATAATGTTTGGACCTGGGTCAAAGTTATGAATTCACAAAATAATAATTGGTCAACTATAGTAAAGTTGTATGACTTAACATCACTTGAGTGGCAAGAATCCTCTTGCAGCTTAGTGTTTTCAGATTTATCAGTAGGTTGCTTGTATAGGTTGATAAGCTTAGTACCTTTTTTTGTTAAAAGCCTATGTTTTTTGGGAGGAAACAGAAGCATCTTTTTTTCTCGTTGCATGCATTTGTCACTTAATTAATTGTTATGGCACATTTCTACATGAGTGGTTTATTTTTAAGGGCTTCATTGTTACTTCATACATCAGCCAATATAGGGAGGAGGAATTACTAATCCATATGGCTGGTTACCTCTTCCTAAGGATAATATGCAAGTACAGTTTCCTATTTTAAAAGCCTTCACTTCTATGGGGAAGCCTAAAAATGGTTTCTATTTAATAACTTTTCTCTAATTCAACAGTATCTGTTTTCCATAGAAGTTCCTCACCTGGAGATTATGGGGAGGCCTGTGATTTTCAAGGACCTCTTAAACTTGGATCTTTTATGTAGCATCACAAACATGCATGTCCACCTGTTCTTCTCAAATATCTTTCTTGTTTTTGATTGATTTTGGTGTACTGAACTGATTCATAGTAATATTTTTCTCTTTAAATATTTAAATTTAAAAAATCAAATGTATTGGAGGTCTGTACTTTCTTCTATGAATAGCCGTTGGCCTAGTTTTCATATTTCAAAATGATCTTGTGGACAAATGGGAAATTAAGTGAGCTGCCTTTTTTTTTGCTTTGTGGTCTTGAGTAATGGGGACACACCACTATAGCAGTCTTATGTTGGTGTGCTGTTTGCTGTAGTTCTGGGAAATATTGTCTATTTTATAATAACGTAGTTGTCAATTTTACTTGTAGGACATTGGTGCAGGCAAAGGCAAGTACTATGCTGTCAATTTTCCCATGAGGGATGGCATAGATGATGAATCATACGGGCAGATATTCAAACCAGTGAGTATTGTCTAAATTGTGCTCCAGATGGTTGGTTGGTAGCTGTGTGGCTGAGTTCAAGACTTGGGATTTTTTCTGTTTATAGATAATATCCAAGGTGATGGAGATGTACCAGCCCAGTGCTGTGGTATTGCAATGTGGAGCAGATTCCTTGTCTGGTGATAGGTTGGGATGTTTTAATCTTACTGTTAAAGGTAAGCAATTGTGAACATGCTCAAGGATTCACGATAATGTTATGATGACCCTAATTCATGGAGTTAAACTTTTATTTGGGAGGAAAGGAGTTTCCATCCTCCCAAATGATCGAATAATGATTTGTGACACCTGAAGTTTTAGAATGTGGGGTAATAGTTGCAATCTTGGGCTGAATTTAATGTACAGGGAGTAAAGCAAGTCACTTTGATAGGGTTCTATATACAATGCCGAACATTAAGGTAGCTGTATCCTTGAATTGTTGCAGTACAGAGAGTAGTAAGCTAAGGTATATGTCCACGTTTGGTCATTTTGTCAAATTTTCCAGAACACCACTGTTTTTGTTTTTGTATTTTTATGGGTGAGTGTTTCATTCTTTTTTTCCACAAGCAAGCTTCCATGTTAGTACTAGCAAAATTGAGAGGAGGTAACTTCTAAAGTTTGCTAAATTCTCCGAATTTAAAAAGAATGTGGGAAAGTTAAAACCAGCACTTCATTGTTTTAAGAAGTGCTGTGATACACTTAGCAAAATTAACAGTTCAGTTAACATTTTCTTTAACATAATGGTCCTCATAAACGATCTTCTCGACCAATGTGACTTAAAGTAAGAGCATTGTTTTAAGACTAGAGAAATCAGTGTTGTGTTATTTGACTTGGTATTTAACCAGCTGGGTGGGTTTAAGAAAGTTGCTTTACATCTGCATACCTTACTTTTCCCATATATAAAATGGAAATGATGCTGTTCTGCTTTGTAAAGCAGTTTGAGATATGTGATGAAAAATGCTCTATAATAACAGGATAGTACTACTAGAAATATGTCTTTGTGGCTGCAAAGAGCAGTCATGTTCCCAGTTTTGTTAAGTCCCACCCAAACCACTTATTTAAGGTAATGCATGAAGTTTTTTAGCAAAGCCAGCAACTGAAAATGGAGCTTCAGATACACAGATTTGATCTGTGGTGGTATGTGATTCAGCCCCTGGAGATCCCCAAGGGTCCAGAAATTTGGTTGACCCAAGGAGGGGTGGCAATTAACACTGCCAGTGCTACCCCACCACAAAACTTACAAGCCCTGTGGGCCAGATTAAATGTCTTGTGCTTCAGATTTACCCTGGCACATTAAGGGCTGAGGGTAGGGTGGTGGGGACCTGTCTAGCACGTGTACCTGCCCTGCACCACTCATTCAGCCTGTGGAGTCAAATGATAGGACACCATTGCCTTAGCCTCAACACTGTCTTCAAAATGTGCTGTGAGTTTGAAATAACTAGAGGCTGGACCACTTTGCACTATGCCTATGTCTAGATCCCTCTAGATGTGGATTCCTTAGTCTCAACTGAGCCCTAGAGTATACCTTAAGTTACTATAGTATATGTTAGGACCAGTACAGAACTAGGAAGGCTCATAGAATTGCAGCCTTGTCCTTTGATCCCTTCCCTCTTCGTGCTGAGCTGAAAATCTGCCTTATGTCTTCTCAAAAAACATGGAAATAACAAAACTAAGTTTCAAGGCTAGTGATGCAAATTAGGAGGATGGCTTAAGGAGTCTGAAAGAAGAGCTAAGGTAGAAATACTGGGCCTGTATTTGGTCTGTTTTGCTGTTGCCAGGCTTAACATCATCTTTGCTTCAGCTATGCTTAGTTCAGCGAAGAGCTAAATATTGTTCTGCTAAGGTTCAATTTTACCACTTTTATTAGATGCATGTAGCTTATTAATAAGCAGCTAAATTTTTCCTGTTCCAGTTGCATGATTTACATTTTTTTGTGTTTTTTTTGACAGGTCATGCTAAATGTGTGGAAGTTGTAAAGACATTTAACTTGCCATTGCTGATGCTAGGAGGAGGTGGCTACACTATTCGTAATGTTGCTCGATGTTGGACGTATGAAACTGCAGTTGCCTTAGATTGTGAAATTCCCAATGGTAAACATTGATTCTGAAAAGTATTCTTCTTTTTCAGATATCTTGATAATGCTTCACTTTTCTTCTGTTGTATTGTTTTTGGAATCAAACTAACTTTCTTAATATTTATCCAGTTCAGGTTGAAATGGGTAGCAATAAATTAGATTTTAAAACAGCAGTATTCCAATTCTGTTAAGCAGATGTTTTTCCAGTGCCTAGAATCTAGCATCTCAAGATACTGTGCTGCTTTGTTTAATCATTTTGACCTTGGCTGCAATAAATGTGCTGCTTTTTGCTTTTGGAAATATAATATAATTTTTTGACCTAAAAAAGCCTCCCTAAAAACGTCTACTTTGCTACTTTTACCTTGGGTCCACTTCTTGTCTACAGCGTTGCTACTGTTTTAGGCACTTGTACTATGGTGATTAATCATAGTACTAAAACCCTACCAGCAATGCTCCAGAAATTTCTGTAATCTTGAATTGTGAGCTAATGCTGTATTCGTTTGAATATAAAACTTACTTTTTAGAACAGAAAAGTTCTAAAAAGGCATGAATCTTAAATTCAGTGTTTTTATTCTGTTTTGCTTTAAAAAAAGATTCTCTTACATGCACCATAGACATGTCTTTGATCTTTTATACTTTTCTCAAATTGGGAGCCAGAAGGTTTAGGGTGTCATATGTTCAAAGCAGCATGATATCTTTCTGATCGCTTTTGAAAGGACTTGCAGTAAAACATCAATCACTTGTTGGCTTGGTTGTTTGCTCTTTCCAATTTAGTTTTGGAAGGCTTTACCAATTTCAAAATTCTGCTTACTACACACTTTGTCCTAGGTTTTCATTACTGCTCTTCGACTTCAGTGCTAGTACTCTAAACTTAATTATTGCTGCAAACAAATCCTGGCTCTCTCTCCTTAGAAACTTCAGACTTTTGTATTCACTCTTCTTCTCTATGCTTTCTTTTTTGATTTTGCAAGCATTTGAAGGCATAAAGGAACACAACTTCATGTATGTATAGTTCAGGTTGTGCACCAGTTAAGGTGTACTTGGTGCACATTACCTTGCACTTGTCAACATTTGAAGTTCATTTGTCATTTTTTGCCCACTTGCTTAACTTGGTCAGAGCTTTCTTTCCTCTCCATCAACTTAGGACTTTACTGGGATACCTTGGTATCCTCTGCAAATTTTGAGATTTTACTATGCATCCCCATTTCCAAATTATTGTTGAAAATGTTGGACAAAATTTGGACCCCACTCTTGACACCCCCCCCGGTCCTGAAAAGTGACCATATATTTTGCTGCCCTACCCCTTGCTGCTTATCTTTTAACAGCTTTCAGTCCATGAAAATACCTTATCACCAATTCTATGGCAATCCAGTTTTTTGGTGAGGAACACTGTCAAAAGTTTTTGAAATTCCAAACTTATTGTGTCAAGTGGATTCTCATTATTCACATGCTTGTTAACTCCAGCTGATTGGTGAGGCAGGATTTTAAAAACCATGCTGACTCTTCCTCAGCAGATCCTATTTGTCCATGTAACTACTGATTTTATTCTTCACTATAGATTCTACCAACTTGCCAGGGATGGAAATGAGACTCACTGGACTGGTTTCCAGGATCACTTCTGGAGCCCTTTTTATAGATGGGAATTATGTTGGCAACCCACCAGGCCTCTGGTACAGAAGCCACTTGTAGGTTGTATAGGTTACATATTGATGCCACTGCCAGTAGTTGTGCACTCTCACTTTTTGAGTTCCTTCAGAACTCTTTGGTGAATACCATCCACTCCTGGGGCCTTATTAATATTTAGTTTATCAGTTCTTCTGTTGTCACTTCAGTGTGATCTAACTCTTCAGACCTATCTGTTAGAAAGAATTGCTCTGGCAAGGGAATTCCTCCAGTTATCTTCTGTAGCAAACACTGAAACAAAGAATTTGTTCAGCCTCCCTACTGTGACCTTATCCCCATTCATCAAATGGTCCCACCAGTTTTTTAGCTGGCTTCCTGCTTGTGATGTATTTTAAAGTTTTTATGATTAATTGTAGCATTTTTTTGCTAGTTGTTTAGTTGTTTCTCATTCTTTTTGGCCTTTTTATTTCACTTCCATGCTTGACCTGCTAAAATTTGTGAGCTTTCCTGTTTTCCTCATTTGGGACATGCCTGCCTTCCTTTTTTGAAGGCTGCCTTTTTGCCTTGAATGGCCTCCTTAACTCTACTATTAAAACATGCCTGAGTTTTGTTGGACCACATGGTACCCTTTTTGATATTTCTTTAGACTGTTAACTAATTTTCCTTCCTGAAGTTGGCTCGCTGTAGTTTTTGGTCCCTCTCTCTAGAACATTGAATGCAGTTATGTTTTGGTCAGTATTATAGCGTGGCTGACCAACAGATATGTCTTGAACCAAGTCCTGTGTGTTACTTAGGATTGGTTTAGAATTGCTTCTCCTCTTGTGGGTTCCAAGATGAGTTGTTGTAGAAAGCAGTTGCTTATCACATTGAAATATTTTGTCTCCATATCTCTCCCTAATGAGGTGTTTACCTAGTCTGTGAGGGTAGTTGAAGTCTCCTGTTATTGCTGCTTGTCTCATTTTAGCACCTTCTCTAATCTCCCTGAGCATTTTATAATCACCTTCACCTTCTTGATCAGGTGGTTAATAGCACAATCCTAGTATTTTCTTTATTAAAGTGCAGATTTTCTACCCCTCAGGGATTCTGTGGTAGTTTGCCTTTCAGATAAGATTTTTTTTTTTGGTGGTACTATTTATTATCCTGAACATAGTGTCGTTCCTCCACCTGCACATCTTGTTCTATCGTGGTTTGTAATCTATAAGCAGTCATCAGTATTTTGTCTTCTCATCTAATGATGGGAGTTGTAGAAAGTTTGACTGATTGTCTTAACATTGCCTCAGCTACAGTATTTCTCTGTTCTCCATTTTATGTCTAAAAAGTTCATATTTCATTTTCAGTGTTATGTCAATACTACAAGCCTTATATTTTGTGTATGTGTCAAATGTTTGGCAGTGGCACTTTTTAAAATCTTTCATGAACCTGTGAGTTGTACAGAAAAGCTGCTCAAGTAGCTGAAGTATCTTTTTTTTTTTCTTTTTAATAGAGTTGCCATACAATGACTACTTTGAGTATTTTGGACCAGACTTCAAGTTACATATTAGTCCATCAAATATGACTAACCAGAATACACCAGAATATATGGAGAAGATCAAGTAAGTAATTCTTCCCTATCTTGAATCGTGTAAAGTGCATGTAAAAATAGCTTTCTATATACATGCTGTTTTCAGTTAGGTGGAGATGATAAAGTACAATATAAAGTTCTGCTTTATATTTTTTTTTTTCCTCTACCGTAAAAGAAGTCTGCAGATGTTACTCACTGCATCTGCAGCATCCATTACTAGGAAACGTATTTGAAACCACGCATGCTGTTACAAGATATGTAATAGTTGATTACTGTTCCACTATAAAAAGTTACTTTGCTTCCTGCTCTAATCTGTGTAAGTCTGGACCCTTGAAGAAAGAACTAATTATTGTGTAGTTATTGAACACAAACTCGCACCACGCCTTTTGTGGCTGTTGCTTTAAATTGGCTGGCTGCCACAGAGCAGGAAAGGACCCAGGGAGTGGAGCATGGGCTTCCCTGCTGACTCCTTACTTCTCTAACTCCCCAGTAGGTAAATACACAACTCTTCCCAGAGTTCAAACATTGAAGAGTCTCAAGGCTTAAGGCAGGGGTAGGCAACGTTTTTTGGCAGGAGTGCCAAAAAACACCATAATGCCTACCTTGGAAGGTGCCGGCGTGCTGGCGTGGCAGAAAAACAAAATGAGGGCAAAGGATACCTGGCAGGATGCCCGGCTTGTGCCCCTTGCCTCCCACCCAAAGCCCCTGCCCCCCAGCCCTACTGCCCCTGCCCCCCAGCCCAGGCTCTGTGGCTGCCAGCAGCTGTCCCAGCTCTGGGTAGCTGCTGGAGCCTGGGCTCTGGGCAACTTCAGCAGCAAGCTGGCTACAAACAGCTGCGCTGGGCTCATCACCTCCGGGAGCGGGGGAGAGACTGGGGCTGTGCTGCCTCAGGCCCTGCCCCCACTGCCCGCTCCAAGGAGCACCTGCTCATGCCAGTGTGAAGCTGGTGCTGGAGCCCAGCACAGCTGTTTGGAGCCTCCCAGCTGCAGCTGCCCCAGCTCTGGGGAGCTGCTGCCAGCCAGGGTCCCAGTCTGCTCCCAGCAGGCAGCTGCAAGCCCTGCTTGGAGCAGCCCTGGCTCTTGCTGGCAGCAGCTTCCTGGAGCCGGGGCTGGCTGCGGCTTGCCAAGCAAAATGGCCTCAAGTACTATGCTTGGCATGTATGCCAGGGGTTGCCAACCTCTGGCTTAGGGCATATTTTGGCTGGCACATGTGATACTTAAAGCAAACTGACATACACTTTGAACAGTTCCTAATTCTGTTGTCTCAAGACAGACAGATGCTACCTTGATAGCTAACTATTCCTTTCTTTATATTCCCAGTCTAGGGTACCAGGAATAAACAGATTCGAACAAAATAAGAGTAAATGAATGAATACGGTTTCTCCTCCAAAATGTGGAGTGACTCTATCTGTCTCCATAACTAGTTTTCTTTTTGTCTCTCCAAAATGGCCAGACAGAGACCCATTCTTTTATAACCTCCTGTTCCATTTGTCAAATGGCACCCTGTTTACCCATATAAAGTGGTCAGAATTCCTGCCTATTGCTGCCAACTTGCTTAGTTTACCACTTCATGGCTCAAACTGATTTGCCCTGGGATTCTTAATTTGTTCTTTGTTAAACTTTGATTCATTACTCCATTGTTAGCCTTCTGTTGTTTCCCTATCTGAATATAAAAGTAAAAGGTACTGAGCAGTCTGTTAAAATGAAGACACATTTAAAGTTCCTAGTGTCGGGCAACTTCCCTAAATCATCATGTGGAGCTATTAATGTAATAAAACATAGCCTTAGCCTGCTTTTATTTAAAGCCTGTTTTTTAGGATTCTGTTTTTAAAAAGTGAGCATCAGCGGTATTAATTTTTTTCCCCATGACAAACCAGGATAACACAATGTTGAGACAGTATGCTACTTCATTCATGAGAGAGCATGGTCTTTGGCACAAGTTGGCTGTCAAAGACAAGAATATCTCAGTATTTGATATTACTTTGAGGGGGATTTTGAGTAAACAGTGTATATTGATCTGGCTATTCTGCAGGTTATATAATTCTACTTCACATCTGTTTGAGAATTTCTTAAAAGTGGATTGAAATATAAAATAGTAAACCTTTCAAAATAAAAGATAATTGGTAAGCGTTTCTTTGGTGCCTAGGATCTTTATGGGCCAACACCTAAACCTTTTAGACTTGAGGCACCCTTACATAACTTTTGTGAATTAAGCAGCTCCCCTTTTTCAAAAATTTTTTTTATTGCTGTGCTACCTCCTTACAGAAAGGTTAGGTAGTAAGTGCAGGGCAGCAGCCAGGCAGGGGCAAACCTGAGCTTGCACTTATGGCTCTTCTCACCTCACGGCACCCTTCAGAAAATCTCGGGGTACTCCAGGATGCACTGGCACTCTGGTTGAGAATCGCTGACTTAAGCGCTCCTTTTTTTAAGTCTCCTCTCAGACGGATCCAATTGAGTTGGACTCCATTATGAGAGTTGTAGATATTCTCGTGCAGACTTCAAATTGTCCACCTGATTGTGCTACAAAGTGGCAGAAGGCTAGGATTTTCTGCAAATGGAGTGAATGCAAATGCAGGCAGGAGAAGGCTTTATCACTGGGGAGGGCTTTATCAACTGACTTGAAGTCAGAGCTCTCTTCCTGATGCAACACTTTCGACTAAAGTAAAGAACTGCTTTTATGAAGATGTGATGGTGTAAGAGTGATGTTGTGGTTGTAATGGTCCAGAAATTGTGAGAGGGGCAAGGATTTCTTAGGGTGATCCCTTTTATTGGACCCAACTATGTAGTTGGGATAAAGTTAGACAAGCTTTTAAATGCAAGATATTCTTCCTCAGATGTGACGTTTACTCTAACAGAGGGAATGTAGAAAATCTGCTTTCTCATTGAGAGAGAACTTCTTTAAAATGATCCATTTTTGTCTTAAAATGTATTTGTAATTTAAAATCCCTAGTCCCCTTCTCTTTAGAGAATTGAGAACTTAAGTGTCTTTAAAGGGCCTTGAGTTATGTGTAAAGGACTTATTAGATTTGTATTCTTGGGAAACATTATTTTATGTTAATGGAACTGTAGAAATATCCTTTTTTTGTAATGCTTATTTATGAATTCAGATTTTGTGTGTAAGGATTTAAGTATCATTAATATACCTTGTTGAAATTCAGCAACGATTGTACACACTGTTTCCCTTCAGAATATGAAATTAATAAGCATTCATTTTCCCTTTCGAAAGCTAGCTTTTCTGAACCAATTAGTAACTCTAGACATGAGAGCTTTTCTTACCTCCAGTCCATCTGGGAGGTGGTTAAAATGCTGACTCATGATGTAGCATTTACTTCTGAATGTATTCTTTGTTGTATTTTCAAGTGCTAAGAAACTTTCTGGTTGTGTGTTGCAGTTAGCTAGTGGTTTGTATTTACAACTTCTCTGACCATCCTCTAATACAGGAAAAATTGTGCTCCTGGCTCTACAAAGAAAAAGCTTGATTTTCTTTTTAACAATCAGAAAGTTAAAAGAAAAATAAGAAAACGTATACTTGTAAAACGGTTATAAAGCTTAATTCACATACTAATTTACTTTCAAATCAAAATGTCAAGAATCTGCAGGAAAAACTACAACTCTGTATATTAGAATGACTTTTTCTATATGTTGTTTCACTTGCAGACAGCGTTTATTTGAGAACTTACGTATGCTACCTCATGCACCTGGGGTACAGATGCAGGCCATTCCTGAGGATGCTGTTCATGAAGATAGTGGAGATGAGGATGGAGAGGACCCAGACAAACGCATTTCTAGTAGGAAATGTTACCTTTAGTCATAATGGGATATGCTTTCAGAGTAAAGCCTCTTTAAATGTGCTTGTCCAGATCCTCACTCCTGTTTTGGCTGGCTTTTGCTGCTCCCAGGGTGTAAAGACAGCAGAGAAGCCCTTGTAGACATCCTTTTTATTCCTACATAGGGGGGCATGATGAGAATAGGGTACCCCATCACCTGGAGAAGCTCTTGAGCATTTAAATGCGCTTATGCTCATTAAAGGTCCTTTAACCAAAGTTTCAACCACCAGAAGGTTGCTTTAATTTATTTTGGAATCTGTCCTGGCATCTGGTTGGATCGAGGATCAGAAGCCTGGAGGAGGCACCCTTCTGCCTTGGGCATCAAGCTGAGTTAGGTAGGCTGGAATATTTGGCCACAGAAGTCTCCCCAGCACTACCACAGGCATTGTTTGAAGGTTTGTCCCTCCAGAAACAACACTTTTTAAAGTGAATCAATATAGTTCTTGCAACAAAACAAGATTTACTTTTTCAGCATTCTACATCTGGGACATTTTATTTTTGATCAGTCTTCCTGAGAAGTGTTAGAGCACTCTTAAGTCACAACAATAGTTTTTGTTTTTCTAAGTTGAATGGAGCATACAGATAAGAGAGGACTGTTCATTTAATCTTCCATTATGCTAGTTGTGGTAATTCCACAGCTGCTTCTAGCACCTTTCTCTTGCTGAACTCTTATAATTGTAACTTCCAAACTGTCACTTCCAAATTTTTTCAGTACTTGCTTAGCAATGCCAAATGGTTTTGAGTTTCTCTTTGTAAACTTTTCGTGTTAATTTGTGTTAAAAGAGAACCCAAGGGTATCCCCATATTTGTAGAACAGTTTTCTTCCACCTCTTTTAGAAAACTATCTCATTTTGTTTACCATTTTGTTCTTTTCTGTGGTTGCTTAAAACCAGTTTTGTGGTTTTTCCTCTTAGACATATTGTAGGTGAACCATCCTGATGATTACAGGTGTTAATCTTTTAACATTTGAACCCTAGTTCGAGCTTCTGATAAGCGGATAGCCTGTGATGAAGAATTTTCTGATTCTGAAGATGAAGGGGAGGGTGGACGACGAAATGTTGCAGATCATAAGAAAGGAGCAAAGAAAGCCAGAATAGAAGACGACAAGAAAGAGACAGAAGATAAAAAAGCAGGTAGATACCTGAATACTGTTGTCGCCCTACCATTTCTACCAGCTGAGTGGGAGTTCATTTAAAGCGGTGATTCCCGACCGCCAGCCACCAGCAGGCACGTGCGGAGTTAAAGCTGGGTGGCAGGGCAGCCCTGGGAGGGAGGCAGCTGGCTCTGTGCCCCCTGTCCAGTTCTCACCACTGTGGCTGTGCCCAGCAAGGTGCTGCCTGTGTACCCACACTGGGCACAGTCCTGCCCGTGGCTGGGAGCTGGGGGATGCAAGTGGGGAAGTGAACGGAAAAGAGGTTGGCTCTGCTGCTTTGTCCTAGGAAAGACAGTAGAGCCCCTTCTTCCCTGGCAGCCCCAGCTAGATCCAACCAAGCCCAATCTGATCCTCACAGTCCTGCTTATATAGAATTAAATTTAAATAAATGTAAGTATGTAAATTAGATAGTTTGCCTGTCTGCAATATAAAAATGTTGAGAACCTCTGGTTTAAAGGGTGTCCTGATTAGCAGAGGGGTAGGCTCCCTGTACTTGTATACTAGTACAAGGAGTTAAGTCTTCTGCAGTCAGAGTGGAAAAAGAATTAAGTTAATCACACACATCTACTTTAGGTTTTTAGCTAGAACTCTTCCTACTGAAAACAGTTTTTCCAGTAAAAATTATTCTAAATACCAAACTTATTGCCCCTGTGTTTTCAAATACTAAGGTTTTTAATTTGTATGATATGGAGGAATAGAGTTCCGGATAGCTGGTACCATCACTCTAAATTCTCTTATTTACATTTTATTAATCAAAATATAATGTAGGGATCAACAGCTTGTGCTTGGTTATATTTATGTAAGTCTTAAAATTCTTGACTACTTTGAGTCTTCATACAGTTCAAACCTGATCTTTTATCCCCCCTAATTATTTTTAGATGTAAAAGAGGAGGATAAATCGAAGGACAGCAGTGGTGAAAAGACAGACACCAAAGGGTAAACCCGAATTAATTTAATACATAACTTGCTGCTTCTTTGGAGACCACTCACTAATTTCTAGATGCTAATTGTACAAATGCTATCTATTCTCTATATAGAGGCTGTAAATTAGTGTAAGGAGTTGCTAAATAATTTAAGATGTGTGACAGTGGTAGCTACAATTACATCTTTACAGCAGTTAATCTAAAAGATGCTCTCAAAATGAAATGACTTAACAGTTCATATTTTTGCCTTTTGAACAGAGCAAAATCGGAACAGCTCAGCAATCCTTGAATTTAAAGATAGCCTCACACCAATTACAGAACATAATGCTAGAATGCGAAAATACTAAAAGAAGAAAAGTTTTCATATTGAGAGAGACTGCTGATTTCATTTTGTACTATTTGGCATGGACCGTATTTATTTTCAAACGGCTTTGTTTTGGTTTCTGGCAAGTTGTATTGTGAGTTTTCTAATTATGAAGCAGAAATTCCTTTCTTCACCATGCTTTATGTAATAGTATTTAAAATGGATGTGAGTTATTATGTTAAATGTCTAAACTGATCTATTAAAGTAATTTGCCTTTCCTGAGCTGATTTTACCTTTTTTGTAATTTTATCTTTATTAAAAAAATTGTACTTGGTTGTCTTTTGTCCATCATTGCATTTTATATAGAAAGCATCTCCATTTTAGATTAAAGATCACGAAATAGTCTATAAAACGGTTTGAGTTGAGGGAACTTTCAGAGTTTTTGTAATAGGATGAACTTGGTGGGGGGCAGGGGCTCAATGTGCCTGTTTGACTTGTATGTTACATGAACCATTAAAAAAATTATCAGGGATATAAATGTTTAGTAGCTGCAGCAAAGAATGAAAAAGCGATTAGTGATGTGTGGATAGGTGAAAATGATACCTGGATGCACAGGTTTATTCTCCAGGTGCTGGAATTGAAATGAACCACTGATACCGGCAGTCAGTCCAGCAGCCTAGTTTAATTGTTCATCATCATTCATCTGTATTACCTCTTTTGGAGCCTTTGAGAATAAGGATCTCTGAAGGGCTATGAATTTCATAGCCCGTTCTGACCTTTAGAGCTCACAATGAATTGTATCCTTCTTAAAGTGTCTTCTCCCCTCCACTCTTCCCCTTCCACTGCCCTTCCCCAGCACTTGAATGATTGGTTAGTAAACTCAAACCTGAATTAAAACCCACTATATAAGTTCTTTTTTTTTTCCAGTGAAAAACTTGGTTAGGTTGTTTCATGCACCTCTCTCTAAGTATGCTTTGACTTCAAGATACCAGTAGTGCACTAGAAGAACAATGTTGTTAAACTTTGCAAAGCAGTATTGATTTGTGTTGGTCTCTCTCTTTTATACATCATTACTATTTTTCATTTCTCCTTTTTTCCTTCCAAAGATACTACATTTCAACTTTGTGGTCTAATTCTCAGTGACTTATGGTTGATGCCCTACCACTAGTAAGACTTATTGTATTTATTGTACATTAAGTATCTGTATATATCTTTTCATTATGCCTTTTCTGGAAGGCTTATATATCATGAGCATTTTTACTTGCTTTCACTGAGGAATTTTTGAAAGTAGAAGCTACCCTGTGTCTCAGACTAAAGTACAGAAGAAAACTGGTGCAATTTTCACCTCCGTTTTCCTAGCCATTTTTTCAACTTGTTGTACTAAGTGGACATTTTATATTAACTATTTGGATATTTTGAGACAAACTTTTCAAAAATATTTAAAGATCTAAAGATGAAAAAAGGCACCTTCTTGAAGATTTCCAGGGTAGGTGATTGCACCACCTCTGGAGGGAGTTTATTCTACAGTCTGAACACTTTAGTTGTGAAGAAATATTTCTTAGAGTTAATCCTGAAACAGTCTTCCAGGAGTTTGTAGCCATTACTCCTTGTTTTCCCCAAGGGTGCCCAACACTTGTTCACTGAGCCCTTGATGTATGCCCCTGATGTAGCAGTACCTTATATGGCTTGCCCTGCAAGTGTCTGATTTATACAGGTAGCTCTTCTCTGGACTCTTTGAGGTTTTTTGATGTCTTTGATCAAGTTGCAGGTCTTAATTATGTTGACCGCTCTTCTTAATAAACATTTTATGGTGTTAATTTGCTAAAATATGCCTGACTGAACAAGGTTATTTCATACTTTCTTTTCTATACTTTAGCCACAAGATGGCAACTTTCTGTAGTTCAAATTCCTCATTGCTTTAGATACCATGGGAATGAATCTCTCTTAATTGTTCCGTTGTAGTAAAATTATTATAAATGATGTCAAGATGTGTGTTAAGTGACTACATTCATTTATGGAGGAACAAACTTGACATTTTGCTCATAGAATCCAAGAAAAAAAGATTTGGTCTTTACTCTGCTTTCAGAGGGAATGCTGTCACAGCATTTTGGGTATATCAAGTAGTTTATTTTCCAGGCTGTCTGCTCACTGGGCTTTGGCAGTGCTTGATATCTGAAATATTTCTTCTTTCTTTCCTTAGTTTAGGAAGAAATATTCCTTTGAGGAAGAACTGTGCCTGCATTGCCCATGCCTGCTCCAAAGTTAAATATGCTGATTTTGTAATGCTACCTTTAAGCTTCACTTGCTGCAGAATACATGGATTATTTTGCTTTATATATGTATATAAAGCTATGGTTACTGGGCCTTGTGATGCTATATCAAGTCAGCACTTCATCTAAGAAACTACATGAAGCTCAGTCATCATTTAAATGTAATGGGTGCCGCTTGAGGTTTATAATTCAATTTAATAGGGACACAGATGGTATAATGGTGCCTCTTCTGTCTCTCGCCTGTTGTCTCCTCCCCTCTAATAGCTTATTGGACTTATTGTCTCCCCCATAGCTGGGTTATTATCTTGGTCTTATTGTCTCCTCCCCTCTAATAGCATGTGCTCTCCATCCATAGCTGTGACAAGCATATGGATAGTTTTACTGTTATCTACTGCTGGTTTAAAATATGCAAATACATGTGATGCTACTATGTGAAGTGACTTCGAGATGCCTTTTCAGATTATTCCTGGACAGTAGTAGAGCAGTGTCTTCACTTCGGGACCCAATTAGCAAACATGATTTTTAATTTTATATGACTTGGTCATTGGTTATTTGTTTTGGGATAAGAGGCTACCAACAAAGGGGCCGGCCTGCCTGCCCTCCTCTCTTTCCCTTCCCCCCACACTCCCTCCAATCTTACTCTGTCCAGAAAATAAATCATTCTTCCGGTTCTTTTGTGTTCATACCAAACAGTGGATCTAAACATGGTAGCTCACTGCCTTGAAAATTACTGCTCGCTGCTATGCAAAGTGTATACTAGCATGCCATCTGCTGCCTACTGTAATGGTCTTGCTGATTCCATGTATAAGCAGTCTTCAAGACCGTAGCTGCCTTGTGGAGTAATCATTTAACAATGTATCCATCTGTGTCAGTTTTGAAGAATAAAACATGGGTTCTTAGAGCTGTGTGAAACAGCACCATTCCGCTTCAACTTCCGTTTCGGTGGAACAGTGTTTTGTTTTGTTTTGAAAGCACTGTTCCATTTTGTTTAGTCTAAATGGTTTCGCTGTTTTGACATTTTGCCCATAGGCTATAACAGGGAAGCACAAAACTGCCTATAACTTGGTAATTTTTAGCCTTATTTACATTTTTAGCCTTCTGAAGGCTTGAAGTCTGCGAAGTTTCAGTGAAATAGGTGCAGAGATTTCTGGGAAATAGCACGTCAAGGTGCTGACAAGAAAAACTCACTGGCAGAGGCAGCCTTCTGTGATCTGGCAGGCAGATATGGGGGCCTACATCCCTGAGAATGCTGCAGGGCTGCCCTGGACTCCTCCTGGGAGTTTGTAGGGTCAGAAGGGACCTGAGCAGATCATCAAGTCTGACCTCCTGCCATGGCAGGAAAGAGTACTGGGGTCAAATGATTCCAGCAAGGTGCTTGTCTAGCCTTGTCTTAAGGACCCCCAGGGTAGGAGCCAGCACCACTTCACTTGGAAGTTGGTTCCAGATCCTAGCCGCCTGACGTCTAATCTGAATCTGCCCTCTGCCAGCTTGTGACCATTATTTCTAGTCAATCCTGGTAGTGCCCAGGGGAACAGGGACTCCCCCAATGCCTGCTGGTCCCCTCTGACTAGTTTGTAAATGGCCACTAGCTCCCCGCTCAGCCTTCTCTTGTGGATGCCGAACAGATTCAGGTCCCTTTGTCTCTCCTCGTAGGGGCTGCCCTGCTGCCCCCGGTCATGGGAGTGGCCCTCCTCCGGACCCTCTCCATGTTGTCCACATCCCTCTTGAAGTGCGGTGCCCAGAACTGGATGCAGTACTCCAGCTGCAGCCTGACCAGTGTCGCATAGAGGGGGAGGATCACCTCCTTGGATCTGCTTAAGATGCATCTGTGGATGCATGACAAGGTACGGTTGGCCTTCCTGACTACATCCTCACACTGCCGGCCCATGTTCATCTTGGCATCAATGATGACTCCAAGATCCTTTTCTGCCTCAGGACTGACAAGAAGGGAGTTCTCCAGCCTGTAGGTCTGGTGCTGGTTCTTCCTCCCCAGGTGCAGCACGTTGCACTTGTCAGTGTTGAAACCCATCCTGTTCTCATCTGCCCACCCCTGTAACCTGTCTACGTCCGATTGCAGCCCATTTCTCCCTTCTAGCGTGCCCACATCACCCCACATCTTACTGTTATCAGCAAATTTGAACGGGGTGTTTTTTACCCCCTCGTCGAAGTCACTGATGAAGATGTTGAACAGTGCGGGCCCAAGGACCGAGCCCTGCGGGACCCCACTGCCCACATCCCTCCATGCCTGGTGAAATTTCTCAGAGCCCTAGTTCTTAAACCATTTGTGCTTCAGCTCTCCCAGCTACATTTTAAAAAATAGGAAGTCTATGCCCTGGTATCTGTAATTATAGGTAGAAGTAACCAATACTTTTTTAATGGGTGTGACAACATATCAGGTCACAGCACATTAGAATTTCAGGATTAAAAAAGAAAAAAAAAGACAACTTCTTTCCCCCCCTTAACCAAAAAGGCTACGTACAGTCAAAAAGCCCTAGACTGAATTGATTCAATCTTTGCAGGTTAATCTAAGCTGCATAGATTGAACTGAGAAGCAAGTGGATGGACATTTGTTTGTGATTTCGATAAATACAGCCATGTGTCTGTAGTGGCCCAGGCCAGAAGCTGGGGAGTGCTAGAATACACCTCCCAGTTGCTGCCAAAGAGAAGGGAGGAGACAAGCCCTCCAAGGCTTCCCTCGCCACCCTGCTTGAGTGGAGGGGACATGACTAGGACCCAACCTGGGTACGGTATGCTGAGGCTAGGGGAAGGGGCCCTTTAAGCCTCCCTCTCTGGCTGGCATAGAACCCCAGCCCTAATCTGCCTGGGGGCAACCCATGCCAGGTTCCTCCACCCCAAACTTACACCCTCCAGAGCGGGAGGAGGGAGGGAGGCGCAGCATGGCCATGCCTGAGCCAGGGGCTTGCAGGCTGAGGCAGAGAGGGAGGGGGAACTCCCTCCCAGTCCCCAGACCCTAGCCAGGGTTTCTTGTGGGGAAAACCCCTGCCAGGCTTTTGCCCCCTCAAATGCTCGCTTTAGTGGAGCAGGGGTGTGTGCCCATATCCTGGCCTAGGGCTTTCACATTCAGGTGGGGAGAGGGAGGTGTTTAAACCTCCCTGCCTCAGCTTGCCAGTTCTGGGCTGGGGCTTGGCCAGGGAAAACCCTGGCTGGAGTCCAGAACCAGGGAGGGTGTTAAAATCCCCCCTACTTCCAGCTGGGGTCTGCCTGGCCAGGGAGAAGCACCCCGGCCTGGCTTTTCCCCTGCTCCCTGCACTACGAGAGGGGCAGGGGGCATAGCCAAATGCCAGCCAGGCCAGCACGCTGAAGTGGAGTGTGGGGCGGGAGTTTAAACCCCACTTCTCTGCCTTCTGCTCAAGCATGGAGCAGGGAAAAAGACTGAGGGGTTGCTCTGCCCCCCATTTCAGAGCCAGGTTCATCACCCCGTTCTCAGCTAGTGCGAGCAATGATAGTGCTCCAGCTAGGGAGCAGAAGGTCACGGCCAACCCTGCTCTGCTGGAGTAGACAGCATAGCCCAAGTCTGCAAAGCATCCTGGGATGCTGGGGGACTGCAAGTTAACTTGAACCAGGAAGGGGTCTGAGCCAGAAGTTCCACAAACCAGTTTGGCCTAAATAATAAGGTAAGTCTGATAAGACATTCAGCCCAGTTTATCTTAAACCAGTTTCAGCCATTCTGTGTGTGGTTTAAATGCATTGAACTTCAGTTACAGGTTTAAGCCAGTTTCATAGTTTGTAGGGTCAGAAGGGACCTAACCAGATCATCAAGTCTGACCCCCTGCCATGGGCAGGAAAGAGTACTGGGATCAAACGACCCCGGCTAAGTGATTATCCAGCCTCCTTTTGAAGACCCCCAGGGTAGGAGCGAGCAACACTTCTCTTGGAAATTGGTTCCAGATCCTAGCCGCCCTAACTGTGAAGTAGCACCTCCTGATATCCAGCCTGAATCTACTCTCAGTCAACTTATGGCCATTATTCCTTGTTACTCCTGGTAGTGCTCGGGGGAGCAGGCACTCTCCCATAGCCTGCTGGTGCCGCTTGTCCAGTTTATAGGCAGCCACCAGATCTCTTCTCAGCCTTCTCTTGTGGAGACTGAACAGGTTCAGGTCCCGTAGCCTCCGCTCAGGGCCTGCCCTGCTGCCCCCTGATCATGCGGATGGCCCTCCTCTGGACCCTCTTGATGCTATCCACATCCCTCCTGAAGTGCGGCACCCAGAACTGGACACAGTACCCCAACTGCAGCCTGACCAGTGTTGCATAGAGGGGGAGGATCACCTCC
>NW_017728918.1:91798277-91827338 GCF_001723895.1 Crocodylus porosus | reverse complement strand
GAAAAAGACCCATCCACCACCACTCTCTGGGTGTGGCCCTCCAGTCAATTTGCAACCCATCTAACTGTGTAGGCATCAGTGCCACAGTCCCCCAGTTTCTTAATGAGAATGGGGTGAGAGACGGTGTCAAAGGCCTTCCTAAAGACTATGTCTACTGTTACACCTGCATCTAAGGATTTTGTGACCTGGTCACAGAAGGCCACCAGGTTGGTCTGACAGGACCTGCCTGAACGCACGTTGGTTGCCCCTAAGCATGATCCCGCCTGCAGGTCCCTCGCAGATGTGCTCCTGGATAATTTTCTCAAAGAGCTTCCCTAGGACCAAGATAAGATTAACAGGCCTGTAGTTTCCTGGGTCCTCCTTCCTCCCTTTTTTGAAAATGGGGACCACATTGGCCCTTTTCCAGTCTTCTGGCACCTTACCAGAGCACCACAAGTGCTCGTAAAGCTGTGCCAAGGGTCCTACAATGGCCTCTGCTAATGCTATCAGTGGTCTGGGGTGGAGATTGTCAGGACCTGCTAATTTGAACACATCTAGTCTCACCAGAAGTTCCCTGACTAGGTCCTCACTGACTCTGGTTTCTGATCATTTAAATGAGTTTGTGCAATTTCTGTCTTTAACGAAAAGGAGATGGGGAGGAGACTGGACGCATCTACATGTTGCCCTATGGTTACGTTGTTACTGCTCCATGCTCTAGTACTTCCTCTTGGAAGTACTAAAGCATGGTACAGTAACCACTTGTACTGTGCTATATGCGTGGCATGCTGCTGTTTAGCAGCTATTTCACTATAGCAGTGTGCTGTAACAGGAGGTGCGGTGCTACGGTGACGTAGCTGCTGGTCACATGTAGACACCCGTGGACGCTATGTCGCTAGCATCCCATGTAGACATGCCATATGAAGATCACAAGTGACTCTCTTTGTTAATGTGCTCTTTTATGTGGAAGGCGTTTGGATGCAGGAGTGGTGGGGGCCAGGGTAACAGAGACATGATTGTGTAGTGCTTTCTAGCTTGTGTTTCCTTCAGTGGTCAAATTCTGGGAACATGTTCAGCTGACTACAACACATACTCCAAGTTAGTGAACTGTGACTGTGTACCAGTTGAAGATCTGACCTTTGGTGATTGTTCACTAGCTGGAAAAGTTAGCCATAATTCTGGCTGCTAAACTAAGTGAGCAGCAAAGAAATAAAATGAGTTTTTACTGTAAATTCAATCCCTGTCACTTTAAAGTATAAATCCGCACCAGAAATAGTGAGTCTGCATAATATTGCTGAATATTCTGGTGCATTCTGCTGAGAAATGACTGTTGCTGAAAATCTAGGTCATTGGTCCCCAGGTCAACATTATTTCCCGTTTGCTTTGCTCCGACAAAGCATTTATCAAATCTGTCTTCATTGTACAACAGTTGTGAAAGTTCTACTTGATGTGAAAAGTCACTTGTGCACTGAAGTGTGCTGAAGCTCTGGTAAAAAACTGCTTCAAGAAAGTTGAGTGAGATGCTTTGCAGGAGAGCATTGGTAGCTGTTTCTCTGCCCAATCTTCTATGCCTATTAATATCCAAAAGACACGAGTTGATGGAGAAATTTCAGATATGTTTAACTCATTGCATGTTAGTAAAAGCTATTCATTTAATTCTGTGGAATGAAAGTAAATGAGGGTCTCTATTTGATATTTAAAAAAATGGAAGCAACTCAACTCAAGATGCAGAGAATTATGGCTCTTGAACTGCTGATCTTTTATGCTGGAGAGCGCGCACATACTCTGGATTGTCCTGTACCTGTTAGACCTTGGACACAGGTTCATTTGTAGCTCTCCGAAGATAGTGCTGTGGGGATGTGCACATGGGACTATGGCAAGAAGGGAACTCTTTTTTTTTTTTTGCTCCCCCTATCCCACAGCAGAGACATGGCCACTGGTATCAGCTGGAGGCAGGGGTGCCGCTAGCCATTTGTGCTTGGGAAAGGGGGCGTGCTCTCCTCACCATGACCCTCTTTACTGCTGGGGCTGTCAGTGACCCAGTTGTTCTCCCTCCCTTAGCTGTGGATGATGAGTCTGAGGTGCTGGGGATCCAAGACCCCTCCTCTAGTGCTAGAGGTTCCTGTGCGCATTACCTGTAGCATTGCACATACAAGTCCATGTTTGAAATAGGAAATTTTTTGTGCTGAATCTGCCACTTCTGTTGCTAAGCTGGCATCTTTGTAGCACGATAAATGGCCTTGAGGTGTAGACATTTGCATACTGAGCACTATAAGAGGGCATCTGTAGGACTATAAAAGTAACCTGTGTCCAAGACTTTGGAGAATCATATAAGTCTGTCAGTGCTGCTTTTTTATATTAAAAGATATGGCTGGAATTGCTTGAGTGTCATTGTTTTCCCCACACCTGCTTTTAAAATGGTGAAAGATTTAAGGTGAGTTACTGCTTAGTATATATTTCTATACACAAAGACAATGCTTGCATCTTCTTACTGAGGGCAGTTATTTTAAAACTATCCCCTGCTAATGTTTTTAATAGAAATGTTCAAATACCTCCTGCAAAAATATGCTAAATTAGTTGCAGTTTGCGCATCGGTGCACGTTTAATGGAAATTGGGTAGAAAAATTTGACTTCCAGTTTTTTTAACAAAGTGTCCACATGCAAGAGAGAGAATAGGGATATCGCTATACAGCAAAGGTCCTCATTCAGCTGGCAACAAGCAATGGCAGTCAAGTAAGTAAAGTATGTACTAAGATGTATGTTGTTCAGCTTTGGCGTCACCTTAAATATTGTATTGATATCTTCTCACTCCACTAAAACAAAAAGATACAGGAGAAATACAATTTTGCATAATAATGGAAATACTTTTATGCAAGAAAAGATTTTAAAAAACAAAGCAAAAAGAGAACTTCGGAAAAGAAACAAATAAGTTATAATTGAGGTATAAAATGTCAAACTTACACTTGGGTCAACCAAAAGCTTTAAAAAAACAACAACAACAAGCCTGGTGGAGGTAGTTATGACAAACTGAGTGACCAAAGACCAAAACAGTGGTTTCCCCTTCTGTGAAGGGGGGAGGTCCTTAGATTCAAGGGGGCAGTGGTTACAGGTTCAAGCTTGGAGGAGCCACAGCTGCTGCCCTCACCCCCTGCCACCTGTCCCCTGCAGCCTCTGCCACCACTTACCATCCCTTCATGGATCTGGCTCTGTGCTGGGACCCTGCTGCAGTCTGAGGCAGGGAGCACAGAGGATATGCTACCTCTGGCCCTCAGCCTGGCCACTCAGCAGTGGCAGTAGCTCTGACCTTGCCTCTGGGGGCCAGAGATGGGGCTGCTGCCAAAGCTACTACATGGCCAGGCTGGAACTGGACCCAGCATATGCTCTATGTTCCTTGCCAGAGTGAAGCCCCAGCCGGAGCTGAAATAGGACGGTAAGCAGTGGGAGAGGATCAAGTGTGTGGCGGGGACAGGTGCCGGGGAGAGGTAGGGGTCAGGGGACACGAGCATGGGGGTCAAGTGGGAGAGGCAAGTGGCAGGGGAACTCAAGTGGTGTGAGCATAGGCACTGTAATGGTGGCAGGGGGGCAAGTGGGAGGGCTAGGCAGAAGAGAGTGGAGACACCACGGAGGACAAGCTGCAGGGAGAGAAGAGTGGGGCATGACTGGGGGCAGGGGGCAGGCCACTGGACTCTTCCCTTCCTGCCTGTCTACCTTCCACCTTTGCCCCTCCTTTGCTGCTGTTTGCCCCAGTGCAGTGGTGGGGCCGGGGGCAAATGTAAAGCAACCCTCCAAAACTTAGATTCTAAACATGGAAAATTATAACACTTATAAGCTTTCCATATATAGAAACAAATTATTGAGAGGTGGTCTTAAATTCAGGGACATCTCAGATTTTGGTACATATGGTATTAAAAAGTGGACTTAATTTTTTTTTTTTTTTTTTTACTGTGAAACCTTCTGTTGTTATTTTATAAAGCAATTGCAGAAAGGAAGGACACTTTTAGTTGCATAAAAATATGCAGGAGTAGCTCCTTCCAAGAGTGTGTTTTTGAGGTTGAGTTGGTATATACCTTTTTTTGTCAATTGGAAGTTGGCCTAAACCAGAATCCTAGATTTAAGTAGAATATTGGAAGGGGCAAAGCCACTCTCAGCCAGCTGCATGACACAAACAGTCATTGAAAAAATACAAATGTTTTGGCTTAACCCCATCTCTAGTATTAATGAAGAAGCTTCATCTAATGATTGCAATCTGACCAAAAGTCATTTAGTAACTGGAACAAATACTTAACCTCTCTATGGTGCCATCTATTGATTATTAAAAGAGAGTGAGAATGATAGTCTACTGACGAGGATTAATTGCTTCCCTTGTATGATAAATTGCGGTCCTGAAGCTGGGACCCTCAATGAGCAGACTGTGGGCCTCAGGCCCAGGATCACCTGGGAATCTGGGACCACACAAGAGCCAGTTCAAGACTTCAGTGTGGTAATACAACCCATATTTAGATGGTAGTTAGTCTTAACATGGGACTGCTCAGAAAACTTTCTAAGTTGTATTAATGCTTCTCCCGATCTAAATATAATATGTGCTAAGTATAATGCGTAATAGGGCCCTGAGGGGAAATTTGGTCAGGCTTCAAATACCTGCAGGGTCGTTATAAAGAGAATGGAGAGACTGTTCTCTGGCTGTAGGGGACAGGACTAGGAGTAATGGTTTCAAATTGCAGCAGAGAAAATGTTAGGTTGGAGATCAGGAAGAACTTTCTCTACGTGAGGGTGCTTAAGTATTAGAGAAGGCTGGCCTGGAAATTTTCAAGAACAGGTTAGACGGACTGACATAGTTTAATCAGGGATCCTTCTGCCTTGAGCTCGGGCCAGGAATAGATCACATCATGAGGTCCCTTTTGGCTCTACGTGCCTCTGATCCTATTTCTGTAATCCTTGAACCTGATCATCATTCTTAATGTGTATGCTTGAGCAAAGAAGGAAACTTTTGCACCCCCCTTCCCTTTGTCTTTTAGAGAATAGACTAATTCAGTCAGCTTTGGCCTTTAGCTGCACATATCCAAGAAATGTTGTTGTTTTTGTCTCTGCTAATTATTTGGCCCAAACATTCATTTAAAAAATAGGAATAAGCTGGTTAATGTTAAATTGTCACTGATTCCTTGTCTGTTCTTAGCTTCTGTTACCCCTCAAATGGCACATTTCAAATTCTGCTGACCTAGCCTTGTATCTATTGGTTCATTAGGATCCAGTCTTGAGAGAGAGAGAGCTGAAGATGCTTAGTCTCCTGCAAAGGAGATTTGACTTCTTATAAGGTCAGATTTTTGTTGCACAGCGCTGCCCATGTAAACAGGATTATTTCTATATAATGAACAGCAGGGCCTACCTCTGTCCCTCCCCACCTCCTGTCCTTGAAACTCAGTTGCCTGCTGCAGCTTTATTTAGTGTTACAACTTAAACATGGATTTGTGTGTTTCATACATCTTGCTGCTGAGACAATGATTTAATTCAGTGCTTAGCTAATTTTTTTGCATATTTACATTGATACATATTGACTTGCACAAGTAGATAAATGAAATACCCCTTTAGCTGCTATATATACAAATCTAACTTGAGCATAGCAGAGAATAGTATGCATTTAGAAGGAAAAGTCCCATTTCACCAGTAGGGAAGGGACAGTGGCTGAATTAGGGAAGGATAACAAGGGCGACTGGGTGCCAACTTGAGGGAAGAAAGGGGGTGGGAATGGCTTCTGCTGCAACTGCCTATTTATGCCAGCAGCGTGGAGGCATCTGGAAATTGCCTCTGCCCCTGTGTGTGGCATCTGCCCCAAGAGCATGGTCTTGTTATGCCTCTAGGAAGGTCTGATTTAAGGTGTTTTTGACAGCTTGATATGTGAGCAAAAGATTAAAATAATATTACTGACTATGATGATGCATATGAAAGCCAAAACATTCCTTCGTTTATCCATTCACGTAGTGAGTTTAAGTGATCAGAAACTTGGGAGTTTGATTTCTGCTTCCCCGTTCCCCCTGCCTTGCATACAAAGATTACTTTAGATTCCAGGGTTATTTTAAAGTGCATACCCACAACCACTCTGTGAAACTCTATGGGCCAGATTTTCAACTTGGCTTCCATCTGCATGTATGGAAAAAACTAATCCACATACGTTTCATGTGCTAGTACCTTCCTACCTGGACAGTAAATAATATAATACCTTTGTGTCCATGTAGTCGAAGGTAAAGACACAGAAAACACTTTGAATCTAATTGGATTTGCATATACAAACACTAGCACTTTTTGTAAAGCTATTAGGCACTTCATCTGTTTTCACAAATGTTAGAAAGCATTGCAAGATTATTTAACTATGTACCAACAGGCTCTTTCTAGTCTCTTGGTTCACACTTAATATAAAGGTTTGACTTATTAACCCTTCAGAAACCATTTAAATGAGTAAATAGTGTTATGGATGGCCACAAGCACATCACTAAGATAAGGTAATGAGCAATCTATTAGATTGGAGGGACCTATAATAATTGATTAACCATTTAGTTAAAAAGTATTAACTAGTTACAGAGGATAACAAATCCTTAATTTACATAGTAACTATTTTTGTTCATATGCTAACTCCAGTTGAGTGAGTTGATAAATCAATGGATAGATCCTAAATGTGGGCCTTCATTCATGTAGATGTGACACAGATATTTGCTCTGGCCTTGGCTGAACTACACCAGGACAAATATTTATGGAGTGTATATACCTGCATTTAAACTTGTGTTAATTCGAGTTAATTAGGAATCAACCTGACATGCAACATGACAGATCTCTAGTCTGTTAAAGGCTAGATGCCATTTGAAAATTAAACCTGTATGATGCCCTCCTACAGAAATTATTTTCACTGCTTTACTGAAAAACATTCCCAAATAAAGATACTGTTAGTTATTTTGGTCGCTCTTAATCATGTTGGCAAAACTGTATGCACAGATGGCACAGACAAATGCAGTGGGCACAACCGAAAGCTGGATGTGAACCACCTGCTGTTCTTAAATGTCCTGCAATGTTTGACACTTTTTTCCCAATATACCTCTTGATATATCCATCCATCTGTGTATTTTTTTCATTTTTGGAATGGTCTTTATTGTTCATTTATGGGCTGACAGAGTTGGATCTCTAAGGTGGCCAACAGTAGGCAGAAATGAAAATGTAACTTCTGCATTTAGAAATATGCATTAATAAGTGTCCAGGCCTCACATTTTCCATGGCTGTGCTGCCAGAAAAAATGTAAGTGAGCTATGGGCAGGCTTTTAGTAGTTCCATACTGCATTTGCCAAACCAGTGCCATGTAGGTATTTCAAATGCTGACTTGTTCCTTGTTAGAGCTATTTTAAAGGCTTTTTCAAATGTGATGTTGCTTCTAATTGTAGTTGATTGTACAAAGCACCATAGGGAATGACTTGATAGATGAAAAAATTCTGTATCACTACAAATTGTATAGCATTGTATTGTGTATTAAGCCTACTATGAGCAATACTTGAAGCCTGGGCACACTTTTTGCAGGCTAACTCCCAACAGAAAGCACACAAATTACTATTCTGACTAGCAATTGAGAGACAGTCAGAGAAAAGACCCAGGAGAATAGTGTGTTGTTATGTGATAGTTTGAGAAACTACAGCAATTTTGAAGGTATACCAAGTAGCAATGTTACTGTAAAATATTATAAATCAGCAATTTCTTTTTCATTATTATTCTTGTTCAGCTAGTGATTGAAATCATGCAAGTATCTGACAACTGGCTCACAGAGAAGCAAGAATAGTCTCTGACACTTTGGGTTTAAAATACCCTTTCTTGTTCTGGACAATGATAAGCATTTCTAGCCTTTCAGTAAATGAGTGAAAAGACTGTCGAGATGACATGGATGCAACTGTACAATCCCCTTCTCTGGCAGCATTTCATTCCATGGTTAGTGAATGGTAACAGGCTTATAGGATATTTGGAAGATAAAACCAGTGCTGCAAAATCAGGCACATGCTGCATTGCAAATAGACATGCTCGCCACATAACAGAATGGGATATACAAAGAAATGTGAAAAACACTAGGTGTTATTAGAAAGAACTTTGTAGAAAGAGCTGTGCAGAATGTCTTCTTGCATTTTACATGTTCTTGCCCCTAGATTGAGATGGTTAATGAAAAAAATTGTTAATCTGGCACAAAATGATGGGTTCTCCTAAAGGACGGAAGTACAAAATGCATCTTGCACCTGCATCCTACTTTGGTCAGCATGGGACCAACTATATCAGCAGCAAGAGTTGTAGACTTGGAGAAAAAAATTAAAATCTACTTTGGTAAACCTTCAGACACCAGCCTTACCAGGCTGCAGGCTTCTGACTCCTTGTTGAGGAGCAAAAGGAAACTATAAACTCAATTTTTAACTGTCTCAAAAAATTGAGTGTTTTATCTTGAACATTCTTACCTGATTTTTTTTTTCCAGATGTGCAGACTTGTGGGGAAAAAATTATTTAACCCACACATCCCAAGCTACTAGATGCTTCCATTTCCAAAGCTGCCTGAATGATTTAGGTGACATGGACAGCCTTAGGATATTATATATTATTTTGTTTTCTGCTGTACAAGAGACTTGAAAGTCCCTCCCCCACCACTTTTCTTATTTTTAAGGGGTAGCAGTGTGTTCTAAATTCTTACATTATAAATATTTATATATTTCATTTTTTTAAAGATGCAGACCCATTGCTACATGTGAATAGACAGTGAAAGCATAAAAAATGTTTAGCATAGACCCTGCAGGTTTAAAGACCTTGGAGCTACAGTTCTTCCACAGGGGCAAGTAAGAGATAGAGACAGGACAGGCAACTTGAGGGCTTGTCTATACCATGGGTGGTCAAAATATGGTCCATGGGCCAAATTTGACCCACCAGGTGACTGGATCCTGCTTGTAGCTGCCTCCATGGCACTCTAAATGGGGTTGAGCCACTCCTGATTACACCAGGGCAGCCCATGCCAGGCACCTGAGGCCTTGCCCCAGGCACTGCATGCACCTTTCGGTGTGGCTTCAGCCAGGTGCTGCTCTGCTCCCTCTGCCTCCAGTGGTGGCTCCTGCTCCTGATCTTGCCCCTGCCGCACCGCACTGTGCTGCTCTGGGTCAGCAGCTTCTGCCCCACAGTGTGGAGCTTCACTAGCTCTAGGGTACCATAAGATCCTTTCAGGGGTGCTGCGGTGCAGGCACAGGACCAACAGGTGCAGGGCAGTGAAACTGCTCCACACCTCATCACAGCTGCATAGGGAAGGGCTGCAGCACAAGCATGCCCTCTTGCCTGCATTTGGGTTAACTGCAGTAACCTATGCACTCTTGTCTGAAATTAGGGGATCGTTCATTGGATGAAAGAGTGTTTCCATGGAGCAGCGCTGGCAGGGCATGCAGCTGGGCAGGGAGCTGCTCCAGGGCTGGGATCTTGCAGCGGTGATGGCATGGTTCAGAACCAGGGCACAGCTGTAATCCACTGCCCACATGCCCTGGGTAGGGGTGTGCCAGCAGCAGATTGTGGTTTTGCCTTGGCTCTGGATCATGCTGTCACCACTGTAAGATCCCAGCCATGGAACAGCACCCTGCCAGCACTGCTGGGCTTGGTCTTCACGAAAACCTTGGTCCTCCACTGCTGCTGGGGTCTCCAAGGAAATCAGCTGTTGCAATGCGGACAGGGGATGCTGGGAAATGCCATTTGCCCACCCCTGCCCTAGAGTGTCTTGGCACTCTGTTGAGAACCACTGTTCTAAATCTAAATCAACAGTCCAGGAGAAAAGATATTGCATGTTTCTAAAAGTGTGGATGTACTCGGGAAATTTGTTGTTCAAAGTGGCCTTCAGTAGGAACCCATTTTACATGTAGACTTGAATAGCTCTTTGATCATAAGAACACAATAGAGGGTTATGAGTGAGATGAAACAAAATGGCAACGTTATACGTAGTATTGATTGTTCTGGAAGCAAACCCCATAGTTAAAGTTGCCTGCCAGCGTCTATAATTACCCCTTATTTCAGTTGCTTAATACATTTGCCAAGCTAAAACTTTGCAGGCTAAAATTTTCCAGGTTGACTTTCTGCCTTAGGCTGATTTTTTTTTTTTTCTTGAAGTCTCAAGTCAAGCCAGAACAAAGTATGGGAAAGCTATGTTTAAAAAATAATGTACAGCTATTTCACCAAGAAGCCATGTTACTTCTATGCCATGGAACAGAAACTTGAAATTTAGCAAGTGGTTCGCCCTAATGTCATGAATGTCACTCCATGCTCTGGGATTCTGTACATGTTATCCCAGCAGAACAATTGAGTAGGTCTTGCCCCTGGCCTGCACATGCGAATTTAACTCTGTTGCTTCCTAATTTTTGAGTGCTTGGCATGGTAACCTTGGTGTTCTTCCATAATTGTATGTGGTTGGAGGCAGCTGTACAAACTGAACTGTGTCAGTGCATCAGCCCATTGAATTAGGATACAAAAGTCTAAAACTGGAGATTCCCCCAACCCTATCTAAAGTGATTAAGTAAGGTTGAAAGAAAGGATAGATTTTTTTTTCTGTTTATTTTTAAAGGTTCTTTACTCTCTATGCATCTCAATAGACATGATCTAGCACCAAGCCCTTGGTAATACCTATGTTGTAGGAACTTTGTTGCAAAGCTGCACTACTGCAAGAAGGTAACCATGCCAAGGAAATCCCTGTGGGAAACAAAATGCCGTAATGGGTATAGTGCATTCAAACAGGAAAGAAGGGGAGTGACCATTTCAAGATGGCTGTCACTGTTCCCAGGATTTTATTACTTTGCCACATCTTGCCTACAGCCACTCCTGGCTGCTTTGTGTAGACTGAATCATTAAAAATACCAAGGAAAAATTCTTGATATCCATGCCTCAGACCTGATAAAGAAAAGAATGCTTTGCATTTGAAAGATTGTTTAAGTCTATCCCTGCCATGCAGTTGATTCAATAAAATAGATCGCCCACAAAAAAATTTCCCTCTTGGAAGAATCCTTGGCGTTTAAAATCCAGTTAAAGAATAGAACAGTGTATAATGTCTGCCCGACTGTTATGAAGTTTGGAATGAGGGAGGCGGATGGTCTAAAATAGCTAAACTACTGGCACACAGGGAAAGTACAGATTTCAAACTCGACAGTATTGCAGGAGTGTTACCGTGCTTGCTGGGTCTGTGTGGCATATCCCCAAATGGCCTGGCTTTCTGATAAGTAGGGGAGGAGGGGGAAGAGTGACTTTGAGCCAGCAACGCCAGGAGGAGCTGTCTTCATGCCTTCTTCCGATAAAAAATGCATCTTCTGTTTACTGAGCTCATGCCAGTGTCATCCTTTCAGTGACTGTCTGCTGTGTTAATCCACCACTTTCAAGAGTATCCCATGGCAGGAAGACTAGGGTCCAGGCCCATCTGCACTGATGGTTTACGTTAATCAAAACAATGGCTAATACAGAAGGTATGTAAACCCCTTCTAGAAACTAGTTGCCAAACTGCAACAAAGAGCTGCAACCAAAATCAGTATGAGGAGAACAGGGAAGTCCTGTTTGTGAAAATAAGGTAATCGAGCTTTGTATGCTGTTTGTCTAGGTTTTTCCTCAAACAGCCAAAATGCTCATTAAAACTAATACTGGCTTATCTACACAAAGATTTAAATTTGTATTACTTCAATGTGCTATGTTTCAAAAGCACCTTTTTCTATCTTGTGCTTCTGTGCTCTTTTGCCAGGGCCGGTCTTTTGCAGTTTGAGCACTCGCCTAACTAAATTAGTTTTGAAATTAGCTCTTACCTCAGATGAAGAGGGCCTAATTTTATTCAAAACTCAGTCAGAAATAAGTGCTAAATGGGAGTGGTCAGGCATCCAGGTGGTCTAGAGGAAAAGGCAATCAGGACTTGTAGAGATGATATCTTTTATTAGACCAAAAAAATTCTTTAATTGCAAGCTTTTAGGCACAGACTCCCTTCATCATGCATCAGCAAAAAGATTGTAAAAGTTCTCCTGGGTAGAAATGAAAGTTCATATTTCATAGGATTTCACAGAGGTGTCAATAGATGGAAAACTCCTCTGGACAGTCAGTTCATAGATCCTCTCACCTCCTGTGAGGATCTGTGATGATGCAAATTACCTTGAAACAAAGGCAGGAGCAGGATCTCAGGTTGCAGGTGGTCACAGCTACATTAATGAGAGTGGTCACATTGAAATAATGCTCAAACAGTGCATAGGCCAGCCTTGAGTTAACAAAGCAATAGGACAGTGACATTTTGGGTTTGTAAAAGGAGCTCTGCCCTGTTCTCACTGATGTTTGGAGAATTCTAGACTCCTAGATTTGAAAGGTCTTCAGAAATCATCTGGTCTGACCCCCTGCCCAAATGCAGAGTGGTTTCCTAAACCATCTCAAACCAATACTTATTCGACTTCCTCTTGAAAACCGTTAACGAAGAAGAGCCTGCCGCTTCCCTGAGGCGGTCTGCTAT
The DNA here is from genome assembly GCF_001723895.1 of Crocodylus porosus. Taxonomy (NCBI): domain Eukaryota; kingdom Metazoa; phylum Chordata; order Crocodylia; family Crocodylidae; genus Crocodylus; species Crocodylus porosus. The sequence goes on along the minus strand of NW_017728918.1, from coordinate 91,814,863 downwards.
CCTAACAGTAAAGAAATGCCAACCACTCTTGGCTCACAGATGAATTCTAGAGTTTTGCATTTCTTTTTGTCTCAGACCAACACGGCTACCAAATACATCTTAACAATAAGGCAGTTTTCCCCCCTCAAATCTAATCTAAACTTACTTCGCTGCAGTTTGAATCCCTTGCTTTGTATCCTGTCCTCTGGGGGAATAGGGAACCCTCTTTTGTATAGCACCTTTTCAAATATTTGAAATCTGCTATCATGCCCCCCCCCCCTTAAACTCCTTTTCTCCAAGATAAATATACCAAAGGCCAAAGAGAGTTGCGCTCAACTTCCATTCACAAGCCTCCTTTGGTTCCTCTACAAATTCCCACTTGATTATTCTGGCAAGGCAATCTTCACAGTGGTAAAAACTGGATTTAAACAACAAAAATCCCTTAGATTCTCTATTAAAAAGCAATTACAGGGCTAACACTTGACTCTCCAGTTTTGTGGTGCATTCACTATTCCAACCCTCCTGCTCAGCCACTGCCAGCTTACCAGACAGTGGGGCTATTGATGGGCTATTGTCGATTTCTTAGGGAGTAACCAGAGTGATGTTTTCAGGTTGCTGATGAAACGGACAGGGAAGAAGTTGTTATTGGTTGCTGTTGTGGTCTAGTTACTAGGCATGGTTCTGTTTATTGCCTTGGTTTTCACTTCTGCTTGTGTGTTGCTTTTTTTTTTTTTTGCAGGCAGGTCAGATCTTAGTGTTTTATATGTCATTTTCTATCATTAGACATTCTTCCAGATATTCTTGTATTGGTGAGGTCTGTAGCTAATTTACTTCAGTGGCATTTTCTTTGCCAGAAACTCTTTGGCCCATCTTTTAAATTCTTTATTGCCTTTCTTGTTTCTGGTTTCTCAGTGATTATTCTTTTGGTTTGTTTGTTTGTTTGTTTTTAATTTTCCATGCTCTTTCCATCTCTACCATAAGCTGCTCTTTTCTCCATTACAATGGCAAACTAGAGCATATGTGGAATCAGTTATTTTCACTTCTGCTTAGAAACCTTATTCTTAGTCCTAAAGCTGATTAATAGATCAAGTGATAAGACCTGGTACTTTGAATCTCTGTAGCCTATTGCAAATAATGAATTCTTACAAAAACCTTGTGTGTTAGATAAATCCATTACTCCTTCTGACAGATAAACTGTAGACAAAGGATAACATTCTGATTCAATGATCATTTAAAGTTAGCTTTTTGATTGTGTGTCAAATTCAATATTTTGGCAGTTATACTCTTTTTTTTCCCCCCACCTCCATTAATTTGGCTTTCAAAGCACTGCTATGACTCTCATTTATGATCAGAAGCAGGCCATAGATAAAGATCCTCATAAAAATAGCTGTGGTCATGTTAAATGCTGGACAATAAAAAATATGGATAATATGGGGCAAAATATTAGCAATTGATGCATTTGCACCAAAGCTCTCCCTTTGCAGGTTTGCATATTTGTGTTTTACCATCAGCATGTTCTGCATCTCTTGAAAGCAGCACATCCTGAAGACAAAAAAAGAAAAATATCAGCTCCACTTCCTGAAAACAGCAGTGTAACAGCACAAAATTTCCCGGTCTTGAAATGGAAGTAAAACAATGGCAGAAAGACATTTAGAAGACTTAAAAACTGCTCAGTTTGAATATGGTGCATCTATGCATGCAATTGTCATGTAGCAATAAACTCTGGTGCAGTTTGCACTGGAGTTTATTGCTCCTGGGTGCAACGTTTACATGCGCACCTGGGACTGCACTAGTTAGAGCCAGTGTGGCACAGCTTCTGCGGCAGGGGCTCTGGGGTGTCACCCTGCCAGCCTGGGAAGGAGCAGCCCAAGCTCAACCTGGGACTGGGCACTCACCTGGAACTGGGGAAGCTTCAAGGACTGTGTTTATATATTTTACCATTTTATTTATTTTATATATTGAACATATGTCTCAATCTGGTATGGCTTGGAGGTTAGACTACTCTTATGGGAAATGAGAGATATAAGTTTGAAATCCTTCCAGCAGACCAGGGAATTAAACCTTAGTCTCCTGTATCCTGGGCAAGCAGCCTAGTCACTGAGATTCTGAGAGAAAAGGGGCACCACTTGCATCAGTAGCTGTGCTTTGAATGCAAGTGGTGCTGCCACTGTGCTTTGTGTAAAGCCTGATTCAGTTTGCATCCTTGGAGAACGTTTAGTAAACCAGGGTCTGTGTAGTTGAGGTAAGTGGAGGAACATTTAGAGGATACTGGTAGGTCTTAGGCTTGGCATAGGCACCCAATACGTATGTATTTTCTGAACAAGCCCAGAAGCCAGTCTTCATGTGTAGTGTGAACTTGAATGTTAAAAACAGGGAAGGGCCTGTGGACTTTAGGTGCCTCTAGGGTTAAAGAGAACAACTGAGTGTGAAGTTTGAGATCTAAAGTTTGGACCCTATTGTGGGTGTAGACCTTAATCCATCCCTTTTGGATGCGAGATGTTAGCAGAGCAGTTCTTGGTTGCTACTGCAATCTATGCACTCTAATAGTCTCCACTGCTTTCTCCCCCACTCTCCCCTCCATCACCATATGTGGGTTTTATCTGTATACTCAAAAGATCCACCTGACTGCAGACCTTCAAGGGGTACAGTTGCACAGTGTATTAGGGATAGACAGACCCTGCCCAACATACTGCATGGACTTTCTTGGCAACCCCTGCTACCATGGACAAAGGAATTGTACTGGTCATGCAGCTTTTCAATGTTTGTAAAGCCACATAGTAACTGGGGAAAAACAGGACTGGGCCTGTGCCAGAATTCAAGAAATCGGTTAGTAAACTATTTGGCCCTGTCTAAACCTAGAAAATAAGATGTGTTTAGAGATGCATTAATTATTATGTTTTAACAGTTTCTGAATACCACAGTGGTGGTAGTGTTGATACAGTTTGACACAATCTATTATCTGGTTGCAATCAAACTTCTATCCATGCCATGAATGTTATCTGATATGTTTTTAAATATAAGCTAGTTTGGACAAGACTCAAACCACTGCAAACAGAGAACTATGCATAATTTAATTAGGTCTCCCAAATTCTGGAGGTAAAATCCATTTAAACAATATGTGTGTGTGCGTGCACGCGTGCGCACACACACACAATTTTGCTTATATATAGAAGCTGTCTGACCTAATTGGTCTCTTTCAATAGTTTGACTGTTCCCAGGTAAAAATACAGAAAATAAATGACAATCAACTCAAAATAAAACAGAGTAGTAATAAAGAAACTCCAACAAAACAGATCTTTAAAAAGGTCAGGAACCAGGCAGGAGGAAGTACCTCAATTCAAGAAGTAAAATTAAATGCCCACTGCAACCTGCGAGGAAGATTTTTGGTTTGTGTGTGGTGTCATCCTTGTTCTCTACACAGCATTCAAAACATGAGGAAAACACACAGCTGGATTCCAAAATAAATGTTTATAATGGATGTATATACAGCATATAGCTACCTGAATATGCAGCTGTTCTGGCATAATTTGATAACCTTTGGTGGAAGTGACTAAGACCCAGTAGAGGCTTCCAAACTGTCTAAAAGAATATTATCCATTTCCTACATACTCCTCTCCCTTCACAAAGGTTTTACTATCCAAATTGCTATAATTAAATGACTTGTACACACCAGAACTGTTTCTGGAACAGTGTATGCACTTTTTTAAGTTAGCTTTAGGTTAACATCTTTTGATCCCTAGTGACAGTGTCACCTATAGGCACAACAGTGACAGGCTCATTGGTAAAACAAGTCATGGTATTGTAGATTCAACACTGTCAACGGGCATAGACTGCCCTGCTGAATTTGCACCCAGAATCTGGTTTAGATGCCTGCTGTCTGACATGGATAGTACTTGATCAGACAGAGGAGCAGCAACATTGCAATAAATTTCAAGAAATAATCTCTAGTTCTCTTACTAAGACTTTTCTTGCAGTTGCAAACTGCCCAGTTGTGTGTAACTGTTTGTGGCTGTTTGATCAAACTGTTTATTTTGAATGTCCCTGTCTTGAAGAGTCTTTAATGCATCTCCACGAGGCTTTAAATTACCTTCCATAAACAAATTGTTGGTGTCTGATTGATAGCAGCATAACTACTGCTTGTTTATATTCCAAATAAAAATTTGCTAACTGGTGTTGCAAACTACTTTTCTCCAGGGTTGTATTTCAGCATTTTTTTGGCTGAATATTTAAATAAATACTTTCACTAATCTATTTATGGCAGAATGGTAAAAAACTGACGTGACTCATTTAATGCCTTTTATTCTGACAATCAATGAGAGCTCTTTGGAAGTGAGCTGAGCTGCGTTGTCACAATCTATTCACTGCTTGAAAACAAGAGTGTTTAGTACTTTAATAGCCTGCACAGAATTATTTAAAGTCATACAAATTCTGCAGGTCATTTAAAATGAACACCTACTGCATTCAAAACCACTATGTCCCATAAATTATCCAGTACTGTCTATCTTTGCTGGAACATGGTAGTTGGCCATTCCCAAGTATGTAGTGTGGAGTTATTTGTAATTACATCTTCTATTCGCTGACCAGCTTAACCCTGTTTTGCCATTTCCTCTATTTGTGTCAATACCTGGCCAGCATGCATAAGTCCTGTGGTCAGGACTTTAGCGATGCTCAAGCAGTCTTCATATAATTCTTGTATTATTTACTGGATTTTTTAGGAATAGCCATTCTGGTAAAAACACATTAGTGTTTAATATTCACTTGATTCTTTCTCTTCACGCAGAGAAAGCTGGGCACAGTTGTTTTGTATGCAGGAGGTGTTCACCCTCATTGTGGGTGTCACTTACTTCATACATTGCCGATTTAGTCTGTAGGTACAAATCTACCCTGCTTTTTGTCACATAAATTTGTCAGCACTGGGCCATTTTTAGTTTCTCATTGTACTCTGACTTTTGGTGCTGGCAAGGATTCAGTTTTTACCATGCACAAGAGAGAAACTTACTCCATTTCTATGTAAGTATCCATACCTGCTGTTTCCAGTGACAGGCATGACAAATGTTCGAGTTAAACTGAAACTAACTGTTGGCCATACGTAACAAGAAGTGGTGATTTTTTTTAATTGTCCAGAATAATGTCAGGGCTTCTCTCATGCTGAGCATATTTATACTCTGCTGAGATAAAGAATCTAGAAGCATAGGCAGTAGACCATCACATGCTCCCTATTCCATAAGGAGAATCATCACATGTTAAGTTTAGAGACAAAGAAGCACTGTAGTGTGCAAATCTGTAGAGTCTTCAGATGATATGAACTTCTTAGCTTCATCAAAAACCTTGGGGAACTGTGTAGGTATACATCATAACTCCAAGACAGTCAGGTAGGTGATAAACTGGCTGCAAGATAGGACCCAGAGAGTTGTAGTGAACAGATCTGTGTCATCCTGGCAAGAAGTGGGCAGTGGTGTCCCTCAGGGGTCAGTGCTTGGTCCAGTACTTTTCAACATCTTTATTAATTATTTGGATGTGGGGGTGAAGAGCTCACTGGCCAAGTTTGTGGATGACACCAAGTTATTGGGGAGTGTAGTCACACTTGAAGATAGGCTACAGATACAGGCAGACCTAGACAGGCTAGCAAGTTGGGTGGATTGGAACCTGATGAAATTCAACGTCAAGAAATATAAAGTGCTCCACCTTGGGATGAGCAACCTCCAACATACCTACAGGCTTGGTAGCACCAAACTGACTAGCACCATGAATGAAAGGGATCTGGGGGTACTAATAGACCAGAGTATAAATATGAGCTGGCAGTTCAATGCTGTAGCCAGTAGGGCAAATAATACTCTGGCATGCATCAATCAATACATCTCTAGCAAAACCAAGGAGGTGATTTGTCCATTCTACTCAGCACCGGTGAGACTGCAGCTGGAGCATTGAGTCCAGTTCTGGGCATCACACTTTAACAAGGATGTGATGAGTCCAAAGAAGAGGCACCCATATGATCAGAGTCTTAAAAGGCAAGCCATACAAGGAAAGGCTGAGGGATCTGGGACTCTTCAGCCTGAGGAAAAGAAGGCTGAGAGGAGACCTGGTAGCAGCTTACTGCTACCCTAAGTGAGTACATCAAGGGCTCCATGAGCAACTGTTCACCAGGGCACCCAAAGGGAAAACCAGGAGTAATGGCCACAAACTGCTGGAAGATAGGTTCAGGCTCAACATTAGGAAAAACTTTTTCACAGTCAGGGTGTCCAGACTGTGGAATAAGTTCCCTCCAGAAGTAGTACAATCACCTACCCTAGAAATCTTCAACAGGAGACTAGACAGTCACCTGACCCCAGTTGTCCTTCCCACCTAGTGCATCTGCCTGGACCCAATGATCTTCTGAGGTCCCTTCTGGCCTTACAATCTATGAGTCATTTCTGTATGTTGTGTAACAGTTCATTTGGGGATGACACAGGGGAGGGCGGGGAGAGAGCTATGAAGATATTAGTATGAATTTCTGATAACTGGCCATCCCAGAAAAGGGGTGTTTTGTGGTTGGGTTGCCTTTAGGATAATTTCAACTTTTCTTTGTGATGCAGGAAACTATCTTTGTTAATAGTATGACCACACAATGTTTGGAGAAAATGCATTTTTTAAAAAAAAATTTCTGTAAAGACTATACTCTGATAACTTTTCAAAGATACTTTTGAGCCTGTCAGGAAGTTCTTCAGCTCTTACTCCTATGGCCAACTTATATTGAGGGTGTAGCCCTCATTATCTCAGGCTTATTTGCATATCACAGGCATGTTCTGTGATACCAAAACTGTGGTTGTCTGTCAAATAGCATGTTTGGCTGTATTACAATTACAAGGCAAAATTCTACTGAAACGTGTCTAGTGCATATTCTACTGTATACATGTGTTAGTTGTAAGGTACTTCTTGCCGCTGTCTTTAGTCTCCATTTCCTGACAGGGAAAATGCATTCTAACAGTTAATGAGACAAATATACCCACTGTCCTAGGTAAAGGATGCTGATCCACATGCAATTCTGACTTACAGTTAGCTTGAAATTACCATAAATATGCACAACTACAGTCCCATGCTTTTTGTAAAGGGCGCTCCAGTTGTGTTCCCGTTAACTTTGGAAATAATTCCAGAACCTGGTAAGTGCTGAAGTTCTGCCTCTGCCTTTGCCGGTTTTGCAAAAGGGACTCCATGAGCTTCAAAATATTTAGGAATCGTTCTTTTCTTCAAGCACAATTTGTGCTTTCATGCTATAAGGTTCCTGAAAGATCGTTCTTCCTTTATTTAAAAGTTCAACTAAAGTTTGTGTTGGGTTGAAGTTTGGGTTGCTTTTTTTTAAGCCTACAGATACTTTGCCCCTCCAGCCATTTTTTTTCATTCAGAAAATATATATTTAGCATTTGTTTTGCAGTTATATTACCTTTGCCATAAAATTGTCCACGGATTCAAGGAAGCTTGCATGTGGTGGCGGCGGCTGCCATCCACCAACTTGCGCCACCGCTGTGTGCAAGCCTTTCCCCTGCTCCCACATCCAGCTGCCGCCACTTCCCCCCTGCTCTGCCAGAAGTGTACCCAGAAGGGGTATGGTACACTCCTTAAAAGGTTGAAAACCCCTGCCATATGCGATTCAGCTCATTAGTTCATCATTTAAACTTTCTCCAGACTTGTAATGCTCAGTTAATTGTCTTAACCCAACTATATATTCAGGAGTTGTTTTGTTTTCATTTTGACTTTGCCTGGAAAGGGGGAAATGCTTTGCAAACATCAGGGTCTTTGGGGATAGTTGAGTTTGTTATTTTTTTCTACAATGAGTGCGTGGGGGGAGAGGGGGGAGAGGGAGTTTCCTGGGCTTCCAAATGTTGCTTTTCAGAGCATACTCCAAGCATTGCTACTCCAGGACTCCTGACCAATGCTTATCCGACCACTTCTTAAAAACCTCCAGCTGAGGAGATTCCACTGCTTGACTGCCATAACAGGAAGGATTTTTCTTCCTCAAGCTACACTGCTTCACTTCAAAGCCATTGGTATGCCTCATGCTACTGTGTTAGTACTTATTACTTGGGATACTTTATTTAGACTGGAGTGGGCAAAATGGCTGATCTGGCCAGCAGCTGGACTTCATTTCCCAGCAGCCCCTGCCAGCATGGCTGGGGCCGGTCTCCATGGAGACCACAGCCACAGCTGGGCAGGAAAGCTCAAGGCTGGGGTTGCCATGGAGACCAGCCTGCTGTGGTAGAGTAGGGCAGGGAGCTGCTCAGGAGCTGCTGGGAACTTCAATGGAGGCAGCTTTCTCTGGCGCCAGGGCAGCCATGATCTGTAGCCTGCATGCTCCAGGCAGGGGCACACACTCAGGGGATCATGGCTCTGCCCCAGCTCCTTGCAGTGGTGACAGCCCATAGAGACTGGCCCCAGCCATGTGCAGGGGCAGCCAAGAAATGGAGTCCGCTGCTGACCAGATCTGGTCCATGGGCTTTGCCCATCCCTGATTTAAACCTTAGGCCAGATCCTCACCTACTACAAACTGGTCTGAGCAATGAATTTGCTTCTTATAAGTATGATATAAAAAACTTTGCCGTGTAATTCTGACCGCAGCAGTTGTGTTTAAAATGTGTTGATGCCAACGTGTTTTAGCGGTAGTGTTGAGAGAAGGCTGTAAGAGCCATAACAATGATTCCAGTTAATAACATTCCAGTGCTATATCTTTCTAATTACAAATATAGGAACCAAAGAAACTTCAGCAATAGTTAGAGGCCTTCTTGCCCGACATATCTTCCTAACTATTTTTGGCTTATTCACTGCCAAACTGAGATAATTTAAGAATGCTAACATCTAAACTGTAATGCTGAGCTGGCCTTCAGTACAGTTGTGACATATGTTATTCATTCTTGTCCCATTTCTCCTTGGGACAGTAATGAGAACAGTAATGAGAGTACTGTTTATTTCTGGAATGCAAACAGATCTTTGTGATATTGCTTCTAGGAAAAAAACACTCTTTTTTCTTTCTCTCTCTCTCTGGTCTCTCAGACCTCAGGGGCCTAATATCCACCTTAACTATAGCCTTCCATCTCCATCTATCTTGTGCAGTCTCCTTCCACTTTGTCACGTCTTCGCCTATCCCTTTCAGAGCAATTTTTGTGTTATATTCCCATCACTGCCTTGGTCTACCTTGAGGTCTGATACCCTCAACCTCAGCTTCCAAAATCTGCTTCACATGCCTTCACTCATCAGTTCATGCAATATGCCCTGCCCATTTCATTTTCTGCTCTCTCATCTTGCTCAAGACATCAGGTCTTTGATAAAGGTCCACAAGCTCCTGATTGTCTTCTCCATACTCAATTTTTGTGTACTGTACCAAATATTTTCCTTAGCACTTAGACTTCAAGTGTTTGAAAACCTTTTCCATTTAGCTTTGTCAGTAACCAGGATTCACAGTCATGTAAAAGATTGAACAGCTGTACTATAAAGCTGGCTTTTACAGTTCCTTGAGCTATTCCTTGATGTCTTTATTTTATCCAGATTCACAGTTATTAGTCACATGTATCCTGGCATGTTCTTGGATTACTTGGGGAAAAAAGAGACCATTTTCCTGAAGTTAAGCTGTTCATTGTTTCAAATGAAAATAACAATTTAAAGCACTCCCCCACACACAACACAAGCCCTCAGGGTGCTGCAAATGGTTACTTAAAAAATCCCAGCTCAGCAACAAACAAATGTATAACAAAACCGTAGCAGTAATTTTAAAGAAAGTCAAATTATGTCTAACTTGTTACTATCAGGCAGCAGGTAGTGTAGAAGTGCATTTTATAGACTAACTGAAAATGCTACTGAACCTGGTTCATAAAGGTGAAGTGATTTTTTTCTTGCCACCTTTTATTCCGGGGGCAAGCAGAATACTTGTATTACCTCTAAAATATGTAATATGATTAATTGCCTCACTGAGATTACATGTATTGCAGAGATGCTTGTATCCAGCTTGGACATGAATGGGACCTCAGGTTGCGAGAGAGGAGCTTTCAAGTTTGTGTCTGGCATGGATGCTGCTGGCTAGCTTAACAAGGAGGACAGAGATGCCCAACTGCCCCTTTGTTAGGACATGGGCATTCACAGAAATCACTGCTCAGTTGCCACTTAACTGTAAAGGTGCCTAAAGTGTCTTAGTACCTTGATTTCTGCCAGTAACGTTGCCTACGTGCTAGAGTTCTGCTGGTACGCAGGCTCAGAACTGCCTAAACCTTGACAGCACTGAGTTACTCAATGCCTGTCTCAAGTCTTATGGTCCACTAGGACTAGGAAATCCCCTGCCTAGCTTGTCTGTAAGACACAGTGTGGTAGGCATGCCAATGCAAAAGACAGGGTGGAAGAAGAGGTGGTCCCTCTTTCCCCACACACCCATCCACTCTTACACTCCAAAGACTAATGGTTAGAGCATTCACCTCGATGTGCCTTATTTGAAGAGATTCAGCCCTGATAAACTCTAGCTCACAGGTTAGCCACATTTTTGGGCAGAGTCCCAAAAACACTGGCAATTTCAACTTGTAAGATGTTGGTATGCCAGGGGCAGATGACAGGGGAGCTGCAAGGGGCCCGATCCTTGTTGTGGCAGTGTGGCCCCTGCCCCTTCCCTGCTATCTGTCTTGAGGCACATGTGCCAAACAAAATGCCTCCATGTGCCATGCCCTGGCACCTGTGCTGGGGTTTCCCTATCCCTGCTCTATCTTATCAGGTCTTTCTTAATCTGTCCAGTTAGAGTAGTCCTGCTTTGTAGGATGAACTGCTTAAAACATTCTTTGGAGTTGGGACTGGAAGCCAGGCCTCCCAGGGCAGTAATAAGGAGGCTTTGAAGATGTCCACATGCTCTTCTGATGCAGTGCAATTCCAAAGGCCCCCAGATAGATGTTAGTCTTAAAACATAATTAATGGAGTAATCACATCTTACATAGTGACCTGGCCGCAAAAATATGTATAACTTTGTGGCTGGTTCCCGTTACATCTTTTATTGAGCATGTAGCCAGTGCCCAGGCTACGGAGAACAGTGAAGCCTTTTAAGACTTCCAAAAGCTGGGAGCACCTCTCAGCTGATTGGGGCTTTCAGCAAGGGGAGTGCAGGGAGCCACGCTTTCTACTTGCCAATGAAGGCCAAGGAGCCTGGAATCTGGTGTGGGATCCTATAATCCCACCTCTTGCTATACCACATGTGGCACGTCAGGAAGCACAATTGCTGGGATCCGGCATCAGATCCCTTTGCACCTTTATTTTAAGAAGCCTAATAAGCCTGCCTCATGGATGAAACTGTGCTGTAATGTTGCTCTTTCTTGTCCCCATGAAACAGAGATTATGGCAGTGACTCAAGTACCCTCTGAAGATTAACGTTTGCATAGTATTTTAATGGATAACCTCATGCTAAGCATTTATTAATATTCACTCACAACTACTAAAGATTAAGAGCTCAGCATAATGGTTACCAAACTCCACTTAGTGATCTTTACACTGTATGATTAGAGAAGGCACTGGCACAGAAAGAGGAGGAGTCATAGATAAACCATTGTTAAAAGGTGGGGAACAAATTTGGCTCCTCACTACCGCTCATGCCAATCCAGAGTGGTGAAGTTGAAACCTATTGACCAAATCCTCATTTGGCACAATTAGGCACCAGCTGCACTGTCTGTGGTGGAACTGTGCCTGTTTTCATCAGCTGAAAATTGGGTTCAAAGGAGTGACTGAATGTGACTCACTACCTTGTCAAGAATACAATGTATTACACCAGCTTCCTGCACTGCTTTTCCTCAGAAGGCAGGGCAGAGTTGCACCTTATTAACTAATTCAGAAATGCATACGCTTTTGTAAGCTACATTTGCTTCATCATATGCTAGAATATGGCTGAGGGGTGCAGGAGTTCTGGTTGAAATACAAAGGATAGGGAAGGGGGAGGAAAGGAGAGTGGGCACTGCGGAGAGAGGAAAAAGTAGGTTGAAAAGAAAAGCACAGCAGTTAACCCATAAGGGGATAGTGGTTATAAAAGATAACCCACATAACATGGTAAGAATCCAGAATCTCTGTTGAGACTATACCTAGCACAATCCAGATTGTGGTTGATTTCTTGTTCTGCAATGTTGCATTCAAGTCAACATTTTAAAAGGTTTTTTTTGGTTTAAACTACTGTCAATGCTGCAATGCCTGAGGAGGTTAAAGTGTTCTGCCGCAGACTTTTGTGTCTTTCTGGACTTCATGTAAGCTCAATGTACACTTGTCCTTTCACATAGGGAGCTAGGCAGGAGACAGGGCATTTCATTCCCTCAGAGAATGAAACGCCCTTCCCAGTGAAACCCCGTAATCATAGAGTTCAAATAAAACCAAAAATGCATGCATACAGCTTCAACAGCTCTTTAAGATATAAGAGCATACAGCATTTAAATTTAAAAAACTAGTCTCAATTTTCATTATATTTATGCAAGAACAAACAAATTACATATACAGGCCATCTGTTATGAGAATATTATACCGGTGAGGTTTTGTTGAAAGATTTCTAGACAGAGGGGGTTGGAACCTCCTGTTCTCTGAAAAGACGGAAAAGACTTCAAAGGTGTTAAAAACTAGGAAGCTTCCTTTACCCTTTCCAATAGTCCATCCCCCTGACCTGTCTGAAAGCTGAGGCTGAATGTGAGAATGTTTTTGGCATGGCTCTTCACTAATGGTGCCCTTCTTCTGGCTTTTCACTCAGAAGCAGTTCATATTTCATGAAGTATGTCCTATCGGATTAAAATCCATCTGGTTCAGAGCCATATGAACAATGTATTGAGATTTCCAAGCACAAAGAGTTCCAACTTCCCCCACCTCCCCTTTTTATTCCAGCCATTCACAACTGGAGGTCAAGGAGGGCATCCTAACTTAAAGATATGGCTAAGCTCCAAAGTAGGCATAGTTTTGAAAAGTTCATAAGAAGCCTGCTTATTGTCAAAAATCTGCTGCTGACTACATTTCAGCCAGTTTTATATCCTTCTGGCTTTGATCCTAGAAAGGGATGACAATTAGCCATAATAATAGCATCTAGCAAATAATGTCTCTCTCACAAAAAAGCAGTGTTTAAAGTCCTGATAACATCCATGTCAGGCTATTCTTAAGGGCTCTCATGACACTCCAGTTCAGTACAAATTCCCTTGTTAAGGTGGATCTCAGTTAGGAATCCATTTTGTGAAGCAATATTGATTTCTGAGGTTTTTTCTCCAAGAGTGAGGTCCAGGAGCTTAAAGGAAAAATTCTGGCAGGAGCAAAACTAAATCTGTAACACTTTTAAAATGTTGCAACTGTTGAAACTTAAAATATGAAACCGTTGCAGAAGGGAGATTATTGTTGCATGAAATCACATTTTCTAAATTCCTTCAGCATTCAACTTCCTGTAGCGTTCAGATTTATCGGTTGTGGTTTGGTTGTGGCTGAACCAACTTAGCTGAACAGCCTGGAGACAAACTATATTGTACCCAGGCCTTGTTTTTTCACCCTCCCCAGCCCCTCAAGTCAGTGCCTAAGGCAGCTGCCCTGTTCACCCTGCCCTAGTTATGCCACTGATAGGTAATATTAAATAGCCTTTTTAAAAATATGTCTTGATGATATCCGGAAAAAATAGTGCCTCTGGTAATGTCTGTCAATAGATGCATGTGACCATTATCCCAAGTCTGGTAGACTGATATTTCCACCAATGAGCATGAAGTTGGGGGAAATAAGAAGCCAACACCAGAGCTGAAAACATTGTAAGATTACAGGTGAGTAAAAAAGAGTAAAGTAAGAACTCAGCTTTATATGAAGATACAGTGAGTGAATTTCCCACCATCTTTAGGAACATTTAATTCCAGGAGAAACCAGAACCTTTTGTCTCCAGAAGGGATATGTTAATATATTTTGAACTTTTAATCCTGTACAGATTGAGTAACAGATACTTGGGGGACTAAATCCTCCTGCTGGCTATTGTACTGTTGAAGACAATCTACACATTTCAGAACAGAGGGCAGAGATTCTGAAAGAAAAACACTACATTACAATATTTATCATACTTAAGGATCTGTAATACAGTGATCTGTAACCTCTTGCCATATTGCATTACTAGCAATACAACAAATTCAGTATTATGGATGACATTTTAGGTATTCTCATATACAGATTACTGCTATTCAAACATGGTAAATTGTGACTGTTGGTTTCAGCATGTATTAGTTGGTTGCAAGAAAAAATGTGGATTTGCTCACATAAAAAGTTATGTGTTAAAGACAATCAAGAAACAGTATTAAGTCCACAGCACAGGGAAAAAAACTCAGAGGATATATCCCGATGAACATGCACGTGCAGGAGCATGTGTTTTCTGTGGGATAAATAGCAGCGGCACAGATCTGTGCCACTGCTATTTGTCCCTGGGCATGCCCCTTGCATGCACGCACCTGTGCTGGCACCAGCAGGCTTACCTGAGGTCTTGGGGGCCTTCCAGGACAGCAGCAGTGCCAATCCAGCCACTCAGAGCCTGGCTGTCAACCAGGGTATGGCTCTGGCTGGCCAGGCTCTGTTTCTGGTGGCACATGCCGCTGCTTTGTGCACCACACTGCTTTTTAGCGATCTTTTTTTTTTTTTGACACCAGGATCTCCTGGTGTCAAAAACCCCACTGTGCTAATTAGTAATATAGTGAACAGGTGCACCTGTGCCATGTGCTTGTTGAGATGTGCCCAGATAGTCTTTTTCTGATCATCCAGGCTTGCACATAAACAGTGCAAGACTGACAAGCACTGATTTGTTATGAAGACGGCTTGCTGGCTGATATTTCTAACAGGTTTGTCTGACTCACTGAATTCTTCTCCTACAACATTAGATTTGGTACTCTCTCCAGTTTCTAGTGGTAATCCCAATGCTGAAATGGGAACCCCAGGAATATATGTTACTTTTGATTTCCCGTTTGAGAATATATTTATAATGCTGAACTTTGTTGCAAGTTTATTTACCCAGTAAAAAGTATGTGAACCTGGTGCTTGTGAAAAGCAGTTTTTACTCTCCTTCGAAGGGTAAAATCCATGCATAAAAGAAGCAATGTTATTTTCTTTAACTGGATCTGAAGTCTGAATTTGAAGAGACTGGGCACAACACTTAGGTCTTCTTCAACTGTCTTGAGCTGCTCCAGCTGTGAAAAACTGGAAGTCCCATTTGACTAGCTTCCTGCGAATTCCTTCCTGTGTGTCCTGTATGTGGACACACCGAATCGTTAGCTAGTCAGCACTGTCACCTTTCTAGAGTCCCATGCAGAAAGCATACCCAAGAGAAGAGGGTTGTGGGAGGATCTACAGTGACTGCAGCTGTTGGAGCAGCCTATTTGTAATGTGTTGGGAGGGAAGAGGGTGCAAATGTGATATGGACATATGCTTCCTGGTAAATTGACTTAGATGACTCACCAATTCCAGATAAGCCACGGAATACCAATAAGTTGGTAGTAGATGGTAACTTCCAGTTATTAGAAAGATCTGAACCTGATGTGAAAAGACTTTGTATCCTACCATTCCCCAGAATCACCCAATCATTTATTTTTCAATCTTTAACTAGAATAAATTTGAGAGGTCCCCCCTCCCACCCCTGAAGACAAATACCAAAAGAAGACATTATAAGGAATTACCAGCCCCCCCAAATAACTCCCCAAAGCCAATATAAAAAAGATCACTGCTATGTTTATCACTAAGAATTATCTTATTTAGAAATAAAAAATGTTATAGTAAAATAGTTTCAAGTTAACCTCAGAAATTACTTGCCAACAGGGCAAATATATTTTGATCTACAGTGGTTCACTTTCATAGTTTCATAGTTTCTAGGGTCTGAAGGGACATGTACTGATGAGAAGGGAGTTTCCCAACCTGTAGGTATGGTGCCGGTTGTTCTTCCGCAGGTGCATCGCTTTGCACTTGTCTGTGTTGAATCCCATCCTATTCTCGTCCGCCCACCCCTCTAACCTGTCTAAGTCTGATTGCAGCCTATTCCTCCATTCTTGCATGCCCACATCCCCTCACATCTTAGTGTCATCAGCAGATTTGAACAGGATGTTTTTTACCCCCTCGTCGAAGTCACTGATGAAGATGTTGAACAGTGCGGGCCCGAGGATCGAGCCCTGCGGAACCCCACTGCCCACATTCCTCCAGGTTGAAAATGACCCATCAACTACTAGTTGAAGGGAGACATGGGGACCCTTATTCCAAAGTCAAAGTCTTCTTTGCCTCTGTCTTCCTAAGTAGGGACCAGAACAGCCACCTCCCTGCTGGGCCCCCCTTGGGCCCCAGGGGAGGCACACCTGGGCCAAAGGTTAGCATGGAACTAGTTAGGGGGCTTCTGGAGGGGCTGGATGTGTTCAAGTCAGCCAGCCCAGATGATCTCCATCCTAGAGTCCTAAAGGAATTGGCCAAGGTCATTGCAGGAGCCCTGGCACAGCTTTATGAACACTCGTGATGCTCTGGTGTGGTGCCGGAGGACTGGAAAAGGGCCAATGTGGTTCCCATTTTCAAAAAGGGGAGGAAGGAGGACCCAGGAAACTATAGGCCAGTTAGTCTTACCTCGATCCTAGGCAAGCTGTTTGAGAAAATTATGCTGGCACACA
>NW_017728918.1:91792048-91798177 GCF_001723895.1 Crocodylus porosus | reverse complement strand
GGAGGTTAGATGAACATCTTGCTGGGGTCGTTTGACCCCAGTATTATTTCCTGCCATGGTGGGGGGTCGGACTAGATGATCTGCTCGGGTCCCTTCCAACCCTAGAAACTATGAAACTATGAAAATAGAAACTGTGTTAGTAAAGCAGTTTGACAAAATTATCTCCAAATATATTTATAAGCCAGGAGTTCTCATTTACTAAAAAAGATAGCAAATGTAAGTCTGGCTTCAAAGAGTAACTAATTTAATTTTGTAAAATAAAGTAGCATGTTGCTTGGATAGCATGATAATACTGTGTGTCTGCAGGATATTTCCCACTGTTGCCACAACTGATGCATCGTTACTGGTGTCAGTGTATCTGTATAGACAGGGATCCAGGCAGCTCCCAGCATTTTAATTATGAAAATACTCTAGTGGGCTATGGATGCTACTCTGTGAGCACAGCTACACATGCATTTTCTGTGGCACCAGTTTACTTACAAGTAAATTACTTGTAGGTAAACGGTGCTGGGCAAGCATCTACGTGGGCAGCGAAGCCGAAGCAGATTCGCTGCCAATCTGCTCCTGCTTTCTGGAGCCCTGCAATGGACCCCTGCTGCCACCAGGGGGAGTTCCAAGCTCCAGCTCATCTTCAAAAGGCAGCTCTGCTCCCTGCTCTCTGGCCAGAAGCAGCATACTCAGCATGGGTACAGCATGAGACATTGCCCTGTTTGTCGCCTGTGCCTTCCCGCACTATGGTTTCTCCAGCTGCTGTCCCTGGCAGTGACAGCCAGTCCCCTGAGCTTCTGCTGGCTGCTATGCTGGCCCTGCTGGCCAGCCATACCAACCAGCAGCTAGCCCGTGGCCATCTTGCCCCTCCCGGCTCCCCCCACATGCAGCAATCCTCTGCCTGGCCCCCATGCACCATCCTAGGGCCACTGCCATGCACCTGCCACCTCAATGCCATCTGCCCACCTGGACCCCGACAGAAACCCCAATGATGGGCTCCAAGATGCTACTGCCATCACCCATCTGGGCCTCCAGCCCCACTGCCTCTGGGCCTGCCGGGCCAGGACTGATGGCATCACATTGTCCAGCACACCTGGGATGAAAAGCCATGGCTGGTGGCCTCCAGGATGACCTTTGATCTCTTGGAGCAGCTCCAGCCACACCTGGAGTGACAGGACGCTGCCGTGTGGCCGGACACCTGCCTGGGCCTTGCCCTGCTCAAGCTGGCCATGCCCACCAGCCTGCAGTATGTTGGCCACCTGTTTGATGTGGGCAAGACCACTCCCAGTGGGGCTGTCCTGGAGGTGTGTGGCATCCTCCAGAATGTGCTGGGGACACGGTGCTCCATGTACATGGCCCCCTGGAGATGGAGGCGGGGTTCTGTGTCCTGGGATTCTCCCAGTGCGCTGGGCATCTGGATGGGTCCCACATCCCCATCACCTGCTACTTCATGGAGACCACCCCTATAAGAGCCAGAGGGGCTTTCACTCCATGGTGTTCCAGGCCATTGTGGATTACCAAAGCACCTTTATACATGTAAGCACCGGCTGGGCAGGCAGTGCCCCTGATGCCCGCATCTTCAGGAACTCCAGCCTGCTGGGCCTGGTGGAGAGTGGGCGCTTCGTGCTGGGGGTGCCAGATATAAAGCTGTGTGCCTTGGCTGTCCTACTCTTCCTCCATCAGGGACCCACTCCTGCCCTGGCTAATGCAGTCCTACATCAGGCACTTGGACCCCTGCCAGATCCACTTCAACCACTGCCTAGGCCAGACCCTTGCCCTGGTAAAGTGCACCTTCGGCTGCCTCAAGGGATGCTGGTACACCCTCACTGCTAGCCTTAAGTTCACTGAGGACAACTTCCCCTGGGTTACTGTTGCAGCCTGTGTGCTGCATAACATCTGTGAGGCCCGGAGGGCCATGAGGCCTTGGAGGAGGCACAGTGCACAGAGGACACCTGGCATTGAGAGCACTACCTGTAGGGACAGCAGCAGTGATTGTCCCCTGCACTGAGGCCCCAGGATTGCTGTGCACCTGCTAGTGGAAGCCAGGACACCAGGTGCAGGAGACATTGGCCAACCACCCCCTTCTGCACTCCATGCTTTAGCCTGCTTGCACCACCACCACCCATGGACCCCTCCCCCCAACTCCACCTATCCACCCTCAGCACCATGCTCACTGCAGACATATCTCACAAGCTTTTATTCCACTTACATCAACCAGAGCCCCCATTTCTTCCCTAAAAGAGTCCCCTCTGCCTCCCTCCTCAACAAACAGAGCCCCTCTACCACCCACCAACAATAAAACACCTTCTGTGAAAATTTTGTTCAAGGTCCTTGGTGTGCCATCCCAGAGTGGGGGCCATGGAGTGGCAGTGCCTAGTGGGCAGAGCCTGGTGACAGCACCTGGGGACAACCTGAGGCCAGCACCCCAGCCTCTGTCTGTTCCCCCATGGGTACATATGCTATGGTGAGTGCAGTGGGCAGGGGGCTTGCCTAGAGGCCACGGTGACTGGTGCTCCCCTGGCAAAGGTGGCTCCAGGGCCAGCAGGGCTGGTGTGTGGTCTTGGCTTCACTGTAGGCAGCTCTGGCTCCACACCCCCATGGAGCCGTGGTGAGTGGCAGGGCTGGGCCTAGGCGTGGGGCCCAGGTGGTGCTGGACTGAGGGCAGGGTCTAGGGCAAGGGCTCCTGGCTGTTGGAGGTGTCACAGGGCCTTCTCCCAGGCCCAGGCAGGGGCCTGCTTCTTGGCAGTGGGTAGCTACCAGGGGGCAGGCTGGGCTAGGCTTACGGCCAAGGCAGTGGGCAGCATGAAGATGCACAGTCCTATGTCCCCTTGTGCAAGTCCTGTGCCCCCTTGCACAAGTCCTGTGCTTCCTTGTGCCTGTCCAATGCATCCTGGTGGGCCATATCTTCTGCCCGCCAAGCCTGAACATCCACCATCCAGTCCTCTGATGCCATGACCAGCCAGTCCAGGAGGAGGGTCCTGTCCAGGGTTCTCCTTTGGCAGAACTGGCACATCTTCAGGGCCCTGGCTGTGAATAGCAGTGACCATGAGGCCTCATCCCAGCTGCCAAGTGCGGCCTCTTCTCTGTGTGCAGCTACAGACCCTGTAGAGCTGTGAGAGAAGCTGTTTGTGAGAGTTTGCAATGTTTCTGAGATAAGATGCTCTGGGCAGTGTCCTCAGACAGTGGGAGGCAGCAAGCGGGCACCCAGCTGGGGGTCCCCCCCAGGAGGAGTTGGTACTCCTGGTGGCCAGTGGTATCATGGCTGGCTGCATCTCATGGCAGGGGCTGGGGCTGTGGAGCTGGCATGGCAGGTACTGACCGAGGCTCCCCGAACTGCTAGTGGAGGGTGCAACTTGGGAGCTCAGCGAGACAGGCTGCTGGATGCCTAAAGGGTCTTTCCCCATTGATCTGTCACCATAGGCGCTAGGCCAGGATGAAGGCTTGGGCTGCAGCTTGGGTCCCGCAGCACAAGGATGTTTGCCATAATGGATATGAACTTATGGGCACTCCCCGACTGACAATTGAGGTTAATGATGGCAACCCACTGTGCCCACAAGGACCTTTATGCAGCACTGCCACACCAACCAATTGTGCCTGCACTTCCACATCCAACCTGACAGCCCCTCACAAACATTGGTGTTGGAATGCCCACCCCTCTCAAACTAGCGCTGCACCTCTGCCTCACCCCACAGTGCCATGAGGTCACCAGTCTCCTCCTGTGACTGGCTTGGGTCCTGGCCTCCATGCAGTTGTCTTTGTCCCTGTGCTGGCTTGTCTGTGTGGAAGTGGCAATGCCGCTCAGCACCTGCAAGCTGAAGGCAGGCTGCTGGGGGTGGGCTGTAGGTAGGTGGAGCTGTCCCTGACAGCCAGAAGCTGGCTGCAGCTGGGCCTGGGGACTGTTGGGTCTGGCTGGTGTCTATAGCATCCTGCAGCAGCCTTAAGGCCTGGACAGTGCAGGGGTGCCAGGGTGCCAGAAAGCAGTGCCACGGTGTAGGGAGGCTGGGGCAGCTAGCCTGTGGCCTGCCTAATGGGACACAGGGGCCTAAAGTGCCCTCAGGTTCCCTGCTGGTGTGCCCCAGGGCTCAAAATGCCTACAGTCTTTTAAAGGACTAAGGCAGGAGCTGCCACAGAGGCTGACCAACCCTGGAGCAGGAGTGGCTCTCAGACCAGAGCCCTGGGGCTAGCCTCAGGCCAACCCCATAGAGGCAGGACTAACCTGGGACTAAATTTGCTGCCAAGTCGTGTCTACACATACATTACTGTAAAGTAAATAATCACAAGTAAATTTGATACTTGCATTTGCAGGTATCAAATTTCCTCATGATCAGGGGTTTTTACTGTGCAGTAAGCATGTGCACATGTAGACACGCACACTAACTATGCAGTAAACTATGCTACTTTGCAGCTAAGCATTTTGTGTAGATGTGCCCTATGTTTTCTAATTGTGCTCATAGGAATTCTAAACAACATGGTGCTTAAACAGTCAGGTTGCCTCACCATCTGTCTTGTCTGCTGAGCTAGGGGTAGTGATGTTGGAACATTTTATCTTAATGTAAACAAGGGCTGAGATGAAACAAGATTATCAAGGATTTCTTGGAAATACAATTTGAGACATTGTTCTCTCTTAAATCTCCATCAAAAAGGGCCAGTTTCAATTCTGACCTAGTGTAAAACAAATTATTAACTTCAGGCTATCCTTGACATTACCTCATATGTATCCAGTCCAGTCAGTCTTTGGAGTAATGCTATCAGACCTCTGGCAGGCATTAAAGTAATGGTGTGATTGGATCTGATCCAGTCAAAACAATCATGAATCCTGCTGTGCCACACATGCATGGCAGGATGTGAGTTTTCTGAGATTGGGGACTGATCCCAATCACACCATTATTTTAAGGGGAACCTTGCAACTCAATTGTGATTAGCAAGGGTTTCATTCAGGGGAGCCATGGGGTTTCCCCACTGTCTAACCCTCTCTTGCATCCAGCAGCCCAGCTGGTCATAGACAAGCCCAGCTGGTTGACTGCCTTGCCCTGCAGGTCTCTTGGGAACTGCAGGGTAAGGATCTTTAAAGTGCTGGATCATAGTGAACCCTGTTGCTTAGCCCAGGCTAAGTACAGACAGTCAAAAAGCCCAAGGCTGAATCGATTCAAGCTGTACAGATTAAATTGAAGCAGAAGTGAACATTTACCTTTGACTCATGAAATACAGCCACATGCCTGCAATGGTTCAGGCCAGAAGCCAGGGGGCACTGAAGCATGGGTCTCTGGCATGTAGCCAGCATGGGTTGTGTGTTCGCTTCCTCTTTCTGCTGCCCCGGAAGTCTCTGGGATTTGCAGTCCAGGCTTGAAGCAACAGGACTCTGAAGCATTTCTCATCACTTCTTCCTGCTTACAGGTGCCTCTGGGATTTGTAGTCCACATTTACAGCCAGCAGTAAGTTTGAATGGGGGAAGGGGTGTTTAACCCTCCTCTCTGGCCCCAGATCCCAGCCGGGGGTTGTTTGGGGGCTGCAGTCTCCCCCCTGCAGACTGGGCTGCATCCCTAGCTGGGTTTGCCTTCCCTTCCACCCCTTGTCAGCCAGCCCTCACTGCTCTGGCTAAGGATCAGAGAGGCGGGGCTAGCAGACAGCACAGCCAAGCCCAAGGCTGCAAAGCATTCTGGGACGTTGGGGGACTGTGATTTAACTTGAACCAGGAAAGGTTCTGGGACAGAAGTTTTATAAACTGGTTTGACCCAAATCAGTGAAGTCTGATACTACATTCAGCCAGGTTTATCTTAATCCAGTTTGAGCCATTTTGAAACTGGTTTATGGATACTGAGCTTCTGCTCTATTACAGATTTTAATCAGTTTCTGAACACTTAAACCAGTTTGTATGTAATTTCTGTCTCTAGCCCCAAGGAACAATCTTCTGGGTCAAACTGAGTGTCATGGCTCACCACAACCCAGCACCCTGGCCCAATTGATGGGCACTTCACATATTGGCACACTGAAAGGGTGCAATAGGCTACAAGCTGACCTTGACAGGTTGCAACGGTGGGCGGATGAGACTAGGATGGGGTTTAACACTGATAAGTGCAAGGTGTTGCACATGGGGAGGAAGAACCGGCACCACACTTACAGGTTGGGGAACTCCCCTCTTGC
>NW_017728918.1:91760561-91791688 GCF_001723895.1 Crocodylus porosus | reverse complement strand
AAAAGGAAGTTAGATGAGCACCTTGCCGGGGTCATCTGACCCCGGTGCTCTTTCCTGCCAAGGCAGGGGGTCAGACTAGATGATCTACCTAGGTCCCTTCCGACTCTAGCTACTATGAAACTATGAAACTATGAAAGCCATGCAGTGAATGCAGCCCTATATAGGGCTACAATGTACAGCTGTTAGCTAAGCCCTGCCCTGCAGCCAGCATCAGGCTGCAGGGCAGGGATGCCCTGCCCCATGTTTAATTAAGGTGTGATAGAAACCAGCCAGAAAAATGTTCTGCAAAGAATTTTTCAACGGAACATTTTTCTGGCTGGTTTCTTGTTTTGCTATGCCATTAATTCCCTGAACATGTGGCAAGATTACTATTTATGGCACAATTGACAGGTTAATTCCATTATAAGTGTAATGTCTGCCAGGACCCTCAGAGATTCACCGTTAGCTTTAGCTCCCCTGGGAGTGAGGGGCATGTTGAGAAAGAAGAATGAAGGTAATGCTGGTGGTGTTATCTTTCCCTGGGAATCTTCTTAGAACTGAAGAGAGATTCATAGATTAATAGATGTTAGGGGCTGGAAGGGACCTTACAAGATCTTTGGGTCTAGCCCCTCTGCACTTGGGCAGGAAAGACTGCTGGGGTCAGACGACCCCAGTGAGGTGGGTGTCAGATCATTTTTTTGAAGATCTCCAGGGTAGGTGATTGTACCACCTCTAGGAGGAGTCTGGTCCAGACCCTCAGCACTTGAGTTGTAAAAAAAGTGTTTCCTTGTGTCCAATCTGAAGTGATCTTCAATCAGTTAGTGCCCTTTGCTTCCTGAGAGAAGGACATGCAACTCAGCCCTGCCTCCAGCCAGCTTAGTTTCCAACACTCCCTGAGCATGGAGCTCTTATGGGAGGAAGGAGATAACATAGAGTCCTCCTGGAAAACTATATGGGTTTGACTTAGTCAACACAACTACATGTAACATCTTGCTATGTGTATTTCTGATGTAGATTCTCCCTGCAGCTGTCATTGAGCTTCATTTCCTTCTCTGCTTGTTAACTGTAATGGAACACCCGAAGTCAAAAGATCCTTACAGAGCAGTAAGACAGCACCAGTTAATCACTATCAGAAAATCCTGCATATATAGTTGCTAAATTGTAGGAACCATTTGAATGATCCATAAAGCCTTTGTTTGACAGAACCATTGTTTGCTGACAAAGGGCACTGCATTCAAAGAGACATTCTACCCTCAGGGTAATGATAAGAAGAGGCTCTTGGACTGTTTGTTCCTCTACATGTGTATGCAGTTCAAATTTTAGTCTCTCAGTCTAGATTTCTCAAAGGAGATTATTTCAAATGATCGCTGTAAGAAAAGAAAAAAAACCTACTTGAGAAGCAAAATAACTCAAAGGGTTAAAAAGGGTAATCTGCTCAAGACAAAAATAAAAGATTGGCTGTTTAAGTATTTGAAATATTCAGGTGAAATATCCATGTGTAACCCAGGTGGTACTCCAAGAGGTACCCCCTCTCCAATTGAAGGGATCAAAGCAGGTGCACAAGCGCTATGGGAGGTGTAGGGATTCTCTTCTCCTATAAAGCAGAGCCAGACCACCAATGGGGACTTAACCATATACCTTTTAATACTGGGAACATAACAGGCATAAATCAGAGGGTATAGTGGACACTACAATGCCCCAAGGGGGCAGGATTCAACAAAGGTTAGACACTTCCAATCATTGACAAAAGACAGGGTTAACGAAATATAAAACACAAACAGCAGAACAAACAATACAGGTTGATGAAATATAAGAAGGCACAAAATGCAAAATGTCAAATGACAAGGAAACATAGGGCCTTGGTACCTGGAGCGGGGCGGGGCGGGAAAACACAATGGCCCCTTTCCACTGCAAGAAGATTTGCTTCTTGTTATCTCACTCACCCTAAGTTACCTTAGCTGGGACTTGCAACCAGATCTCCCATGCGATAGACAGGAATGCTACCACACAGCCGTCACTAGTGGCACTGCTCTAGCCTGCAAGGGGTCTTGACCCTGCTGGAGCCTCGGCCTCATGTCGAGCTGCCTGGCCTCTGATTGAAGGAGCTGAAAGCAGAGCTGGGAACCCCTCAGGTCAATGCTCAGATTCTCGCTGGAGCTAGGGATCCTCTCCTGCCGGCTGCAGCCTCTCCTCGGCGATCCTAGAGCCCAGCAGGGGGCCTCTCCTGCCAGTCGCACACTGCGCTGCTGAGGGTCCCACTGCTGCCTGCAGGTCCTGCTCTTTCAGGCTCTTACAGAGCACTGCTCCTGCCCCACTGGCTCAGCTCTGTGAAGCCCCTTCCTTGTTGTCTCTCCTGAGTCAGCCCACGCTGCTCCTTTTATCCCCCTCCAGGTGACCCAAGGGGCCAACTGGGACACAGGGGGGGTGAGTCTCTAGGGCCTGATTGGTGTGGAAAGGGAATCCCAAGTCCTCCAATCATCTTTTGCCCTTTCAAAACCCCATGGGCTAGGTCACTGCCAGTTAGCTCATCGCACGTGTAATGGGGAAGATGTAATAACAAATCTACCCAAACTAATAAGATTGGAGGCAATAACAAACCTACCCAACTGTATAAGATTAACTGCTTTATCTGGATTTTTCTTTTACTGAAGTTAGCACTGAAATGGTTAACTATTTTAGCACTTACATTGTCAGGGGATAACTTCACTGCTAGCATCCCACTGAGAAGAACCAAGGAAGCTTATGTCTAGTGTTATTGTTTCCATGTGTTTGGCTCCAGACTCAAGCCAGCATCTCATCAGTTTATAGTCTAAAGGTTATCTGCACAACCAGAAGGAAAAGAAACTTTTTGGAAATATATTGGGGGTGGGGGTGGGGTGGAAGAGACAGGACATAACCCCAATTGCACACTCCCAGATGTGCTATGTTATTTTATAGAAAAAATGTACTGAAAGGAATTGAAGGGAAATGTTGGTTACATGTTTCTAAATATCTGCATATTCGAAAGTAACGCTTATTTATTAAATGATTGAATATATGGAAAATACAGCTAAATTACTTCTTGTAGAAATTCTTCAGTCTTAGTGATTTCCAACATTAAAGGCCAATAAGTGAAGCACTGAGCAAAAGAAAATAACAAGAAAAGACCCAGGGAAGGAAAGAAGTCCAGCTGTCATTTATGGGCTAGATGTGAACCTAAAAGATAAAACTTGTAACAGTACAGCTCCAAACAGAGAATGCAAACAGAGAACGAAAGTACGTCAGTCATGTTCAGCTTTACCACATGGTTTGCTTCACGGTCTGTGTTTAGTTTCCCTTTTTCATCAATAATCTACTGGTGAAGTTTCTGTGCAGAGGGCACATACCAAACCAGAATAACCTTGTTATTGTACATTGCCCAGGCTTCCTTGGAGACAGGATGGATTTGGAAACAACTTCTGTAATCACTTTTACTTTAACTACATTGAAAATTATCCTCCTTTGCTGAGTTGCAGGACTTAGATAAGGAATAATGAATTGTGTTTCCCTTTATCTTAGGGACAGCAGCAAGTAAGTGTCTCTGGCAATATATTTACCTTTTCACTTTTTTTTGAGGATTTGTTTCTTCTAACACACACAGTTATCATCCTTGGTATCCAGACACAACATACTGCATATAGAAAACAATAGTCCCAGGCATTCGTAATCTGTCTTTTCTGGCTTATGAGGTTTGGGGGGGTTAGAAATGTTTCATGGGGCTATCTTTCTGTTACTAGCATTTTTATAATTGCCCTAGGGATAGATTCAGAATGGGGAAAAATCAGCATTGCCCATGCCTAACTTTTAAGCACTATCTAATGCAGGGGTTTCAAACTCACCATGTGCCTTGGAGTGGATTGGAGCCATGGGTCTTCTTGTGGACACTGGATGGTGGATACAGCAGGACTGGAAGAGGTGGTGGAGGGGGCAGTGACTGTGATGAGGGGCTGGTGGCAACTGGCTGCAGGCAAGTAGCGCTGTCTCTGCACTGCCCTCACTCATTCTCCTGCTGCTGAGGGTCATATCCCCTGGGGCTCAGGTGCTTTGGATTCTGCGGTAAGCCACATCTCCAATTTCCATAACCTGTTGGTAGCCTAGCAGGCTAGATGAGGCAGTTCTGCAGGCCAGGTCCAGCCCCTTGGCTGTCTGTTTGACAGCCCTGACTTAGAGGAATTTATGATGCTAGTGAGGCATCTGGCCTCCCTATGCATTGTCTGAGGGATTCATAGCCAGCATGCAAAGCAGGATGCCACTTAAACTAGCCAATAGGAAATGCCAAGGAGAGGAATGTGACTTCAGTCCCTCAAAGGTGCAGGGCTGGTGAGCTAGACTGAAAAAAGAAGACCAAACCCCTAGCTTAGATTCAGAACTGCTGACCCCTGCCCACCAGTCACCTGGAACTTGCATCTTTCAACTACCAAGAAAACTGCCTAATAACTAGGTTGTAGGGTATTTTTCTGGTGATAAATGGGAAGAACATGCACTATACTCTCCTACTTCCCAGGTAAGCATCCTAATCATTGCACTGTTGGATGAAATCCCATGCATTAGGGATGCTCCAAGGACAGTCTTCTGGATTGGACATACAGTGGAGAAAAGAGGAGGAATATCGTGCTTTCGAATCCTGCTGGAGTTTTAGGCCGGTGACAGCCCTGAGCAGCTGAGTACTGTCAAGACGTACCTAGTTTGATGCAAGCCCATACCATAAATTTCACCACCAAGGGGATTGTGGCAGAAAATTAGCCACCTGGGGCCTAATTTCTGGGTCCTATTAACTCAGTTAAAACATATCTTTGGAATCTCCCTGTTGGATGGAAATGACAAATGAGCCGTGAAGCTGTTAGAAGATGTGGTCTTCTAATCTTAATGACACTGTAGAATTTTAAGGGAGGTAAACCTCTGAATCTCTGAATGGACTGCTTGGCATTCCCAGTAACATGAGCCATGATACCATTGGACACACTATTCACTCCCCAAATTATGCAAGGCTTATTCAGACTATTAAGTCAAATCTATAGCACATCAGATCATTTCAGAATATTTCCTGAAAATTTTCACCATCAGAATATTTCATAAAAAATATTAATGAAACATACAGTAGTAGCACAACAAGCTAATACACATCAGAGGATCTTCTTTCTGTAGAAGAAGAAATCAAACTGTTACCCTAATTCTCACCGTAACTGGCAAGTAAAACTTCAGATGATGTATGAACATGATAACAATTCAACAGCAATTCCACTCAATTAAAAAGGGCTTCTGCTCTTCAAAAGTTCAAATGTTCGGTATGGAAAGGGGAAGCTTCTGTTGGGCATATAAAGATAAAGCTATGGTAGTAGATGAGATAATATGAATTATTGTATGTGAAAATTGATAACTGAGGGATTATCTATACATTCCCTTACTTTTTTATTGCTGTTGGGTAAACAGTAGTTTGATAAACTTTAACTACTTTGATGAAGGGGACTTGTTTGAAGTTACCAAGGGAACAGACTGGAATAAAATTATTCTCATTAGTCAGTGACAACAGAGAAATTGTGAAATTAAGCTTAGCAGAGAAAAGTTGGGTTAAATGTAAGAGAAATCTTTAGAAGAACATTGATACTACAAAAAGTTTGACATCGGGAGGTTTGAAATCGCATTAGTTACATACCCTTCTATTGACCATAGGTCAGAAATAAAATGATCAAGACGCAGGATGGACCAAATAACTCACTATGGATGGTCCTAATAATTTATATCTACGTCACTAGCCTTGAAAGACAAAATGAAAGACACACTGAGAGCTCTTTTGTGGCCTCAACTTTTATTCCATCCTTTGACTTATCATCTTTTTGTCACCATTTCTAACTTGAAATCTCTGGTCCCCCTGGTCTTAGAAGCAGTGTTTAAATTTTGACATTGGTTGTATTGCTTTCATCCTACTTAAATGTGGTTACATCTGTGCAATGGTAATTAATACTTGCTTCTAAGATTGAGTATGAGGGAAACCTTTTAGTCTCTCTCTTGCTTTTCAGACTCAGGTCCTTTATACATGTATCAAGCAAAATTATGTTCTCAATGACATCATGGGCATGATAATCGTGTCTGAGACATCCTTGTAGTTCTTTTGACTCCCATGTTTGGAATTCAGTGGTTTGGCAGCATACATAGCCAGTAGAGGAGAAACTTCCGGCGAGATCTTCCTTTTGAGCATATTAGAGTATTGGTGAATTTAGAATTTCACCTCACAAAAATCAGCTGTGTGTGTAGTACTGTAGGTAGTACTGGGAAGAAGAGTGAATGGAGACTCAAGTGGGTATGCATGCATGTGCTTGTGTGTGTGTGTGATTCTTATTATGGTTAGATTGTATCTATATACTCAGCTATATACAGAGTGATGTCAGATCTGTCACTAGTCCCCTTGGAACACCTGAAGTACTAAAGAAGGCAGTGAAAAACAAAGGCCATGGTCCTTTCCTTCTCCATAGCGGCTCAAGTGGTAAAATGTGGCTGCGTACAGATGTGAAACAAACAAAAACAGTGCTTTACTTTCAGCTCAGCACACTCCCACACCAAGCACAGTACATGCCCAGAAGAGGCATTGCGTCAGTTTGACCTGGCTTACCCTACATCTGTATAGATTGTACACTTCAGTGAGGCTTTTTTGGCACTTTTGTCTAATAGCTGATTGAATTAGCTCTAGATAAAGTGCCAAAAAAGCATTGCTGAAGCATGCAATCTATACAGATGTTGAGCAAGCCATGTCAAACTGACATGCTTCCTCTTCCAGTAAAGAGTTGGGGGGGGTTTCCACATCTGTCATCTGCCTGTATGCCCAGGGTGGACAACAAAGATTCCTGTAATGTATGCATTAGCATAGATAAGGCACTCACCTGCTATCAGTAAGCTTGGTGAGGAATTTTGCCTCTCTCAAGCTATGTCTATGCTAGGGGAAAAAAAGTTTTTTTACCTAACAAAGCAGAAGGCAGGACAGAGTAGCACCTTCTGGAAAATGATGACCATCCTAAGGTAGCCTTGGGGGAGAAGCCTATCTTGGCTTACAGGCAGCCTCCCAACCTCAAACAATGTCTCTTCAGCAACAGACTACCTAACTCCTACCTAATTCCAGTCCTTGCAATAGACCCAGATGCCAGTTGCAACCCCTCTCCAACACAGATCACATAGTCACTGGACCAAACAGCATGGATTGTAACATTCATTCACCTTCTCCTTTGTCTATGCTGTATACACCATCACCTGCCTACCTTGTCTCTCTGCTGGCTACATTGGACAGAAGAGATTTCATAGATTTCATAGATTTCATAGACATTAAGGCTGGAAGGGACCTCGGGAGATCATCGAGTCCAGCCCCCTGCCCAAAGGGCAGGAAGTCTGCTGGGGTCATAGGATCCCAGCAAGATAAGCATCCAATTTACTCTTGAAGGTGTACTCAGAGATGATCTCTCTGTGAATGAATGAATGAATGAATAGATACTGATCTGATATCAAGTTCAGAAAAACATATCTGTGGCACAATACTTTAGCCTCCATGGACATTTTTAGCCTCCTTGGACATTCCACCGCTGACCTCAGAGTAGCTGTTCTTAAACAAAATGTTTAAAACCAACTTGAACACAAAATTGTAGAACAAGCAATCATCCACCACCTGAATTGTGCTACGTATACTCTCAACAGGGACTTTGGATTTTTATCCTATTACATGGACTAGATTTTATAACCCCTGTGTCCCTCAATGGGTTCATTACTTTGTTTATCGCTTCTGATCTCTTCAAACCACCTTCTTCTCTCAGCAGTGCCCCCTCCCTTACTCTTTCCTCCCTCTTTCCCTACATTTGGATTTAAATGACTTCATTCATTTCTATTTAGTACTCCTACTCTTTGCAAGCCCTTTCATAGCATCTGACAAAATAGGCTATCACCTATGAATGCATGCCTTTCTAAGTAAGTTAATCTCTAAGGGCACCTTTACATGTGCTCCAACACATTCTGATTACACTGTTTTGCAGCAGACTTGATTAACTGAATCTGCTGGAGCATTCTAGCATGCTGCAGAGTCTCATGCATTCATCCTCCACATGCTTCGAAATGGCGATGGGGGTGCCTCAATTAAAGGCCTGGGCTCCCTTTGTCCTTCCCTGGGGAAGGGGAAGGGGAAGAGCCAGAGCCAGAGGTAAAGGGATTAATGAGCTACTCCAGACTGGGGAAGATGTCCAAGGCTGGATGGACTTTCCTTCAGACTTTAGGGCACAGCTTTTAACTTTGGTGAGCACGTACATTATACAGGGAAGAACTGTGGGTAATACAGTACTGTTAGGCTAGGCTTGGCTTAGAGGGTTGTGCTAGAGGGCATATCTATTTTACTCTGGACTGAGTCTGGGAGTGCTGCTCCACAGATGCCCAAACTCACAATTTAGGCAGTTTTGTCCAAAAGCAGCCCAAAGTATGCACTCCAATGCCCTGCTCAGATTCTTTTGAAAGAGGAAGCCCAAATGCAGCGCTGGGGCATGTGCTTGGTTGCATGTGAGTGGGCAAGGCTAATTATTCAGCAGCACTCCCAGGCCCTCTCCACAGATTATATAGACATTCCCACAGAAGCCGAGGGCAGCCTTTGATAATCTATATCAGTCTAGAAGCATAAACCCAGCAGCTCAAAGTGCAAAGGATTCATGGGGAATAGCAGGTAATATGGAAAAATTTTTACAGCTGCTAGCACAGCTCTGCAGTGGTGAGTGAATGGTGAGGATGTATTGAGTTGGTATAGTGATCACCATGGCAACTACTATAGCTCTTACACAGCCAGAAGAAATTATAGATGGAAGCACTATAAATCCAACCCGAGACCTGAATGGCAGTGAATCTGTAGCGTGAACTTAACCCATGAATGAAGCAAAATATTCTGTGCTGTAATTCAGCCACTAACTGTACCAAAGGGAAGGCATATACCATAACAGGAAAATAACTGTCCATCCAAGTGTTCAGATATATCATATTCTAAGCAATCATTTCAGATTGGAGATGGACCAAGCCCCCCTTGAAATGGAGAAACAGCACAGTGAACATCAATGCACAGCATACAAAACGGTAGCTTAGTCTCCAGTCTTCCTCTTCCTTTGTGGAACAGCCAGCTAGGAGCTATTACAAAGCTAATTTCTCCTCCTGGGAAGTGGTGTAAGACATTGCTTATACAGAAGATGTTCCCATTTCCTTTCAGAGGAGGAATTTAGTAATGGAGAATCCATACCCCACATGACAGGCACCTGGTTCATGATGGCCCTGGTTGCTTCTCCCAGATGTGACCAGATGTAACCAAACTGCCAATTAGAGAACAGCTGCTATAAGAGACTGCAGCCCATCTTATAGGGAATAGGTAGAAACATTGCAGGTTGCCCTGAATAAGTTTCAGAAATGCAACTTTAGAGAAGCTGTGGAGAGCAAAGTTGGTGAGAGAAAAGTTTACTGAACAAGGAATTTGGGAAGCAGGGACTGGTTATTTTCTGCTTAACACGCAGTCCTTAGGCTAGAATCCAGAAAAGAGGACAGGTCTACATTTCCCTAGCTTTGCTTTCCCTACAGAGCAGAGGGGAATTTACAGCCAGACATGGAAGATGCTAAGGACTAGTGGGCCTCAGGCTGACAGGAGGCCTAAGACTGGGCATAAAACTCACTGGAATTTGCAGGACTTCAAATCTTGTTTCCCTGAAGTGGGGCCAGATGCCAAATTAATTAGATGAAAGGGCTAAAGCTGACAGGAGACCTATATCAGACCTAGTGACAGTGGTCACCACAGACACCAAGGTTGTCAGGGGGCCGCAAAGCAAAAACAAGGTTGTTTTTTCCCTGAAATCCTATAAACTGGAACTTCATGTCTATGCTCAGAATAGTTGTCGATCTTATTTTTGTCTAGGTGTAAAGCTGCCATCATAACCCTGAGAAGGTGTAGGCATGTACTTGGGAGCTGTCTTTCTTCCATCAGTGTAATCAACAGAATTCAACAGTGCTGAATAGTTTTTTGCTGCTCTCCTGTTCCATTTAATTGCTTATACACTGGGGAGAAAGCAGATTTTAAATGCATGTAAGGGTTGTGTTACACCTTATGCTCTGTGCAATACAAATGTTGATTGGTGCTAGTGCTAGTTTGGAGCTTGGAGCAGTCATATCCTTAGTCTAGAAACCTTCTCTGACTGCCCCCCACTTGCACAGCTGTGACTTGCCACTAGCAGCCTAGTGAGCAAGGGCAAGACTAGGAGCTGTAGCTACGAGAGGGCTGGTGAGTCAGGCCGGCTTCTATCCCTGCTCTACTGGCAGGGATGTGAGAGACCCTGGAGGACCTCAACTTGGGTGGCATATCTGTGGGGAGTCACCATACCTTAATGAACCAGGAGCTGGGTACTGCAGATCAGAGATAGTCCTGCCCTACCTTGAGTGGCATATATGTGGTGAATGGCATAACTTTGAGCTACATAATGAATGCTTAAAACCACTTTAAAATGCCGATGTGCAGACAATCCAGGGGTTAAGAGCTCCAGGAGCTGCTCAAAATTATCATGTAATACTAATAAGGCCCTAAGTATGACTAAACTTGAATGTGTGGTTGGGGTGAGGAATCTTCAGCTATGGCAAAACAATGCAGCGCTGGAAGTAGCTTCAAACCCTTTCTCTTGAAGGGAGAGGACAGCATATTGAAGTCTCATCAGTCTTCATGTCTCAGGGACTAGATGAGAGAGCTTGCACAACCTGGGATTTAAGGAAAGGAAAAGGTAGAGTTGCATTTGTCTCATTTATTGTGGGAAGAAGAAACCACCTGCTTGTACAGCAGCTCTGACCCTCCGCTCTTCCATTAGCTGTTCTCCCCATTAGGCCATGTCCTATCAGAGAAGTTTTCCCCAAAGACTGAGTTTTTCTTGCTGACTTTAAAAGGTATGAAAAACACATTTTACCAGTGAAAAGTCTAGTGTTTTCAGTCTTATGCATCTTTGATCCATTTCCTGCTGAAATCAACTGGGGTATTTTCATTGGCTTTAAAGAAACTGGGTCAGGTTGTATTGAGCATTGTGTGGCAGATAGAGGGAACATGAAGCAGTTAAGGAGAGAAGGGTATGTGTATTTCCCCTATGTTGGGCCATGCAAGTGCTAATTGAACAGGCCGATACAATCCGTCACCTCGAAATATCATTACCCTTGCAGGTATACTGGTCCAGCTATCCCGTGATCCTGTTCAGGCAGTGGAATGGAAGCCACATCTGACATTCCTTTCTGACTTAGGGAAAGCTCTGTTGGACGGCTGAACCAGGTCTTAGACAGATTTGTACTGGGCAATGGATTAAATGTACTACAATAAAGTCCAACATCTGGCTCATTTCAAGTTTTCAGACCTAATTAATCCTTTTTATCATGCAATATTTCTAAAAACAACAAACCTCCAAACCCTGGATTTATAATTTAGTATGAAGTTATTTCGTATTTGAGGAGAAAACCTTTATAGCTCCCTTTAGATTTTTCAGCTCATAAATTATAAGTATGTTCTTCAAAGTAATGGAATAAAACCTCTATTAATTTGCAAGCTGTCATGTATGAAGGCAGACAGTTTGACTGTTCTGGATTGTTTAACTTTCATATAAAATTACAACACTCAGAATAGGCTTTTTACCATCTAGAATCCCTGATAGGAGAAGACCAAAAACGAGTCTCTTGAGTAATGGTGTCAGTGATCTGTTAATTCGTTGACTATTTCTTTTGTTCTGGTCATTATGTTTTCAAATAATTGTGGATTTTTTTTTGTGTGCTGTGTTGTGCACTATTAATGTAAATACTAATAAAATATTTCTCTGAGGAAGGGTAATTACTACAGAAACCTTTGTGGATTACAAGACCTAATAACTCACAGAAACATTACTCATTTTATGATAATCGGAAAACAATGATTGTTTCTATACTTCAAAGAAAGTAGTCAGAGAGTGCTGTATTTCTGTGTTTACATACTAACTTATATTTCTTAGACACTACATTTTACTAACAGGCAATAAACATATGGATAGTTATCTTCTAGTTTGTTGTTTGAGGTTTTCTTTATCCTGAAAATCAGTGTCGTGTTTGTACTCCAGTTCCGGGTAGTGGACAATTAGATGAGGTGGCCTGTGTTTCTATATGTAGCCAGTGACTATGAGTACCCAACCTGAGATAACTTAGATTGGTCTGATATTGATTTGGTGGGTGCGCAGATCTTTGGGGGAGGTAAGGAGAGGGAACAAGGACAAAAACAAGCTATTTATTTCACAAGAGCAGTTTATTCATTTTGTGTTTTTAAAGATATTTGCTTATTTGAAAAGAGAATAAAAGCATCTTGTCGGTTAATTTTCTACTCCAACAATTTTTGACATCCAGTGGCTCTTCTTGAGCCTTGAAAGATATTTGTTATGTCTTCATCATTTTTTTCAGTTATAACTAATGTTCAGTGGGATTCAGGTCAGAGAAAGTAATTTTACCAGCAAAATAAAAAAGGTTGGAGGGGGCAGGGGGGCACCCACCTTACTCATTCCAGGTCAATGAATCAACATGAGTCTAGCACACAGGTTTCTTAACTAAAAGCACACAAGAAAGTGATGGTCTTTTCACCACTTCTGGCTGCCTTTAACTCTCCAGCCTGAAAGGTCATGTATCTGTTTGCAGCTAGGTCAACTATGAAGCTAGACCTCAGCACAATCCAGTGCAAAGCTCAAACTGACACCTCTGAAATCAAAGCACAGCACTGTGGGGTTACACATTGCATTTTGAGCTGCTTAAATGCTGATCAGTGCTAGTGCTACTTACATTTGGAGCAGAGACATCTTAAGGCTAAAAACCTTTTCTGAGTGTCCCCCATCTGCACAGCTATGACTTGCCACTAGAGGACTGGTGAGCCAGGATAGGCATCTATCCCTACTCTGGGCAGAGGGGAGGTGTAGGAAAGATGGGCTGGGGGTAGAAACATTAAGCTGGGAGGCAGAGTTAATGGGATGGAGGTAGGTAATGAAATGGGAGGTGAAAAGGAAATGGGGGTGGGGGAGTGTGGTGAAATGAAGCAAGTCAGCCACTGAAAGAGGAAAAGAAATAAAACTGAAGTAAATTAAACCGGGTCTCATGTTTTAATAAACTGGGATTTGGGATTTAGGTGTGGGAGTTCTGGTCATGATTCCCGAGGTGACTGGGAGCTGGGAGTGGTCAGGGAAAGTGCTTTTGGGGGAGCTTGTGCCCCTGCCCTGAGAAAGAAGACCCAGCTCATGGGAACTCAATTCAGCCTCCTACCTGTTCCCTTCCACTTGCTCCAGACCCCACTCCTGGGCCCATCCATGCCTTAACACCTGGTTAGCTGGCATGTGCTTTGTAGGCTGTTTGCATAGGGTTGCACACCTTGGGGTGGGAAAGTCATACTCCCAGAGGCAGGAAGGAGAGTTAGCTTGATGCCAGAACCACCCCCTGGGCAGTAGAGTTCAGGGAGTAGAAAGTTTGTCCACACAGAACAGGGGAGTGGGGGAGGAAACACTGCATCCTGGGACACTGGAAGATTGCAACTTGGGCAGCTCATCTGTGGGGAATGGTCACACATTAATGGAACATGGGCAAGGTGACACAGGTCAGAGATAAACCTGCCCTTGAGTGGTGTAACTTTAAACCACCTAAAGTGTGCTTAACACTAGTTTCAGGTGTTAATGTGTGGACAATCCAGGGGTTAAGAACTCCAGAAGCCACCTAAAATTAAAATGTAACAAAGCCCTTACACGTGGAACATCTATAGATTACCTAATATCTGCAGACTCCCAAGTGCTTAATATTGGAGCTCCTCAGGCACCTTGTGTTCAGCTTTTGGCTCAGACTACACCTCCTGGATCAAGGCCCAAATAGACTATGACTGAAGGAGACAGTTCTTTCCTTTCTACAAATAATTGGGTTATTGGAAAGATCTCCTGTCCAGGACACTTGTCACTCTAAGGGCCTTGTGACACATCACATGTAGAATGTATTAACTGCACTTATAACAGTAGCACCTAAGGGCCTTGTTGCACGTTATACAGTGAGCCACACAAATAGTGATCAGTGTTAATGCTAGCTTGAATTTGGGGTAGTTACACTAGTCCGGCAGAGGCCTGGAGGACAGAAGAGTAAGAACCACCCCCGTCCCCTTCTGCACTTCCCCCCCACTCCCCCAGGGCTCCCCTCAGTTCCCTCCTATCCTAGGGCTCCCCCCTTGCCCCTTGGGTTCCCCCTCTGCCCCTGCCTCCCCCCACTGCGTATGCTGTCTGTCCCAGGGAAGCAGGCAGGGAAGGGTTAACATGCTTACCACTGCTGCTGTTGCCAGACTGCTGCTCTTCTGGCCCAGAGAGCAGCAGAGGCAGTGGCTGGACAAACTGTTTAACCCTTCCCTACTTGTTCCCCAGGGACAGACAATATAGGCAGCCACAAGCAACCAGGGGGAGCGGGGCAGGAGCCAGTGCATGGGGATCTGGGGTACTGGAGTGGGCATGGGGGGCAGTGGGCCCAATCTCAACTTGCAGGGGAGGGGGAAGGGGGGTGTTTACACTTAAGCGTAGCCTTAGTGTAACACCATAGTATAATACAAGCTGGGTAGCACGAAGCAGAGATAATCCTGCCCAGGAGTGGCATTGCTTTGAGTTGCCTAATAAGCACTTAAAACCAGTTCCAGGTGTTAATGTGCAGACAATCCAGGGGTTAAGAGCTCCAGGAGCTGCCCAAAATTACTGTGTAACCAGGCTCTGGGGGTTCAAGTAGTAGAACACATGCTAAGTGGTGTCATAGCATAGCAAATTTAGGACTTTTCTGGCAAGGAGTTTCTCCAGATTGTGTTACCTAACACATGTAGAGCTAACCTCCAACTGCTCCACATAAGTAATACGATCAGGAGACTTTGGGGTGGTGCCGAGCTTGGGACTGACAAACAGCTGTTTATCGATCCAAGCCCCCACAGCTTGTTGCAGTGCACTGGAATCTTCAATAGCTCCAGCGCCCAGGACATGTTTTATTAGCCTGTAGTAAGTATTACTGTGAGATGGTTCAGAAAAATTTCTACCTCTTAGTAATGCTTACTATGATCTATGTAAAACATGTCCTAATTGTAACTTGTGACAAGCCCCTAACAACCATTTCTCCAAGGCCCATACTACTCCTTTGAGGCCAGCTCCACAGCCCCTAAATAACTAAATATTACTCAACAAGCTACACCCCTTTTGTAGTTCTGGAACACCTCCATCCATCTCTGCTCCACAGGCTCCACAAATGACCTGCTCTGAATAAATAATGGTGCTGCCATAAATATTCACATGAACAGAAATCACTTATATGAACTGCTGTGCTCAGTGCTCCAGCACCTTGCTGAACAGCTGCTTCCTAATATTTACCTCTTCATTGGCCTGGACTCCCTCTCTGCAATGAGGCTGGATGGCCCATGTCTGGGTCAGATGTAATTTTCACAAGCCTTCCTAATTTTTAAGGACTTGTCTTTGCAATCTTAATAATGATTTGAATGTAGGGAATTTAATTTTTTGGTTGTTGGCAGTGGATTTTTTTTGTGGGTTTTCAAACAAGGTTTTTGTATTCAATGCACATTTAAGTTTTTCTCATTACGCCATGTGGAAACTGGATTAATTAAATCTGAAATAAACTTTCTAGATGTAGCTGGTGGTTCTGATAGATAAATTAGAAATGTGGATCCATTGAAGATAAACAGAATGATTGCTCAGAAGCATTCACACTGACCAGCTAATGGTTCATATGACTCCCAGGAAATCTAAACAGAAGTATTTCTGTGGTTTAGAAGCATTTCTTCCCAAATAATTCAGTAGGATGCAAGATAACCTAATGCAACTTTCCAAGAGTAAATATTAGTGAAACAAGAAAATAATTCAAACATATTAAAAGAATTGTATAAAAAGTATAAGAGGATAATCCCTTCCTCTGTCTCCCCACCCATATGTTTGTAAGCATTTTCAAGAATGGATGCCAAAGAGGATTGGTAATAGAGCTGGTCTAATAATGGGAAAGTATGCTAATTACCTAGTCTGCTGCTTTTAACCTGTGATTTAATTTGGCAATCTTAATGCCCATAAGGTTGTTTCCTATCCACTTTCATATAAGTGATTTCTGTTCATGTGAATATTTATGGCAGCATGATTATTTATTCAGAGAAGGTCATTTGTATGTGAACGATTTCATTCCAAAAGTGGAGGCATGGCCACCACTAAGGATGGCATCAGAGATGGCAGATTTAAAGCATTTATTAAGCAGATATATGAAGTAGTATGTTGCTATTTATGGAATGAGGGGATTCTGTAGATACTGCTTCTTGTCCCCTGTGCGGTCCATCTGTTGTTTTGTGCTTCACTGTACCACCTGCTTGAGAAGATGATCTCTCTCCATGCAGTATCTCTCCATGTTGGTCACACTGTCTTGTTTTTTTCTGGATCCATGACAGGCAGTGCTGAGACATGTAACCTTTAGTAGGGGTAGAGGGGGCTACACTGAGGTTCTAGCGATTATCATTAGTATCTACCATGGATACTTGCTAGTCTCAACCAAGCACAACTCAGTGGTGAAATGCAGTTCAA
Organism: Crocodylus porosus; assembly: GCF_001723895.1. NCBI lineage: Eukaryota > Metazoa > Chordata > Crocodylia > Crocodylidae > Crocodylus > Crocodylus porosus. Next base: position 91,775,093 of record NW_017728918.1, on the reverse strand, counting down.
TGTTGTCTTCTCCTGGCAGCACTATTCACAGCTCCCCATATACCTTTCTGTACATGAGTAGAAAGCTTCTGGCAACAGCAAATGTTGTTATTGTTGTGACCTGGCTGAGACATCTGAGCCATAATTTTGTTGTTCACATCCCAGTTGCTTTTTTTTTCTGCAGTATTCAGTACACCATGGGACATCCTTTCCCTGCTATTTGCAAGACTCCATTGCAATGACACCATCATAAACAGTTGGAAGAGTCATGGATACTTTTGACAGTGGCGGCAGTGCCTGAATCCTGAACGAAAAGGAAGTGTGGCCCCTTCACAACTCTGTTATTTTACAAGTCATATGCTTTGCTCCCTAATCACAAGGCAGGAAAGTACAGGAGTGGGGCCAGAGTGGTCATTTCATCGAGGGGAGCAAAGCACTGGAGCGTTCCTTTGGATTGACCATTCCACTACTCTGGAGCTGGGGAGTATACACACATGGTGTATACATTAGGGTAATTACCACAATTTATTTTTACTAATGATCCTTTGAGGATTAACTTGCCCCAGGTTTGAATGATTTCTTCTAAGACAGAACTTCATGTTGCATCTACTCCTTCTCTCTTTTGTCGACTATTTGTTTTTTAATTCTGGAGTAATGGCCAGATACTTCAGACTATGTATTACTTGTCCAGGATCCAAGTATATAGAACTTCCTTTAAGTCCTTTGTTTATAGCCTCCTTGCCCTTGATCCATGATTAGGTCACATTTTAGCCAATGATTCCAAACCACTTGCAACGTTCTACCCCAAATTGTGGCTTTCTATGAAGCTTCAGAAAAAAATTACGAAGCATGCCAAAGAATTACTGCATTTTTCATACAGATTTTTCTGGACCTTCTAGGTAAGTTACACTGTAGTCTCTATGAGGGTAGAGATGCAGATGGTTCAAAGAAATTCATTTTTCCTTTTAACAGTGATCCTGCCTTTCTTCTGATTTAAAATAATCCAAATGCTGCAATATAAACCAGTTATATATTATTTATATACGATGCAAGAATTTGCAAGTGATAATCATGGGATATATTGCAACGTATGTAATAAATGTACCTTCTCTGCCTTTTCCTTTCACATCCATTTTCCCCAATTAACTCTTATGACCAAACTCAGCAATTTCAAATAGTCACTGGTTGATATTAAAAACAACTTTCCAAAGTTGTTTCCCCAAGAGAAAGTAGGCTGAAAATTTTACTCACCATTTTCTTGCTTTTGTATATGATTGCGCACATGTACACTTGCATGCATGTGTGCACACACACTTCTTGTCAGTGTTTGTTTTTCTGATTAGAAAATACATCCATCATTCTCACCCCATTAAAAAAACCTACACCTGCTTTAATGATAATGTGTTGGCACTAGAATTTTCTGCTTTGTTTGATAGCATGTGTCCAAAAAACATCCTGGCGCTGCAGTTGTAGGCATAAAGCTGTGACATGCTTAGTAACCCATGCTTAGACATCTCAGCAGTTATTGTAACAAATGTAGGGAAACACTCTTCTGTTCTCCACAGCTACAAGTACCATATTTTCTCATATGCAACATGTACCTTCCCATGTTTACCTTAAAAAGACCCTTCCCCACCCCCAAAACTGGGGTGCATAGCTTAAGTAGAGAAGCTGTTTTCTTCTCTGGAAAAAATACACTCCTGGAGACATTGTGCATGGCATGCAGCTTCCAAGACAGCTGCCACTTGTGTCTCCAACAGCAAACTGAAGAGACAGAGTCCTGTGTTAACCCTTTCAGCTATAGCTATTGGGTGAGCACTGCAGCTAGTGTCCAAAACAGCAAGTGAGCTGTTGATAGTACGTGGAAGAAGCTTATGATGTGGAAACAATGCTTTATTTACAGGAACTTATAAAAAGATCTTACAGAAAGAACTAACAGTCTTGCTACTGCCGTCTGCAGGCATCTGGAGACTAACCTTGTGTAACACAGAGTAAGCTCCCCTGCAAACATAGTGTGTCCAGGAAGTGTGGCCTCACAGGAGGCAGTCTGCCATACCAGCAAGTCCCCAGTGGCACAGTTCCTGGCCCATTGTTTGCAGGAAGACTTTCTCTATGTCATAGTCAGCCATGGCTATAGAAAAATTTCTTTTTTCTACATCCTGACTTTCCAAAATAAGATGTTTGCTTTGTTTGTGGGTGTATATGTGAGAAAATATGGTAACACTGAAAGTAGCAATGTAGGCCAATCACCCACACTTTTATCTGAGCAGGTCTAGACAAGATGGTATTAAAAATGCCAGCAGACAGCTTATACAACCACGCCTACAATGGTAGGAGAATCTTCGACACAATACCATGGATAAGACTATTTTGCTAAAAACCAGAGCAGTGATAGAACCTGTACCTACCTCAAATATTAGTCTAAGTTAGTGGGATCATCAGTTTATTTGCCACATGAAATGGAAATGTGAAAATTAACTCTCTTGCAGACCTGCTTTCTCGTCTATTTAATACAGATGCAATTTTAGTTTCTTAGGTTCTTCCCATACCAAAATTGTCTTAATAATAGCATTTAAAACTCCAAGTCACATAGAATATTCAGTTCTGTCTTTCAGATGGGAGGACTAGTTATGCCTGAAGCAATCTCCTAATGGTCAAAATTCTATTTTTTAATGTCCCAATTGAAATAAATTCATTTAAAAAAAAGTCAGGAAAAAAACCACTTTGGACCTGCAAAGCAAGTTGTTACTATTCAAAGCTGAGTATTTTTTTTCAGGGAAGTATTTAGTTTCTTATCACCTTCTTAATAAAGAAAAAAAACATAAATGGAGAAAAGTTTCAATTTTTAAAACATGTATGTCAACCTTTCATTAAAATGTTTTGGGTTATCTGATGATGATATACCCAAATATTTGTAAAACAGGGATTAATATACACCTATATAATAGCTCGATATACAAAATATTTTCTCTGAATCTTCCTCTGCCTTTGCCAAAGGAACCCTCTTACAACCAGATTCATTCTTAAGGATGTTAGGAAATGGACACACTGAAGAGTGGGCTTTTCAGCTGCAATACATAAATGTGACCTCATGATGCTGCTAGAGAGTTTCCAATATCCATGTCTTCCTTCATTTCAAGGGTTTTCACTGAGGAGCTGATTTAACTTAATCTTACCTAGTTGTAAGATGCTAATCACTTGGGTATCTCTGTGTAAGTGTCTATGGTCAGTGAGCTGGTTTTTGGTTGTAGCCGTGTTGGCTTAAGGACATAGGCAGGCAAAGGTCTTTGGGTAGATGTGATATCTTTTATTAAACCAACCAAGTAGTTAAAAAAAAGTTCTTAGCAAGCTTTTGGTTGCAGTCACCTTTTGTCAGGCATAGGGAGTCTCTCTGCTGGTCTGAGACTCCAAGGAATGAGAGAAGCTAACAGCGTGGAGGGATGTCAGTGAAAATGTAAATAGGTAGAGATAAGCAAGACAAAAGGAAAAGCAGGGAAGGGAGGAAAAAGAGAGGTAAGCAGGGAGTCAGATGGAGACAACAGAGATAAAACACAAGGTGGAAAGGAGGCAATCTGTGAAAAAGGGAATAGCTGAAGATCATGAAAGCAGGAATGGGAGAATCTAAAAGTGTGACAGGATGTCAGTGAAAATATAAAAGTGTAGAAGTAGGAAAACAAAAGGTAAAGCGGGGGAGGGAGGGAGGGAGGGGGAAGAAAACAGGGGACAAAAAGGGCAAAGGGAAAACACTACAGTGGTAATAATACAAGGTAAAAAAGAGGCTAGCAACAAAAAGGATATGGTAGGGAACCAGGAAGAAAAAGGGCAGAGAAATGGGGGAGGGGAGGAGGAAAAGGTGGCGAGTGGCAGGGGAAAGAATGTAAGAGGTCAGGTCAGGCAGGTACCATGTGAATCAGAAATCTCAAAAGGACCTTCAGCCAACAAGGACAGTCCTCCAGAGAGATAGATCTCACTTTTGAAAGATCCACCTGGATACCATGTGAAGATTGATGCAATACAAAAAGAAAATCCCCCCAAAATTGCACACTATTAGTTATGACATATCACCCTTCCCTGGAATGTACATGGAAAATCCTCAAACAATTACAACCCATATAGGTGAAGACCCCATTATTAAAGAGATCTTTCCAGAACCACCCATCCTAGCCTTTAAACGGGCACCAAACCTTGCTAACCTCATCACCGGAAGCAAACTCCCTATGACCCAAACCCGAACCACACCCAGTGGATCCAGACCAGGCCAGGAGAAGAAATGCAAAACCTGCCCACATATCTCCACCACCCCAAGAATAAGTACACCCCACTACAGAGCCATCACCATTTCTGGATCCTACACCTGCACCTCCAGAAGTGTAATGCGTCTCATCCAGTGCACCAAATGCCTTGATAGAAAATATGTAGGAGAAATCAAACAGCAACTGCACACCGAATGAATGCACACTGGAAATCTATCAAAGACAAGAATACCCGACTACCTGTGGATGCACACCTCTCACAAGACAATCACTCCCTTTCCCATCTCTCAGTTCTAGTCCTCAAAGGGAACTTACAACACACCTTTTGTAGATGAACCTACGGAATGCACTTCATCAACCTACTGGATATTAAAAATCATGGACTCAGTATAGACATTGGATTTATGACACATTGCAACCTGCCTGACATCTGATTCACGTGGTACCTGCCTGACCTGACCTCTTACATTCCTTCTCCCCACTGCCCTCCACCTTTTTTCTCGTCCCTTCCCCCACTTGTCCGCCCTTTTTCTTCCTGACCTACGGCCGGTCACTAGTAACTAATCAACATAGTCTTTTAGATCACAAGGAACAGTAGTTTTGAAAATAAGATTGCAAAGCAAGTGCATGCAACTCTTTAAAATCCACCTTTATAAGCTAATATGGCTAACTACCTCTTTTAAAAAGTGGAAACAGAAGAATTGCCTCTAAATCAGGATCAACAGTTACTGGTGACTTTAATGATAGGAAGTGACTGACCTTTCTGCATTTTCACTGTAAGCACTTCAGTGAAGGGTTATTTACTTTATGTTTGTCCAGTGCCCAGCACAAGAGGCATCAACCTTATTTGTGGCCACTACCATAATAAAGGATTTTCTATTAATCATTTTGAAGTGAATGAAAGTTACTTGACTAATTTGCTCTGAGATGTAGGTAGCTGTGTTATTCTGAAATCAAGTAGAAGGCAGAGTAGAATCCGAATACCCAGTGTTCTGCTATCCTAGCCCTCTCCAATTACTCACTTTATGAATCTGGAACTTCACTACTATTCACTGATTGATTGTCTTTATTTTTAACGGATTTCCTCCTCACAAACTGAAATCTTCAATGAAATAACATGCTACGTAAGTATTTTTCATCTGACTTGCTACTGGTACATCTCTCATCCTTTGTTTTTTGGTTTGTTTGGCATTGGGTTTTTTGGTTTGTTTGGCATTGGGTTTTTTTAGCTGGTTTTTCTTTTAACAAATAACATGGGGAACATTAACATTTCCCCTGCCATCATTTCATTTATATCGTGGAATCAGAACCCGTAGCTTCCTCTTAAATACAAGTACATCAAGTTACATGTCAAGTCAACTACTTCTGTTCCCTATCTCATCAGCATCACAAAAATGTTATCTCTATTTGCTTTCCTGGAACTTCAAGGCCCACATAGCATCTCCTGCATCCATTTATGACGAATCTCTGAGTTGTAGGGCCACATAGGAAACCTCCAGTGGTTAGAGGGGAATACATATAGCAAATGTATTATAAATCAGCTTTTATACGACACATTTCTGGAGATCCATAACTTAATCTACTCTGCTCCTAACCATATACTCCTTTGCATTTGTTAAACAAATATGCAACATAGGTTTGTAGCATGTGTTACAAGTAAAAAGCTCTTCATCTTTCTAGAGTGTCTAGTATTTATTTTGGGGTTCTGAATACTGCACTGGTTGGACCTGAGCTCCTCTTGCTCTAACATTAGAAAAGGAGCCAAACATCCTGCACTGTCATTAAAAGGTTGCTTTCTTTAGGTTTACAGTGAAGTTTTTGGTTTCATCTTCAGCTAGGTCACTTATCCTGGTTTAGCCGAGACAGTCCTGGATTTTGGAGGCTGATCTTGACCAGCTGATGTTAATTTAAACAAGCATCCCAGAAATGCAGAGATATGAGGCATGGTCCAGCAGGGAGGCAGAATGGTGAAGAGTAGCATGGTATTTCAATCAGGTGGGTAAGGCAGGCACCACTGCCCACCAGCCCAGCACACCATGCCACCCCTTCTCTGCCTGCAGCAGCACTGTTGACTTGGCAAACCAGGGGAGGGCATTGTCCCAAATGTCCCAGATTTCCTTATGGTCAGCCTATCATTAACTGAACAGGGTGAAATTCAGTTAGATGTCAGAGATACCAAACATGTAATTTATTTACATAGACAACTCTAATAGCCTATTTATCTATTCTTAATAGATTCTGTAGGTAAATAGGACAACCCTGCAGTCTAAAATCAACCACAAGATATATTGAACACAAGGCACCTCTACACATGCACTTTACTGCACAGTAGATTAATTTACTGCTCAGTAGAGCATCGCCATCTATACATGCCACATTTAGGGCACAGGAGATTAATTTACTCTGGCGTAGGATAGTCCCATCAGACACAGGTACTATCTGATGGTGAAGTAAATCACTGTGCTTAAATGCACGTGTAGATTGTGACATCAGGATTAGTTTACCCTGGTTCAGATTGTGCTGGAGTTTATTCAGTCACATTAATTGCATGTGTAGATGCACCTACAGAGAATTAATTTAGGAGGTGTCTGACAGTGCCTAATGAGCCTAGCCACTGAGTCTTACTCCCTCATATGGCCCTCTTACTGGAATGAGTCTAAATTTCCACAGCCATCTTTTTATTCCTTACTTCATTACCTTGGGACAATAGCATGTGAAGTTGTTTGTTAGAGCTAGTGTTTCATCACAGCCTGTTCGTGTACTCAAAAGAATGTCATTTTTACTTACCTATTGTATATATCACAACATACATTGGTATATCTGCTAAGATAAAGAAGTAGTTATTTATTCTGCAGTCACTTTGGCTCCTCAAGAAGTGTTGTCTACCTATATTCCTTGAAAAGTGGAGTTCATTCGGTCAATTACTAGAAGAAATTTCAATTTTTTAATTTCAAAATATTTAGGATGGAATTTTAAAAATTATTCCGTAGTGGCATCATTTTCTTGTGAATGAACTAAACAAGAGAAGAATTAGGAGAAAAGTGATTACATTGGAAAATTCTATCAGAAAATATTATGCATTTGATCTACAAATAACCCCCAATCCCCATATAGTTGATTCAGCAGAATCTAAGGAATTTTTGAGATATTAAATGTATAGCACTTCATAACATATGTAGAAGTAATATTATATGCTATTCGTTTGTCCTTGCATCACTTTTACATAAGGCTTCAGTTACTTATAGAAAAGTCACAAAGGTTGAGGGGGATGGGGGAAGTGCAGGAGTGTACCAGTTCCTTCTTAGTTCATCTTTTTTTATTTCAATCCTACTGTTATATTATTGTTTTCAATGCTGGAGAGAGAGTGAGAAAGCGAGCATATGGAATGCTATTTGGTGCTCACTTTACTTGAAAGGGCAGTACTTAGCAAATCAATGCTAAGCGCCTCTAAAGCTGGTATGGCCTAGCAACTGGCAAGTCTAATGATTCCTTCTTTAAAAAGTATTAATCTATTTTAGATTCTATTTCCTCAATTACTTCCTAATAGGTTTTGGACTAGTTTTAGGGGGACTCGGTCTTCAGGAAAATCACATTTTTTTAATAAGAGAAAGTGGCGTGTTTCATGCCTAGTTTCAGAAGTCAATAAATGCTAGTCTTATCCTCTTGGCTCTTGCTGCTTAACCAAAAGGAGGAGGAAAATTAATTTATTCTCCAAAGTTTTTTTTACCCATTTTATGCAAAACCAGTCCCTATTAGCGACAGAACAGGGCAGACTGGCACATTATGGACCTGTTTAGATCTACTGAACAAGTTAGACTAATTTTCTACATCTTCTGTCTGACTTCAGACTAACCCAGCTAACTACCTTCCTCTGTTAACAACAGTTAATCAAACGATACTGTTTTCTTGCCATCTTTGAAAGGAGAAGTTTTTGTTATCAAATTAATTTCAAATGCTCAGGTTGCTCCATATGCAGACTTGCATGGATATAACTAAATTAGTTTATGCAAGCAACAGTCTCCTTCTGCAGTTAGTATAACCAGTTATCTAGCATGATTTCCCCCACCAGCTTATTAACATTTTTTTCCTTCTGAGGACTAAGCCATGGATTTTAAAGGATGTAGTCCATAGCACTTCTTACCTAGTGTTGTTTTTAAGAATAAACCTCTGTTTGTACTGCTCTTTGGAAATGTAACACCACCTATTCAGTATTTTACTGCTATCAGAATGGCAGATGTAGTGTGGAAGGGGCCTTAAGAAGGAGCATTGGTTGTCTCCAAAATAACCCTTTCCTTAGTATTCTATTAACATGGCTGTAATACATGCAGTCACGTGAATCAAGTTTTTGGATACATACCTGGGCACTAATGATCACTAGTATAACTAAGGAAGGTGGGGGAGGTGCAGTGCCACAAAAATACCTGTGGCTGTAATGGCAACTGATTGCACTGCTGTCATCAGCACCATGGCAAGTGGCACTGCCCTACTGCATCTCTGCTAAGGATGCTTCCATATTGGGTGTTAATTGCAAGATCACCAATGCTACCAGCTTGGAACTAGAAACTTAAATACTTCTATTCCTACACTAAAATAATTGAGTTTTCTTTAGGAAGCCTAGTCTACATTTCTTACATTAGGCAAAGAAATAGAAGAAATAGCTGATGGTTTTGCGTAAGTCAGAGTTTAGCCCTTTTTGCCAAGTTCTATTGCAGCTTCCAGAGATGATCATTCAAGGATCATTTTTTTCTGCCTTTTTTTAATAAACTAGAAGTAGCAGTTTATTTGAATTGGTATTAGTTCCATCCTGCCCTGGCCAATCATATTAAATATGAAGGCTGAGGGAGAGAAAAAGGTGTAAATATAATTTGGTGCCTTCCATAAGAGAATTTCAAAGTTTCCTGAAAATGTGAATTGAAGTTGGGGTATTATTATATCCACATTAAAGTGGAAGCATTCTATAATAATCTGCATTAGTTATTTCTCTCAATTTCACACAGCAAGCATATGAAGACTCAAGAATAGAATCCAGATCTCCTGACTCCCCATTGCGTACTTGAACTGCTACCTTAACCAGTAAACCACACTTTATTTAGGCACTTTCCTCAAAATTCACTAATCTGTGCATATTAATTGACCACATATATCTTCCTTTTCCATGAAGCCCTTAAAATAACAATAATAATAATAAAAAATAATAACAAACCCAACATGCTTATCTCAGCAGCTACCTGCTTTGCCACTTAATCGTGAAGGAACAGAACAAACTTGTCATGAGACGTGCTACTGTGTTGAAATGTTTCTTTCTTCAGACAAGAAAAAACCTACATACAGGTGAAGCACACCACCACGCTGGTTTTGCCAAATACTAGCTAAAATACATGAAACTTGTAACAGCAATGTTCTATGTAACAGCACCACCAACTCCCAAATTTCTCTATTTGAGTTACTTTGGTTATCTACCATCTTGGTTTTACCTCACTTTTCAGTCAGAATTATAGCTGCAAATGTTCTCATTCATTACTGATTGCTCATCTTACAGTTCAGTAGAGTTTGATTAAACTCTTCCATCATAATTTCTCTAAAAAAATGTCATATTCATTTGCTGAATACTTTGTAACCTAATAAACTGAGTGATAAAAACTTGCCACAATTTACAGATAGACTACTTCCACCTAAAGCGCATTAGTGTGGCAAATGCAACCAACATATGAGTACTGTATCATTAAGTAATAGCAAAATGCCATTGTTTAATAGGATTTTTTTCTAAACACTTCCACTGAATTCAGCTGGATTACTTCTGTAGAAAAGCATTCAACATAAAGGTAGGAGACTTATGCCTAAAGCTATATTCTTAGGGGTTTTAAAAAAAATAAAACCGTGTCAATACAAGAGTTATAATCTTGCCTGAAAACAAACTTAGTTGACTTTGGAACAAAAAATAAGGGATTGCACTTACAGAACACTAATTTAGAGCTACCTTGATTTAGCAGTAGCAGACACAATTTTGCCTTTAATCACAGTTTGGCAATAAGTATCTTTCTTTTTTCTTCCTCCTCTCCCCCATAGTATGTAGGAAACTGTACTGGGAATGTTTACATTAACTACAATTCCTAGGAGTGCTTTTAAGTAAAGGCCTGGAGGAAGAGGCAGCATCACATATATTAATTGTTGAATAGAAATCACGAATACAGTCACACATTATTAGTCTAATAGCAGGCCTGGCTCGAGTTGCATCTCCCCACATTTATTTCAAATGAAGTCACATAAATTTAGTTACCACAGTTTCAACATTAAGGTACTTAGAATCCAATTCAGACACCACATACTTTAGAGGGTTTTGCGTACCAATGCATTTTGACCTTGAATAGTCAAGGATCAAGTGGACTTAGACCAAGACCTTGACCTTTGTCTTAGTCTCAGAAAAAGAAACATATCAGGCTAAATCCCAAAATTCTTATTCTGACAAATCAACTGGTTTCAATACAAGTTTCGCCTAAGAAACAAGGATTTCATGGATTCAGCCAAGTAGAATTTACCCAATTCATAAAATGATGACAGTTCTGTTTCCTTCACCAGATTTGCAAGTTATCTTGGAATTGGGCATGCTTGAGAGATCAAATCCATCTTAATTCTGATAGCACTGAGTCACAGCAGCTATTACTGAAAAGCAGTATAACATTTTAAATTAAACCTTATGACAGTACATACAACAAAAATTTGCTCTCTTCATGAAAATGTGTAACTGTTGTTACTAATTGGTGATTGTAGAATATCCTCCTTTTCACAACAGTGAAATGAATAGATTAGCTGCTAAACAATTACATCTGTATTAATATTTCCACACATGCCTAAATAGAGGGCATGTGAAGTTACAAAATAAATTCTATAACACAAAAGAGAAGGGGTGTGGGGGATGGAGAAGGAGGGGAATCCCAACACTTGAGACATTTTCCATTACACTGCTCTAAGCCCTTATTAATACTGACTACCCATTCAGAGTTGATATGGCAAAACAACCAATAGCAGTTTTAATAATTCTTTAGCATAGGTTGGACCATTATATTTGGGATGATGATGTAAATAGCTGATCCAGTCAGGAGTGTGTTTTGGAACTTTATCTATACAGAAGTCATTTTAGAAGAGAAGGTGTTTAAGCAAAGCCAAGATTTTGGTTCAAGAAGCATGGCCAATGTGATAACAATTTTCTGAACCAACCATGGGTTAGATATTTATGTTATTAGTGGGGAGAAGATATTCCAGCAAGTACAAACATTGACCTGTGAAATTCATCTAAAAGTTACTGGAAAGCGAAGCTGAGAACACTCTGAAAAAGCAGAACCAAATGATTTGGTTCTGCACATCATATACATACAAGAAAAAACCTCAAATCAAGCACTCCCTAGGATTTAAAACTATTGAGTTACTTCTAAAGGACACATTGACTATAGGACAAAAAAAACTTCAAAGGTGCATTAGAAGAGTTTCTTTACAACCATATTAGAAAAACCCTTTGCAAAGCAGTTAGGAACTCAACATCTGGACAGATTATGTACTCCAAGAATGACACCGATGTGGAGGATCTCATTTTACATCAAATTTATTTTATCCCATGTCCATTATAGCATATGTCAATACATTTCTAGAGCTAGAGAGAAAAACCAGGGTGACTAGAGTACATACAAGCCAAAATTAAAATGATAAGACAGCTGAATAAAAGAAGAGAGGGAAAAAAAGTATGCATTCAGCAGGAATCCTTTGTACTTAATTCAGTTTAGGCTTTGTTCTTTAGGGAACAAGGTGCTAACGTGCCATTTTCTCATAAAATGAATCATAATTGCTTCCAAAGAACATTTCTACTGAAAATTTAGGTGGAAGCAAATAAGTGTAACACTAAACTTTCTCCTATAAACTTAGAAGCAACACTTTGTTGAATCAATTTCCACCCTCCAAACACCATTACTCCTTTTTTTTTTTTTTTTTACATAAGCCTACTGTTTTATTAAGGCATAACATGCCCTGAGCAATATATTGGAAATTAGCCAAAAAGCCTAACAATTAAAAAAGGCAAGCACCAAGCTATTATTTTTTATAGACAAACTTAGCAAACTGCTTTGTAACTCACCTGTACTTGAGAAAAGTATTGCTTTAACTACTGAACAGACTGGTAAGAAGTAGAACAGTGGTTTTCAACCTGTGGCCTGCAGACCCCTGGGGGTCCACAGACTGTGTCTAAGGGTCCTCAAAAGATGACTATAATCAATCAAAAGTAAGTGAATACCCACACTTACAATTCAAAGGGGTCTGCACCTCCATTCGAAATTTCCAAAGGAGTCCGCACCTCCGTTCAAAATTTTTTAGGGGTCCGCAAATGGAAAGAGGTTGAAAACCACTGAAGTGGAGCAAATTTTCTTTGGTTGAGATTCTCAAAACGAGCTGTCCAAGATTAGACATCAAAATAGGAATGGTACAATATGACATACAAATGGGCCATCTAGTTCAGAAGCCTAGTTGTAGACAACTGGACTAAAAAACTTTGGCCAAGAACACCCAACCCAAAGTAATCCAGATCAGAACAATTTCTTAGGAGGCAAGAATCCAGTGTGCTGGATGCATCTGGCATATTAAAAAAAAAAAATTAAAAAAAAATCAAGATGGAACCTGGACAAGAGCAGTCCTTATAATACATATTCTTCCACTGGCTTCCAGTCTTCTTGTAAAGCAAGGGAGTCCACAAAGTTCTCTGAAAGACACAACCCAATATTCCACATCTTTGTTTTGCAGAAATTCCATGCATCCGGGAATTTGCAAGCCATTTTTAAAGATGGTGTTAAATGGCACGCAAGAATCTCCTCGATACAACATAAACAGCATTGCCTGATCCATTTAGCTCTCAGAATATCCATAAAAAGAAACGCAGCCAAATTGTACATTTTATTCACATTTATTTTTCGCTTTTAGTGTGCTCACAGAAAATTAGAACACCTTAAGCAGGAGTTTAATAGCAATTTTTGTAAGCAAAGTTACATTCCATCTCTAAGTCAAATTGGTCAAAGCTTCTCCAGTATTTACAAAAACATGATAGACAAGATGCTACACAAAAAACCATTGCATCTGAAGAGTTTTCCTTTATTTTCAAAGACAACTGGAAAAGAAAGCATCGTCTGCTGTAATCAAAAAACATACCACAGTATAAACAGTAACCATTCCACTTATCACAGCTTGGTTGAGTTTAAAATTTGTGTTTAAAAGGTCCAAGATGACTGCAGTTTTACAAAAATGGGCAGGGTGGAAAGAGTTGCAAACTTCATGTGCTTCTGGATATCAAGATTTGTTTTTTATACAATAGTCACAGTTAAAAACACCCTGCTGGTAATACATAATTACACTTTATTAAGGTCATAAACCAGCAATAAACAATAAAGCCTATACAACTTGTATTTCTACTTAATCACTGACTGGTACAGCTAACATGAGATAAGTGAAAAGTTCCTATGGTTTAAATGAATTCCTAAGACTATGATCTCTTTATCTGGGTATTGATTTTTTTTCTTTTTTAACCTTTCCTTCTTAAATCAAGACGTGTAGTGTTGTAAACCTTATAGAACCTCTGCCTCACAAAATACATTGTAATAACTTTCTTTAAAAATAAAAAGAAAGAGAGAGAGAGAGAGAGAGAGAGAAAGAGACTAACCCCTTAAACATCGTTCCTTGTGGCACATTCTCTTGGCAATTCTGTGCACCACTCCAGTCCCCAGTGTGGCCCCTAGCACTTCATTTGCTATCCCTTACAATGACCCACCCATCTCCTTCATATATGGGCACGTCCGGCAATGATTATTATTATTTTTTTTTGACCAGAACAGAAAGTTTACATTTTTTTTAATTATAAAAAAAAAAAGAGAGAGAGATGCAAAGTATGCAACACACATTAATACTGATGCAAAAGAAAAAAAAAAAGGAACAAGGCAGAGGGAGGCTGTTCGAGCTCTCCTCCGCTGGTTGGAATGGTGGGAACAGAATGATTGGAGATGGGATCTGATGGGAGGGCGCAAAATAAAAAAATAAAGGGGGTGGGGGGTAGAGGGGGAAGAGACATCTTTTAAAATCAATCCCTGGTTGTAGCCGAGTTCTCCAAAAACCAGCACCTGGCACCACTCCAACAAACAAACGGGATGGGGGGGGAGGAGGGGGAAAGTTCTTCGATTATCTCACAAATTGCCACTTTTTTCTTTCCTTTTTTTTTTTAGATCCCCCCCTCATTTCCTTATTTAAAATTTTCTTTTTTTTTTTTTTTTTTTTT
>NW_017728918.1:91735844-91759081 GCF_001723895.1 Crocodylus porosus | reverse complement strand
GCCCTGCCCTGCCCTGCCCTGCCCTGCCCAGCCCTGCTGGTTTAAGCAGCGGCGGCGGCAGCTGCTCAGAGGCGTGGTGGTGCCCGGTGCTTGCACATGCAGCCACCGAGCGTGGACATACATATGTGTGTGTGTAAAACCGCGTCAATGCAACAGCAAGTCGCGGCACGAAGGGGGGGTGACAGGGAGCTCGTCCGCGGGTAGCTCTCAGCCCCTCAGAAGGCTGCAGCCATGGCAGGAGCCCGCTAGCAGAGGAAGGGAGGCAGCAATATGGAGAAGACAGCACTCCGCAGCCCCTTCCCTTCTCTGCCATCACAGCGCGAGACACCCCCCCACACACATGCCCCTGTGCTCCCCCTCCAGCCTCCCCACGGCGGCCAGCTCACACTGCCCCCCCCCAGCACGGAGCGGGGTGGGGGGTAGGGAGCGAGCAGTACTAAGAGAGCGAACCAGCCAGCACCAGCAGCGCGGCTGCCTAATCACACCGCGGCTTCAGGAGACAAGCAATCGGCAATGAATTGTGTGTGTGTGCGTGTCCAGCTATATAGATAGCTATACAGATTGATATCTATATAGTTATATAGATCTATATAGATAGATAATATATAGCTGGATAGATACAGATATATATAAATCAACCGCAAGCAAGCGACTAAGCAGCCAGGCAAGCCAACCAAATAATAGCTCCTTCCGTTTACGAGCCGTTTGCCACCACTCAAATAATGCACGAGGGGCTTTCTTCCCCCCACCCCCTTCTTTCCTTCACTCCGCAAAGACAAAAAAAAATAAAAAATCAGGTCCACCGGGGGGGGTTAGAAAAAAGCCCCCCCATCCATCTGCACCAAGCTATTCCTCCGCCTCAATTTGGGAAGATAAAGGGTTTGACCCCCCTCCATCCAATGCGCCCAGGGCGCATCGAGAGAGGGAGAATCGCACAGGATGCAAGGAAGAGAGTCCACCGAGCTTTGATTAAAACAATCATAATAATAAAAAGGAGGGGGTTGTTTTGGTTATTTATCATCATTATTTTTTTTTTACCTGCCCATTTGCCTTGGAAGGAGATGCAGCCACTGCTTCCCCGGGTTTCTCGGCTGCAGCTTCGCCTTTCGCAGCGGTCTTGGAGAACTGGGCACCCATGCTGTCTTATTCAACAAAGAAACTCAACAGATCCAAAAGGAGGGGAAACAAAGAGCGCTGGGTTGGTATAAATACTGGGCGATCAGCAGCGGCGGCAGCAGCAGCAGCACACACACACCAGAAGGTGGGGGGGGGGAAGAGAAGAGAGAACAGAGCGGATTATATACACTCCTTTTAAAAAATTTAAGTTGAAGAGATCAAAAAGCGGCAGCACGGGAGGGAGGGGGGAAAAAGGAGGGGGAAAAAAGTCAAGCAAAAAAAAAAAAAAAAAGGAGGCCAAGTTTAGTAAAAAAGAAGTAATAAAAAATCCCAGATTTGTAGCCGTACTGTAGACAAGGGGAAAATGGAGAAATCTCCCTGGTTGCTAATAAGATGCGGAGTCCAACGCCCAAGTGCACAGATGAATGGGCTTCCCGAGCGCTGACGGCAGCCCTCCGCCCGCCGTCCACCAATCACTGCGCCGCCAGACAAAGGGGGGGCGGGGCTTCCAATTGGAGCGAACAATGGAGCCGGGATTGCAATAATTTGAAATCAGGCTTTGACGGATAATTAATACCCCTAAAATAAATAAATTATTGGGGGTGGGGGAGGATGTACGCGCGCTTGTTTTTCTTCACTTAAAAATGCGGATGCGCGGGCATCTTGCCATGTCTTGCGGGAGGTGAATCCCCCCTGCAAGGGGCTTTCACTTGACTCCCTGTCGCCCTGTCTGTGCGTCCCTGGCTCTTCCCCCTTTTGCTTCTGCGTGAAGTTACAGACAATGGTTTGACTTGTGTGTGTTTGTGATTTCAGCCTCTCCCCTCCCCGCCCCCCTCCACCCTCTGCTGGGGGAAAAAAAAAAAAGATCAACAGATACTGCGCGAGGTTTCGGGTTTTTTTTAATTTAATTGGTCGCAATTGTTAAATCGCCCCAATTTGGAAGGTATTTAAACCACGGAGATCGAGTTTCTCCCGACGAGATCACGAGTTGAAATGACTGGGTCTGTAGGCCAGATGTTTGAACAGGCTTTAAAAGCAGGAGCCGGAGCAGCAGCAGCAGCCGCTGAGGAAGCAGCAGCAGCAGCATCAGCATCAACATCATTATCATCATCATCGTCCCCCTCCCCCACAGCAATATTGGCTCGAAATAAAAATATTTTGCGATTAGCCACCGAGGCTCATTAAATTCGGCTGTCGGATTATTCCTGATTTATCTTTTTTTTTTTATAAACTCCTTTTCCGAGGCGGCGGCCATTTGAAGATGACATTTCCATGCATTCAATTAGTGGATGAAGCTACGTTATCAGGGACACACATTGGTGCCTTCGCCAACTCGAGTCCTAAACGTGTGTTTACATCCCACTGGACCGCTCCAATGCGCGATGCAGCTCCAACCTGAAGCGTCCGAAAGAGCGGGGATCCCGTGCACTTAGCAGCCGAGATCGGTGTGAAATACCAAGGATCTGAATTGCCTTTCTTCTGGGGGGAGGGGAGACTTTCGCATCTCAGGCAACCTACATACATGGTGGTGGTGTGTTTTTTTCCCCCTCAGGGTAAATGAGGCAAGGCTGCCTGAGACCTTTGCTTAAGGAGGAGGAAGAGCAGGGTTTTTTCTTCCTTCTTTCCTATCTATCTATCTATAGATCTCTCTCTTTCTCTCTCTATACATATATCTATATATCTATATATTTATATAGTTATGTATATCTATAGATCTAGCTATATAAAGATATATAGCTAGCTTTATATATAGCTTTGTAGCTATATACCTAGATAGATAAGCTTATCTTTTCACCATGCTGGATTTTGGTTGATAAGCGAGAAACCTGAAATGATTAAAAAACGTAAGGGTCCGGGATATTCAAACCACCGGGCCAAACTGTCCACCTTTCTCTCCCCAAAGACTCCGCTGGACTGCAGACTAGGACAATCTCTGAGACTTGCCAGTAACCCTGGTGTGAACAACCCTTTTCCTTTTATTTTTAGCCAGAAGAGGATCAGGGAGGGGGAAATTTCATTTCTCGTAAGTAAAACACGCGGAGGGACATTTGCTTTTCAGATCAGGCTCCCCCTCTCCTCCCACCCCCTTGCTGCATTTCAAATACAACTTCCCCCTAGCATGTACGATGGGAAAAGAGGAATTGCATCTTGGAAAGCGATTAATGCCAGCCTCGATTTCTTTGTTTTACACATCACCATCACTATCTCTCCCCCTACCCCACACACACATATTTTTTTCTTTCTTTAAACCGAGCGTCTGGAACAATTTGGTTTCACACCCTCGATTTGGAGCTTTCTTCTCTCATCCCAGAGCCCATGTCAATATGTCAACGTGTAAATTTTGTTGTTGTTGTTGTTGCTACTTGGCTCCGAGTTGCATCGGGGCCAACACACACACGCGCGCGCGCGCGCGCACACACGCACACGCACGTGTCTCATCATCACCCTTAGGACAAAAAGAGGGTGGCCAGACGTAGTGGCTTGAAGCAAAGCGGGCACGATCTGGAGCAATCCAAGATGGGTCCAGGCGAGGCACTTGGGAAGCAGTCGCTCCGGCTCTCCAGAAACCTGCCGGGGTTTGAGTGGGGCGGGGAGCTGGGGGGCGAGATAACCCCCCATCCGCGCTTGGAGTGGCGGCCGCGTTGCATAGCTGTGGATCTGTGGCTGGATGCGCGTCCTCCACTGCAGGCACAAAGGGAAAACGAGAGGGATTTTTCTGCCGAGCCCCGTTGGGTACCACTGCTACTTGGGGGGGGGGGGTCCTTTATTGCTCCTTTGTTACCCGGCTGCATTGCTTGTGCAGGGTGCCCATTTACTAGGTATCGGCTGGTTTCCGTGGCGACGCTCCGGAGTGCTGGGAGGGGCGAGGGGCGAGGGGCGGAGCGCGGCTGGGCCCCGCGGGCCGGGCGGGGTCCGCGGGGGCAGGGAGGGAGCTCGCGTCCTGCTCTCCCGCTCCCGCCGTGCCAGCGCTGGGCGGGCCGCTGGGCTGAGGGCCGGGCGGCTGCGAGCAGACGTGTGAAAGGGCAGGCCGGGGGGCGGCAGACGAGGGAGTTCCAGCGCGGAAAGCGAATGAATGAGAGGAAAAGAAATGAATGCGGGGGGAGGGGAGGGAGCGCGGGGGTGCAGGGGAGAGTGGAGCGCCACTTGCATCCCGCTCTCCAGGGAAGACAGAGCTCTGAGAGAAGGTGGAGGGGCTGCTGCTCCCCTTTCCCTCCTACTTTGCTCTCTGTTCCCCCCTCGTTAGCTCTTTGAAGCAGGGCCTGTCCCTCTCTGGCAGGTTTGGTGCGTAGCGGGGTGTTCCTCCCTTTCTCGCAGCCAGAGGATCCTAGGTCCTTACCCCTGTGCTAGCTCCCCACTGCTTTTTGCTTCCGCTTAGGACCTTTTGGCTCAGATCAAGGGTAGACCTGTTATCCTCCCCAAGATGTCCGGGTTTGGGCCTGCATGTAGGATGCCTGCCAATGGATTTGGGATTATCTGAAGTCCAAGGGCGAGTCTGGGATGGAGGATGCTCACCGGTTGTAGCGCACTACATGGCGCTTGGAAGGATTGAGTTCTGCATACTCAATCCATATGGTTTTTGCAATGAGTTGAGTTCTGTGCAGTTAGTATGATTTGGAACTGATTTGGTGGATTTGACCTGGAACACAAAATATATATATAAAAAAAGTCTGCTGTGTTAGATACAGTGGAAGGCACCTTCAAGACAAATGAAACAAAGGCGGTATGTCTACACATTCATTAATACACATTAGGTATTGCACATTTACTTTACTGCTTAATAAAGGACTAAAGAACTGTGCAGTACCTGTGCATTTAGCACCAGTGTGCAGTTAATTACAGTTACTGCGCATTTAGTGCCAGTGTGCAGTTAATTAGTGACACACTGTGCATTAGTCTAATAACACTGTGCAGTAGACTATTAGCAGGGTTTATGCTGTGATGCAGTACTGTGCAGTGTTATTAGGCTAACGCCCAGTAAGTGTCTCATACAGATATGCTCAGTCTGTCACAAAAAAAGAACTTGGGATGTCTCCCCCGGACTTAGGCAGCCTTCCACAGGATGCAGGGACAACTTGGCAGTCTGACTTTGTGGTGTGGGTCCTGTTGTCTACCAAACTTCAGAGTTCAGGAGTTTGTAATAATGCTTTTTGTTTGCACTGTAATCAAATCCTCTCCCACCACTTTTTTTGTTTGTTTGAATATATCACCTGATAGCACACTACTTGGAGATTGATGCCAGCATCGCAAATGTCAATATAAAAATCCATCTGTCCCTGTGAAAAGGCTTATTAATAACCCTTTATTCCCAGCACCAGCCCACCTAAAGTCCAGGGTAACGTCATTGAAATGTCTGTGGGAGTTAGTGTGGTGTATGCAGTTGCAAGCCCAATATGTTTTCTAGTCATTCCAATGTTTTAGAGTTACCATAAACAATTGAATGCCACTCCTATATTCTATACACCCTTAATTCTTCTATAGATGTAGTAAGTGCTGGCAGTAGTGCAAAGAATCAAATCAAATAGCTCAGAGCACTTGCAGTCCCAGATAAATTATAGTTAGGGTGTCTGCGCCTTCAGGCTCTGAACCCTTCAGGTTACTCAGATATAAGCTGGAGATTTCAGACTTAACCCCACCAGAACACTTCCAGCCAATTGTCTGGTTGTCCATCAGCACAAGAAGTTCCTGTCCCAAGATCTCACCAGCCAAACACATACATGCTTTAAAATAAGGGGTTTTTTAATCTAAAGTAGTGTCAATTGCATTTAATGGAAGTAGCTAAAAAGCTGAAAAGTATTGCTGATCAATAGACTCATTCAGGGGTTGGCAAACAACTATTTCCCCGTGGAAATCAAGAATGACCTAGCTCAGGTCCTAGGTGGTTTGGCACTAGAATATTACCACTGATGTCACTTCACCCTGTGGTGTGTCATGATCAAGGCACCCAGCTGCCTGACTACAGCACAGATGAAGCCTTCTGACACTAAATCTTACTGACTGCAGCCAAAGCCTTTGTTATGTGGGCAGGATTCAGTGATTTTGCAGTCCACAACTGTCTACAGGCCGTAGGTTGTCAACCCCTAGACTAGTTTGTTCTTCCAGCAGTGCTAATTATAAATTAATGTGAAATGAATGCCATTCTGATACAGCTTCTTCATCCCAAAAGATCCCATCATTTGGGGTCCCAAAAACATAAATGCACAATTTAAGAGAAAGTAAGGAACAATTCTGTAATATTAGACTGAAATTGAAGGAGAAACTCTGGAAAGGAAGAATGTACCGTAGTTAACCAAGATTGGAATCTGTGAAGTACAAAGATTAGTACTGTTGGTTTTGTGAAAAAATAGACATTTCACATTTCCTCTAAAAGAGAACACCTCCAGTAATATGCTTATACCAGTAGTTCTCAACCAGGGTGATATGGCACCCCAGGGTGCTTTGAGATCCTTTCTGGTGTGCTTCAGAGGGCACACAATGTTAGCACTCTTAGGTGTGCACATTTAATTCATAAGATAAAGGTAGATATGAAATACAAATTCACAGTATTAAAAACACCTGTTGTCATCTTTCTGAGTTCTTTGCAATAGAAATATTGTCCTATCATTTTTTCTACAGTTAAAAAATGAGTGAAAACTAAGATCTGGCATTTTTTGAGGGGTATCTTGAGTTTAACAAGGAGACCCTTGAGTCTAATGAGGGGTGCCTTGAGTATAAAAAAGTTGAGAACCACTGACTTAAACCAATAATACCATTCCAGGGTACTTGTTCAGTAAAAAAGCTGAGGGAAGGTGTTGACCCAGTTATTGAATTAACATTTCCTGCAACATTTCAGGCCAGTCTGACAGTAGAAGGGTGTAGTTATTGAAGCTACTTGCATACAAAGTACTGCTAAAATGGATGCAACTAACAAAACTGTTTTTGCTAGAGTAGCTTATTTCAGCTCCCCCACTCCCAAAGCAAACCAAGTGGTCCCTGAAGTGGTGTTTGCATTTATAAATGACACCTACAGTAAGTCCTTATAACAAAAATAATAAGGCTATGCTAGATAGCTTTGTACTGTAGACCCAAACTCACTAGTTTGGAGACCTCTCATTTGACCACGGTCACATGAGCACCTTGCCCATGGTCACATAGTTGGTCAGTGACAAAAGTAAAAAATGGAAATCAGTCTCGTATATTCCAAATCAGTGTTGTAACTGCTGGGCAACACTGCCTGTACTAAAATACTTTAAAAACATTAGTTCTCTCCATAACTTTCTTGTGAGATTCTTTGCATTTTCTGCATGTCACAAAAGGAAGCAGAGGTCCACAGGGCTGCAGTGACTCAGCAAAGGTCGCACGGTAGATCAGCGGTGCCTCTGAGCTATTGCCTCTCAGTTCTGTTCTCTAACCACTAATTCATGGATCTTTCTTTCCAGTAATATTTGGTGTTTGTGTGGCATTTAATATTTTCAAAGTGCTGTGCAAACATGAATCTTCACAAAATTCTACGAAGGAGATAAATAAAAATATTGTCTCCTTTTAATAGGCTGGGACACTGAAAGAAAGGATAAGTTCCTTGTTCAAGACCATACAATATGGTACTGGCAAAACTAGAATTAGCTTTCAAAAGTTTTAGCAAAACACACCAATATCAGTGACTTTTGGGATAAAAGGTGTATTTTAAAAGTACGTTACCAAATGTTTTTAAACTAATCTGTTAAACTTTTTAAATTTACCTTTTTCTGCATGTCTGTACTTGCTGTGTATAGACAGGGTACACAGTTTTTTAACACACTGTTAGCTGGTTGAGGTGAAAGTATTAAAATGCAACATGGCCTGTCAACACTAGGATTTCAAAACATGTTAATTAAAAGGGTTCACTAACACATTTTAAAAATACACCTTTTACCCTAGTCTAGACAAGAAAGAAAACAAATTCAAGAAAGATGGGGAAGCTGAGAATTGGTGAGAAATCTTTAGAAAAATTCTGAAACATTTGGCATTTGCATATCATTTTCCATATTTTTCTTCCAGTAGTTATCTAAACACTGAGAACAAACTGAAAGGTCTGATTATGCTTTGGGGTACACAGTGGACTTTTCTGTATGCAGAGAAAGCAACAAACAAACAAAAAATACAACCAAAGTTCACACTTGGGAACACAGAGATAGTCTTCTCTGTGTATCACTCACCCCTGAAGCCATTTTTCCTATTGTCCTCTTCATTATGCCAAAACAATGTAACATATGCATAAAACATCTTTCCTTCCCTGGGAATTGTCAGCCTGACAGAGTGAAATAATTTCATGCATGTTTTAAACTATATATGTGTTCTGAATTTGAAGAACAAACCTATTATCTAGATAAAATAAGAACCTCAAATTCTAAAACCAAATTCAAATACATTAAAAATGGCTCAGTTTCTCTCTTGTTTTTAAGAAAACACTTTACAGTCTCCATTCAGCACTGTGGTTACTTAATGAGTTATCTTTTCAGTTTCCTTAAGCTTTATTTCAGCCAAGTGTAGTACAATTAAAAGCTTTTAAACTTCATATCTACTACAGCTATTATCAGCCTTTTACTAATATTTATCAGGCTTTCTATTGAGTAAATACATTAAACAATATTTGCGAAATCAGATCCAAATTATTGAAATAAACTGTAAAAAAGCAAGATCTAAGCAAGATTTGTATTTGTGTGATGCCTAGATATAGGCTGCATAATGAGTACTTGTTTGAGTGATGTAGCTGTAATGATCCAGGAAATATGTAAGGGCCAAGAATTTTTTAAGGTAATATCTTTTATTAGGCAAACTGTATGCCTGGGATAGACTTTGACAAGCTTTCAAAATAAATCCAGGTGACTTGAAGAAGGATACATTGCATTCAAAAGCTTGTCTAAGTTAACCCAATCATGACGTTGGTCCAATGCATATCACCCACAAAAAATCTGTCTTTCGCACACAGGCTATTTGTCTTTCTAAAATCTAATAGTAAAATGAAAAAACCCTAATAATCCCAAGACAATAAACCCTAACCACTAACTAATAATAAAGTAAACCCCCCCTTACAATAATTAAAACTGTGCATTGAAAATAATAATAATAATAATAATAAATAAACAAACCCCAAATTCTTTAAAACCAAACTACAAAACACAACAAAAATATTCCACTTCAAGAGCAAAGATCAGAATGAAGGCCTTTGTGCTAAGTTCTGTAAAGGCAAAAAATGATGACACTTTTCTGGCCCTGGATAGTTTATTATTTTATCTACTTCAGTTAGGGGGTTATAAGGATAAATACTTCACAGGCCTTGGCTTTATTCAGAGTTGCACTAATTTACCTAAAGGTGCAATTTTAAAATGTTAATTAAACCTCATGCATAAACAATTGTATATTGGTCTCAATGAAATTTACATCACTTTTGCTTGCCTATGAGGTACAGAGGTACCTATATCTAAATATAATATAATATACATTTCCAAGCATATATTCCCCCCCAAACAAGTTAAATTTGAAAGAAGAATATCCAAAGACTTGCACTGAATTAATACAATATTTGAATAAAAAATGTTGTCTTTTAAGGCTAGATTCTGAAACAGGTTACATGTAGCTGAGAACTGCAGCATCTAAGGGTATGTACATATAAGGGTTACACTTAGATTGATTTAGTTAGGCTTAGGTTGATCTAAGTGCTGAACTGTACAGATGTTTGGGGAGTTTAGATCAGGAAAACATGGCTGGCCTGATCTAACTGAGTTAATCTAACTAAATTAATCTAATTGAGCTAATCTAAGGAGACACACTATGTAGACTGGGCTAACCTGTGTCTAATATAACTGAATGTGTGTATGCATTCAGAGTGCAGTCCCAGGGCTAGGAAAGCCCAGCCACTAGTCCTAGGCCCTGGGTCAGTGGCGATGCGTAGGGGGTGCACGGGGGTGCATGTGCACCCCTTGAGGGTGCAGGTGCAAGCGGACAGCAGTGTTCCTGGGCAGGGGGGCAAGGGAGAGCGCTGGTGCCCCCCCTGAGAGCGCCAGCTGGGGACTGCGCCAGCAGAAGTGGTTCCCCCGCGGCTGATCCTGGCTGATCCTGCCGACCTGGAAGTGCCAGCAGCACACCCGGAAATGCCAGTGGTGCACCGCTGCCAGTTGTGGGTTGACGGAATTGGCTGGAGGGCGACCCTCTTCCCCCACAGCCTGCAGGATCACCCACCCCCCTGGCCTGCATAAACAGCCACAGGGAAATCCCCCTGGTTGCTAGCTGTCTACTGCGGAGGCAAGTGTCCCCCCTGACTCAGGAGACACCAGTCGCCTATGCTCTGCGTTTTGATTTCCCTACTCATTCTTGCCCTACTTTTAGCCCTCTGAGCCCCTCCAACCCTTCCACCCCACAGACTCACCAACCTCCTTCATGGACCTACTAGCCATACACCACCCTGCATCCCACCAATTCTTTGTTGCCTGGACCTGCCAAACCAAACATCCCCTGGACCTGCTAGCCCTACTCCCTTAATCTCGCCTGCCCTTCCACCCCAAATTACTAGATTGCATTCCTGGTATAGCTTCTGGCAGTGATGATTGTGTGCACAAATGGGGATCTACAATCATACAGTTTAGAAGTAAGCATAGATCAGATCCCACAAATGTGTGCACATACCCTAATTTTCAGAAGCCTAGTGGAATTAATATCCCTAGGTGTGCTACCCTGATTTCCTTTGTGATGCTTAAGGTACACTCAGGAATGGGATCCACAAAACAGGCTAAGCAGGTTGCTGCCTTAGAAAGCCAATAGACAATGTTGAGGACAGGGTGTGTCCTGCATCTCACACCTCTCAGAAAGTTGAGTGCCTTGCTGAGGGCTTCCAGAAAGATTCAGAGCCCCAAATCTTTCCATCATCTCCTGGAATTATGTGCTTAGGTCCTGTATTTTAAAAATCAAGGAATAGTCAGCCCTTTCTGAGGAAGAGACTTGGGTTTGATTGCCAGTTCCACCTGAATGGCTTTGAATTCACATAGTATACCTTGCAGGAGAATATAGGGTTTTCAGGTCCTGTGTGTGGCAGGAGCGGAGGAGGAGGGGAGCGGGGAAATGCTATAATTTCTTTCAGGGATTTTGGCTGTAGCTGTATTGGTCTAAGCACCCAAAGAGATTGTTTCTTTCATTCTTTCATCAGCCCAATGACTGAGGAGGGGAAGGAGGAGGGGGAGGAATGCTATGATTTCCTCCTGTTGAAACTATTTCACTTTGCCTGGAAAGTCACTAGGTTGATGAAAGAATATAAAACGTTCTTGCCTAGTGGTTAATGCATTTACCTGGGTGGGAGGGGAAAGGAATTTTGCTGGGGGAGGGTAGGAATCTGGGAAGAAATCTAGGTTCCAGTCTAGGCTTCAATGACATTTTTCACTATTTTATAATAAGGATGCATTGGAGCAAGGGCTAGACAGTAGATCTTTCCTTTTGACCCTGCACTCTCCCTCCCCCCACCCCCCGCCATGAACTAACCCCTAGGCTAGAGTCTTGTGCTGTTTCCCCACCCAGTGAGTCACTTAGAAGTACTGATTAGCTTGCTACTGCACTGTGTGGACACAGTGTACAGTGCCTCCAATTTAGGAGGGAGCTCACCGGGAACAGTGCAGTATGCTAAAAGATGGTGCTGCTTGGCATATTAAATTTACCTTGTGGACACAGGATAGTTTTTTTGTGGATCTAATCCCTTGCTGCAAGCTTTTTCTGTAGACCAGATTCTACTTCATACCAATTCAGTCAAGTTTACCAAAATACTTTCCATCTCTTAAACATTGCAAAAAAGCTGGAATATACCAACAAGTCTGCATTTTGTAATTGCTTTAATGTCAAATTCTGGTGTTTTTATTGTATTTTACTTCTGTTTTAGTATCTTGTACAGCATATTCAATTTCACAGTGGGGAGTTTCATGATGATATTAATATATAAACCTGTAAACCTTTAGCTGAGTAATCCATACTTATATAAGAAGTCCAGTTGCCACCTAAGTTTGGGACTGCAAGCTGAGTTTCATAATTTTCTCTCACACATTATTTAAATTATCCCTAATGGGAGTTTTGTTTGAATTCTGCAGGAGCAAATAGACCTCTTTGTGTCAGAAATGAGTGACAGTGATCTAGAAGGATCCGAGAAATTTTTAACAGTGGCTTCAGAGATTTGCTTCATAAATATTTCTGCTCATGAAACATGAATTCTAAATGTTTAGTGATGGAATAGTTTGCCAAGGAAAGGCACATTTCTGTAGCTTTTATACAAAACAACTAAGGCTACAGCCAACAAAAGTTCTGTATGCTCAATGGTTACAGGATTGGTAAATTAAGAGTTGATAGAAGATATTTTTATGGTGAAGTGAAGGCATTGTAAAAGACATAGAAATCATGGACCTCTGCTACACTTAATCTGTGTGAATTTGAGCATGTCATCTAATTTCTCTATACTTCAATTTCTCACATGCACGGTGGAGATAGTAATGCTTCCATGTCTGGCATGTCCTTCTGAACTCTTTGGAGCAAGGACCATCTCTTACTCTGTACTTGTGGAGTGTCTAATACATTAGGGCTTTAATCACGTGCTAGGCCTCTCCTGCTATTGTAAACACAAACAACAATTTTTAAGGATAAGGACTTTTTTAACTTCATGAAGTATGCATGGTTCACACAAAAATAGATCAGCTATATGAATTAGAAATAATAAATCACATGTGCTTAATTGCTTGGCTAGCACATTTAGTTTATTATTCATTAACATATGCATCTATAAAAGAGAGAAATGATGATTCATTGATTTGGGCAGTAGATTAGGACTTGGAAGATCTGCAGTCATGTTCCTGCTCCACTGTAAACTTCTTGTGCCCTTGGTTTTCACTAATATGTCTTTGTTGCCTACCACAATGTAGGGTAAAGATACCTGATCCACAAACAAGCTAACTAGTACTGGAAACAGTCTAGTAGTGGCAGCTCAGACCCATGCCTGGGGCCTGCTGCTCAGTTGGATTATCTTTGTCCCTCTGGGCATATTTACACCATGACAGCAGCATGTCCAGGTCAGGCTGGACCCAGGCATGTCCTGCCTACCCAATCCTGCTGGCTTGCTACAAACCCAGAGATCTACAGATCTAGGTTCCCAAAGGCTGCTGCTGTCAAGCATGCTGAAGATCAGGGTCTCAAGGATAGCCTTAGAGCAGTGATTCTAAACCAAGGTCCTTTGAAGGCTGCCTTCAGCTGCAGGGAAATAAGCAGATAAATGCAGACTCAGGCCTGTCCCTGCTTGGCTGATCCCCCATGCTGTACTGCTTGGCCCCTCTGTAAGGAAGTAAACACTATGTATAAATTTGTTATTGAAATTGGGTGGCAGTCAATTCACAGAAGTTATCGGAAGGTGCCCTGAGTCCAATGAGGGGTGCCTTGAGTCCAAAAAAAGTTGAAAACCATTCCCTTGGAGGGATGCCTCATAATAGCCCCACTGTCATATTTCCAGGTTTGGGGTGTTTTTGTGGGAAAGCAAGGTTTGCTTGGGCCATTTTGCCTGGAGCATGCTGCCAGGGTGTAGACAAGCCCTCTATGTAAGGGGTGGTCAATTATTTTGAGTGAAGGGCCACTTACTGAGTTTTGGCAAGCCATTGAGGGCCACATGACAGTCAGCCAGAGGCAGATAAATATTAATTTTCTAAATTTTTTAGGGGCCCCGCGGGCCGGATAGAATGGCCCGGAGGGCCGCATCTGGCCCACGAGCCACATTTTGCCCACCCCTACTCTATGTCTAGACTCCTTCTGGTACCTGCGCTAGGTTGTTTACTGCAAGTATGGGTATTTTTACACTACACTAAGGTCTGCATCTCACGCATGCCATTAAGTCATTGAACAATTTTGTGCTCAGTTCTCAATCTATAAAATTTGGGTAATAACATCTCTCTACTTTCCAGGTGTATTGTGATGTTTTAGTTTATTAAAGATTCCTAGGTACTTGGACTGCTACATTAATGGGGACCATATAAATATGTTAGGAAAGATGTTTAGGAAAGAGAAACTCTCCTTTTTTTGTGCAGTAATAGTGGCATTCAAATGTGAGCAAACAATATCTGTGGTAATTTTTGTGAAGCCAGGTCCTGGGAAGCTGTGAAAATCACATGTTTATGTTGACACCTGCCTTAAAATTTCCCACTCCTAATGCATAAGAACCTATACAAAAAGGAATAGCTTATGCCATAATAATTTTTATCTCTTTTAAATTATACTTTCTCTGTTAGGTGAGAAAGGTTAGGTCCCACACTTCCTTTCTACAGCAGTAAATGGCTAGCTTCAGTCTGACAAGGCTCAAGTAACATGTGGTCTTTTATTGACAAAAACAGATGGCCCATTTCTCCTACAGTCATTTTTTCCTACCAGATGGCATGAAAAACTTTCAGTGAACTTCTGAGCAATACACCAAGTCACCTTACTAGCCTCAATAGTATCCTTCTACCTTGGTAAAACTTTATACTTTTCTGCCTATGAATGGCCTGAAGCTTATTTCACATTTGGCTTAAAGCTATTTCAAGTAACTTTTATTTATAGCTTTTGTTTTTTTTTCTCAACCTATGTAAATTCACTTTTTATTATTTGCTGGTTATTTGTTCTAAAACTTGTTTATTTTCCCACCTGCATTATTATGTAAGTAACTAGCGATTTGCCTGTCAAGAATGATGGATGAATTTTTAATAAAACAAAAAGAAAGGATACTGGCCTTACCCCTCCCCCCTACTCCATTCCTGCTCGGTCCCCTGTGTCCCCACCATCATGGTGGTGCTCTGCTGCACTGCCGCGCTGCCACTGTCACCTTGTGTCTGTAATGCTCTGGGAGCACTTTGATTGGTTGTTTCAGTAACTGATCAGAGTGCTCCAACAGCGTTATGGACAGACAGACAGACAGACAGACAGACAAAGATATTTATTATCATTCTCCTGTTATTTATCGGGTTATTTATGTAACAGGCTAAGATTAAAGGTGAAATGCAACGGTGAAATCTCAGTCTTTTTCCCTGAATGATGCATGATGTCAGCCTCTTTTGTCGTGTTAGGTCATTATCCTCCTGAAAATCATTCCTTTAACTTCTCCTTTGTAATGCCATCTAAAAAGAAAAAAAAAATCATGGTTAGAGTGCTGGTGTATCACCATTTATTTGTCTGTTTCTGCCTCTTGTCTCTTGTCTGATACTGAGAATATAAAACTCAAATGGACTATCTTCTTTCTGTTAGCAGTTAGCACAGTAGGACCCTGGCCCATGCCAGTGTTCTTAGGTACTATTATGATGATGATAAATAATGAAGAAAGCGGCAATGTAGCTTTTTTGTATTCCCATGCTAGGATACCTCTTTTTGAATCCTTGTCACCTTTGCTTAAGAGAATGTACCTAAATAGTCCCTGTGGGAGGTATAAAGTCTAAAAGGATATCTGAAATATTTAGTTGACATAAGACATTAAAAAACCAATTTTTCTTTCTTTCTTAGTCCAATATACTTCTTATATTTTTCCCCCCAGCATTTTGGGATTATTTTTCAGATGACTACATTGTCACTTCTTTGTTTCACAAACGTTTCTCTGTAAAGCTTTTATTAACTTACCACACAAAATGTCCCGAGAGAGACTAGTATGCAACCTGATTTATTTAATCTAAAATTACAAGCACATTGTTTTCAAAAAACCCAGTACAATAGTTTGACAACTTAAAAGCATGGATTTCAACTAATATAAAGATAACATTTATATCTTAACAAATAATATTTATACTCTCTGGCACCTTTCATTCTTAAGCATTGTGCATCTTCTATATAGACTGGCACTTAAACTCAGCTACCTGTGGGGTAGAAGCCTACACAAAACCATTACTTAGGATATGCACACTATTGAGAACTCTAGACATGTTGACCAAAATCATTGGAAAAACTACAAATTCTACAAATTCCTTGTAGACTTTTCAGCGTCCAGACAAAGCAGGCAGATTCAGGGTTTTTATGATTCTCTCCAGGGCTCTGTATTCTTTAGAACAAACTGAACTTAAATTCTGCTCCACATTGCCATTTCTGTGGCACTCTGATGCTTGCTGAAGACAGGAGTTCAGTTTCAGGTGGATTAAAAATGGTTATCTGTACTGAATGAAATATGAAAATGGAAAATGCAATCAGTTAGGAACTCTTCTACAGTTTATTAATTGTTTTAAATTTTCACTCTTCAATGTGATGCCAATATTTTGATTGAAAATGCACATTGTCAAAACATTCTGGGAGGTTTGACAATGAAGGTTTTGGCACCTAGCTTTAAAGTTTTTTTATACTAAGAGATAATCATAATAGGTATTTATGTTAAGTGATATGAGTTGCATCAGAACACAGTGTCAACAACAGAGTGAAAAGAATAAGTCAAATCTTTTCAAGCTATTGTTTCAGGCTGTCTGCTGGCTGAGGACAACCTTGAATTGATTTTCCTTGGTTTAATTTGGATCAATTTCTTCTCAGACACAAAGGCTGGAAACAACGAATAAACCCCAAATTCTGAAGCAAATTATGCGTGGATGGCTTAGCTACAGAACTGATCTTATTGGAAGGATGCCCAAAGTAAACTACATGGTACTTCATATAATTAAACATTTGCAGAGATGGCTTACGATTCCTGCAGGTCTATGTATCTCAAATCTAATGCGGAGATTGATGAGGCATTCAACTGATGGTGCAGAGAATAGATACCCTAGATATGGGTCAGGTTTGCCTCTGATTTTTAATGGTTTCTGTTGGCCAGAAGTTGTGTGCAGGAAAAACTTCCTAACTGTGCAAATGGTAAGGCAATGGGAGAAGCTGTATATGGAATCTTTTTCACTGGAAGTTTTAAAGAAGAATCTTGGTAGATGTGTGTCTAAGACAGTTTAGGAATAGTGTGTCCTGTACCTATGTACAGGACTGTGCTAAATAACCTTTGAGATCCTTTCTAATTCTTAGATTCTGTGACTCTGATGAAAGATAGTAGGGCTGTGTGAAGCTTCAGTAGCCGATTTGATTAGGCGATTTGGCCTGATTCTTTGAATTAAAAGGTTGGTATTGATTTGGAGAGATTCAGAGATTTGGCCATAGACTATACAGGTAGCAGTCCTCAACGATGCTGGACACAGCTGCCTCCAGCTGGTAAGTCTGTTGTGGTGGGTGGAGGGGGGGAGGGAAGGGACATTGGTGTTGGGGCAGATCAATGCTCCCTAGTGAGGGAGGGATTGGGGCTGGGACAAGCAGCCCAGCTGACATGGGAGGGTGTGGGACTCCCCAGCTGCAGCCCAGAGCTCTTCCCTGGCTCTGCCCACCCCATAGAACAGGGAGTGGAGCAGGAGCTATGGGGGGGCTGCAGCCACCATAAAATTCCCCATAGCCCCTGCTGCTGTCCCCACCCTGATGTGGGTGCACATGCCCACTCCCATGCTGTGCCATGGCTTGTCCAAAAGGTGTGGAGCAGCTTCCACCATTGTGCACCACTTGTCCGAGGCAGCGCAGCGACACCATTCCATGCCTCCTCTCTCTAGCTGGGTGAGTGGCAGGAGGGCATAGCTCCCATTCCCAGTGCCTTCCACAGCCTGCCCCATGTAAATCAGGGGGTAGACGCTCACTCCCATGCCCTCCTGGACTGCTGGTGAGAGCCAGAGAAGCCGCTGAAAGAGCAACTTTTTTGGACCTGTGGTGCATGGTAGTACCTAGTGACGGGAGCCCCCCTCCCTGAGTTCCATGCCCACTGCCCTGGCTGGGTAGCTTGTCCCAGCCCCAGCCCTAATTCCTCCTTTGCTGTGGGGCATTGATCTTCCCCCCTTCACCCCTTCCCTCCCCCTTCTGCCCATCACAACAGACTTACCAGCTGAAGGCAGCTGTGTCCAGCATTGTTGAGGACTGCTGCCTGTATAGTCTATGGCCAGATTTATGAATCAACGTCGACTCTCTAGATCTGAATGAGCTGAACTGAATCGGGACAGTGATTCGAATCACCAAATTGAATCACTGTCCTTCCGAATCAGCCGAATCCAAATCTGAAGCAAATACTTGCTGCTTTGAACAGGCCTAATAGATCGAGGGTGCATTTACATGTGACACTACATTGCTAGGCACAAACTGTGACGCCGCAGCTATGTCACAGTAGTGATACACTCCCTCAGGATAGCACATTACTACAGTGATGTTGGGGCTGAAAATAACCATGCACCACTGGCATTGTGCCATCATTAATACTTCCAAAAAGAAGTACTTAATGATGGTGCAGCAACAACGGCACCATAGAGGCACGTGTAGATGTGCCCAGAGAGTCTCTGGAAGACAGTGTAATGGCTTATGGCCTTATGAATTAATACAAAGCATAAAACAGGAAGCAAATAGACCACCAATGTTTTATAATATCATGCATTAGGGAAATAAAATTCATTGACTTGTTATACTGTTTTTGGTTTGAGATATTCAGAAATTTCCGTATAACATCTTTGCAATCTAATTTTATATATAACATAACATTCACCTTTAGGAGAGCTATAGAAATGTAATGCACTTGTAATGTGGTGACAATTCTATTTGAACAATAACTGGGTTTTTCAAGTGCACAGATATCAAACTATATTTTTTAGAAGTGTTCACTGAAACTGTTTTCCTTAATTAATTTTTAATTAACAGATTACAAATTAACGTAGGTCCACAGAAAGCCCTCCAACTACTCCCATCATCTCTTTTAAAAGTTTAAAGAATATCTTTTCACTCCCAAAATATAGAGGTTATGTGTGTGTCTATTTGTGTGTATAATAATCTTGATAATGTTCAATATATATTTTCTAGTTGACTCCTTTAATTTAATTAGAGATACTTTATCTACAGATCATTAACAATTGGGGAAGCACATGTACAGAATTAAAGGCAAAATCTTAAATTTTTTCCACTATTAAAACCACCACTGATATGTAGATACATTAGAAATACAAAATCAGGCCCTTAAGAATATACGGCCTGTTGCTACTCTCAGTGAATTCAATGAACGCTGGTATCCAGGTTTTTATTAAATCTGTTAGCGAAGATAGTATTGTTCTTTGTCAAGTGGCCTTCATAGTGCTTAAGTGATGAAATTTGTCTTCTGATTCACTGCAAAAACAGTAGTTAGCAAAGTGTACCTGGGCTGTGTAGTCAGGGATATCCTTTTCTGAGAAATGTGTTATAACTATGTGCAAAAACCCTGCTATAGAATCTAAGCTCCTGTTTACATTTGGAGGGTAGTGTAGTAGGGCAGTAAGGTGCCTGCTACTTGTAGAGCCAGGATAACTACCCGGGTGCTGGTTGCTAGGGCAACCAGAGGGAACTAGTGACCCACACCTGCCAGTTGTCAGCTGACCAGAAAGGGCAGGGCCTGGCTCCCATTTAAACCCCAGGGCTGAGGCCAGGTGGGCAGCTCCCTGCTGGCAGCCAAGGGGGAAGGAGCTCAGCCTGAGCGAGTAAAGGGAAGAGGCCTGAATGCATGGGCAGCTTGATACGGGTGAGAGATGAAACACCCTTGGGGGGCGCAAATGACATGTTAGCCGAGCAGAATGAATTTATGTTATAGCCCAGAGGCTTGTGTTTTGTTTGCTGTTTTAAGTGGTGGCTTGGGTGAGACTATAAGGGGATGAAGGAAGCCTCATAGGGGACTTATGATGTGGGGGAGCCCAGCCCCAGACAGGGGGGCGGTGAGAGAAGCCCCAGAGAGGGAGCAGTCAGATGGGGCTGTGGAGAGCCTGAGTGCTAGTGAAGGCACAGCCTTTGGGGGCATAGACCCCGGCGCCAGTGAGGGTGCAGACTTTGGGGGAGATAAATCCTGATCAGTTGTATTTTGTTTTTTTTCTTGATTGGATTGACAGAGGTGGGTTCAGGGTTGCACCATAGTTTGAAACCCATGACCCCTCTGGTTGTGGGTCTGGCTCCCGTGCCACTGGGCCAGGGAGAGCTATGCTCCAGAAGGGGGCCATGAGCCTCCAGACACTGGAAGGAAAAGCTAGAGCCTTAGAGTTAAACCCTGTTTGGTGGGTTTGGACAGGGAGGCCTAGCTAGAGGAAAAAGGGGTCTGTCCCTCCGAGGAGAGACCCCAACATACTAGGCAGTCTCCCCCTCACATAATAATTTCCATCAAGATGTGGCAGGACAGATTAGGGTAGGACAGAAAAAATCCAAGGAGGACTCCAAGGGTGCCCCATGTAAGTCGCGGATGATCAAGAAGATGGCTCTGGGGAGGGCGACTTGTTACAGGTAGGTATTTTGGGGAGTCAATTTATGTTTGTCTTCTGACCTGGTTACAAATAATGTTACTGTTAATGTTCATGTTTATAAGAATAGAGCCAAAGGCCAACAAGGAACACAGTCTCCAATGGGTCAGAGTGATCAAACACCGAATAGCAGGTGATCCACTACCCCAAAAGTTTAATACCTTTATAGAGAAGAAAGATGGAGGGTTTGGAGAAAGGGGTAACACCCACAAATAGAGTGAAGTGATGGTGGAATATAACAAGTTAGTTTTCTGCAGGAGGGTAGGTTTATTAGGAGGGATTAATCTATATGAAAAGAAGAGGAGTAGGAGGACAGTGCAGTCAATAAGACAACAGAGGGCAGGTGAGCTGAAGAGACTGTGTGTGTCTGTGTGTTGGCAGGTGGGGAGGATTAGAATAAGCAGCCAATCAGCATAGGACAGAAAAGATCCTGTCAAAACCTTCAAAATTTCTAGGAATGCCTAGAGGCCCCCAAATAGTTCTACCTTGGCTCCTGTGGTTCCTCTCAGTTGGAGACTCCACCTGCACTTCTCTGAAGACTTCATTCAAGGGTATATGGCAAGAGATGGTAGGTGGAAGGCATTGCCTGGTCTTTGTGACAGAGGATGGGGAAGGGGAGAGGGGGAAAGTCCCCCTTGTCCAGTTTCGGGTCTGGGGTGGTTGAAGAGAGGGGAGGTCTCATCAGGGCCCCACTTCTACTCCTTCCCTCACAGTGCAACAATTCCTGCTTTCCCTGCTTCTGTTCCTACTGGAATTTTTTCCTTGCCATCCTGGGTTCCAGTTGCTGATTGCAGGACACAACAAAAATAGTCCATGGTGCACAGGGAAGAAACCCAGACTTCTTACTTCTAGCTGAGTGCAATAACCACTGGGATACAGTCAGGTTTCTTTTTTTGCTTGTTTTTCTTGCTTCATTCTTTGCTGCACCATGATCAAACCTAAACTGGGGGTGGGACAGCAGGGAAGCATCAGTCAACTAAACCTATAGGTAGGCAATTGGTGTACTTTTCTGAGAGGTGGGGGTTGAATCTCCTCAAGAACCCATGTCTCCTGATTCCTGGTTGAGTGTTGCAGTGCTCAGGCAGGAGCAGCATCACTGTCTTGCCTTTCTGGTGATGTTGGCACATTTTGTGATGGAAAACAGAGCTGCTCAGTTCTCTGAAAGAATACTTGTAGGTGCACTCCCCTAGGAGTGGGTTCCAAGCTCTGGATCCTGAGTTGATGGAGTTGCCTCCCTTGCAATTTTGAGTGGGGTGTCTACACTCTAGGAGGGATAGGATGCTATTTGCACTTCCTATTGACTAGTGGTCCCTATTCACCATGCAGAGTTTTTTTTTTCCTTTTCATTTACTCTTCTGGGGTGCCCACTTCCTTCCATACCCACACTTGATTAAGGGAGCCCAGGAGCCTAACTTGGGGGTATGGATTTTACTTCGGTGGGGCAGGCCTAAGCTGGAGGTGCATAAATTCTTTATTGGATCTAGGCCTAATAGACTTGCCCTAGGTCATACCAAATGTTGGTGGGAGAGAGAAAAATTAAACTTTGATTTCCAGTTCAGTGTGTTAAGTTTAAATCTGTCTTTTCTCTTTGTAGCAGCAGTACAAACAGTGGGAAAGTGTAAAGGGAAAAGATTAATGAAGACAGAACATACTAACTAATAACAGTTCATAAAAAGGCCATTTATCAAAGCTAAACTTCCACACAGCGGTTCTGAAAAATGATGTGAAACTCACATTTTAATATAAAAATTGTGGAGAAACTTATAGATTATGTATACATATAATATTTTATTGGGAAAGAAAGAAAACAAAATCAGGAAGCCGTGCTATCTAATGTATCTTATCCATACAAAATACCTGTGAGGAAGGAAAATATGATCTTCACTTTTTCAAGGTCCAAGATGGATTAAATAATTTGTTGAGGATCACCAAGAATATAATCTTGGTGTAGAGAAGCCAACAGCCTTGGAGCTAATTCATTTTGCAGCTCTTGTAGTCTGTGGCTGATCTACAGGTTGTGGAGGAGGAACCTCTTCTTTGACACATCCATGAACCAATTTGGAGAAACAGCCAAGCATTTGTCCTGGGTTTCCTTGGGAGACAGCCATTCACCTGAGTAAGGATGTCAATATATATATATCCCTGTACTGAAATGTAGTAACTATATTGAGATCTTGTCTATAATTTCTCTTTTTCAACTGAACAGAAGCACTTCCATTCTGTCTTTAGCTCTCCATTTTAAAAAATTTATTTGTTCCAATGTTTGTAAATACACAGTCTCTTTAAAGTCTTAAAGAGCAGGACTTTTAAAAGTTTAGATATTAGGATAAATTTGTGGGACTCGGCAAAGGAAACACAAGGCAAAGGATATCAAAGACATGGTATGAAATTAAAGCCAAGAATCAGTTATTAATAGATCTAAAACGATGTTTTGAGCAGCGATTGTTGGTCTGATCCTCAATGGCATTGGCTATATTGCTAATTTCATAGTTTCAGTTAGTAGGGTTGGAAGGGACCTGAGCAGATCATCAAGTCCGACCCCCTGCCATGGCAGGAAAGACCCCAGCAAATGATCCCAGCAAGGTGTTCATCCAGCATCCTCTTAAAGACCCCCAGCAAGGAGCCAGCACCACCTCGCTTGAAGTTGGTTCAAGATCCTAGCTGCCCTGACAGTGAAGCCTCCTGATGTCTAATCTGAATTTACCCTCTGCCAGCTTGTGACCGTTATTTCTAGTCACTCCTGGTAGTGCTCAGGGGAACAGGGACTCCCCCAATGCCTGCTGGTCCCCCTTGACTAGTTTGTAACAGGCCACTAGATCCCCCCTCAGCCTTCTCTTGTGG
>NW_017728918.1:91712452-91735154 GCF_001723895.1 Crocodylus porosus | reverse complement strand
GAACAGGGTGCTTTTTACCCCCTCGTCCAAATCACTGATGAAGATGTTGAACAGTGTGGGCCTGAGGACCGAGCCCTGTGGAACCCCACTGCCCACGTCCTTCCAGGTTGAAAATGACCCATCCACCACCCTCCAGCCAGTTGGGAACCCATTTGGCTGTGCAGGTGTCGACACCGCAGTCCCCCAGTTTTTTAATGAGAATGGGGTGAGAGACAGTGTCGAAGGCCTCCCAAAAGTCCAGAAAAGCTATGTCTATTGCTACCCCTGCATCTAAGGATTTGGTGACCTGGTTGTAGAAGGTCACCAGATTGGTCTGACAGGACCTGCCTCTAATAAACCCGTGTTGGTTGCCCCTAAGCATAATCTCCCCTGCTGGACCCTTGTGGACATGTGCCAGAATAATTCTCTCAAAGCTTACCCCGGATCGAGGTAAGACTAACTGACCTGTAGTTTCCCAGGTCCTCCTTCCTCCCCTTTTTTGAAGATGGGAACCACGTTGGCCCTTTTCCAGTCCTCTGGCACCACACTAGAGCACCACGAGTGCTTGTAAAGCCGTGCCAGGGGTCCCGCAATGACCTCTGCTAATTTCCTCAGTACTTTGGGGTGGAGATCGTTTGGACCAGCTGATTTAAATACATCCAGTCCCTCCAGAAGTTCCCTGTCTAGATCCTCCCTGACCCTTGGCCTGGGTGTGCCTCTCCTGGGGCCTGAGAGGGGTCCAGTGGTGGGGCTGATCTGGTCCCTGCTCAGGAAAATGGAGGCAAAGAAGTTGTTAAATTGGTTAGCTTTGTCTGGTGTGACAACCAGGTTTCCTAACGTGCCTTGCAGAGGTCCCATGTTACCTGGTATCTTCTTTTTGCCCCCTATGTTTTTAAAAAATGACTTCTTGTTGTATTTGATCCAGGTAGCTAGTCCCAGTTCCATCTCTGCCTTGGCCTTCCTGACCACCCCCCTACAGCCCCAAGCAACTGAGGTATAGTCCTCCCTAGTGATGGCCCTTCCCTTCCATTGGGTATACATTAGCTAGGAGATGTCCCCATATACTTTTGGTGACCTATGGTGGCTTTTGCGCCCTCTTGCCCACCTTGATCTGCATTGGGGTTACCTCCCTTTGGGCTTGGAGGATCGTCTCCTTAAGGAATGACCATTCTTCCTGGACACCCAACTCTCCTCCCCTCCGGGACCTCAGTGCCTCCCGAAATATTCTTCTTACCTCATTGAAATCCTCCCTCCTGAAGTCCAGGGCTGCTGCCTTGCTGCAGGCCTTTGCCACCTTGTGCTGGATGGTGAATGGCGATGATTGCTGTTGCCCAGGTGGCCGAGCATCTGCAGACCCCTCACCAGGTTTTCACCTGTGGCCAGGACCAGATCTAACAAGATGTCTCCCCTGTGCACCTCCTGGGTTAGATGGAGGTCCTGTATCTTGGCTAAGAACTTGGAGGAGCAGTCAGACCTGACTGACTGCTCTTCCCAGCAGATGTCTGGAAAGTTCAAGTCACCCATGATGACCACATCCTTTGACCTAACTACCTCCGTGAGCTGACTTAAGAATTCCTGGTCTGGCTCTTCCCCTTGGTTGGGTGGTCTGTAGTAGACCCTCACCGTTAAGTCCCTTTCCCCTCGACTGCCTTGTATTCTAACCCAGAGCGCTTCAGTGTGTCCCTCCTCTAACTCTATGCTAATTGATGAGGATGTGTATTCCTCCTTAATGTAGAGCGCCA
This sequence comes from Crocodylus porosus, assembly GCF_001723895.1. Taxonomy (NCBI): domain Eukaryota; kingdom Metazoa; phylum Chordata; order Crocodylia; family Crocodylidae; genus Crocodylus; species Crocodylus porosus. The sequence goes on along the minus strand of NW_017728918.1, from coordinate 91,733,433 downwards.
CACCCCCGCCTTTCCTCCCTGTCCTGTCCCTCCTGTACAGCCTATAGCCCTTGATATTCACTGCCCAGTCATGCGTTGGGTCCCACCATGCTTTGGTGAGCCTCACTATGTCTGGGTTGGTGTCAGCTAGCAGGAGAGTAAGTTCCTCTTTCTTGTTTCCCATACTACGAGTGTTTGTGTAGAGGCATTTGAGGCCTCTGGAGGATGTGTGCAGTGGCCCCCTAATTTCAGCATTGCCCTGGCCCCTGTTGCTTACCTGTGTATATGTTCCGCTAGTCGGTCTAGGCTGGGCTGTACTTGTGAGTGCTGCTTGTTTTAGCGGTCCAAGGCTTCCTCTCCCCTTGTCTTCCCCTTCCCCCAACAAGTCTAGTTTAAAGCCCACCGGAGGAGATCTGCCAACCTAGAGGAGAACACAAGAGAATTTAATCATATTTAAGTATATTTTTAAACAACCGAATTAGCTAGCAAGGTATGCACTCTGATTTGATAGTCCCTGTAGGAAAGGATATATTGTGTTCATTTTCATGCTAGCATCAGCAACCTTTTATACTAAACTAGGTGCTGACAGATATGGAAGAACTGCCCTACCTCCGCATCCCCCTCCCCCAGTGCTTTACCAGAAACAGGAATTGCCTCAATTTGACCTGGCTTGCCCAGTGTCTGTATAGCTTGCACACTTTAGCAGGGCGTTTTGTCTCTTTTATCCAATAGCTGATTCAATAGGCTAAGCCCTGAGCTTCATGAGGTAGTGAGGAGCTTCCATTTAGCTCTGAGCTCCACACAGCTGTGAGCTGCCCCCAGAGCCAGGGACAGCTCTTTGTCACCCCCCCCCCCCCCCGAGGTCTGGGCTAACCCTGAGCTCCTTGTGGCTGGAAGCTGCCCTCCAGAGGTAGAGACAGCTCCCCTCCACCCCCCAGAGCCAAGGCCTGACCCCTGTTTTTCTGCCAGCCCATGGCTTCTGCCCTGGGAAGCCTAGAGCTCCCTCTGGCTGCTGCAGCAGGGCAGAGCTGGGTAGGATCAACTCTGGACTAGGCTGCTCCTGTCAGGGTCAATTTGCTCCCAATCTGGATGCACATGTATACGTGAGCCTGGGAGCAATTTAATGTGCCTGAATTTACTGTGCAGTAAATTCAGGCACATGAATGCACCATGTAGATGTGGGGTAGGGAAGTTAGGCAGAAACTCAGATATACTAATGATAGAATCTACCTATAAACACTGTATAAGAGCTAGGTACTCTGATCATCAATGGCCTAAGAGCAGACAGGAAGTCAGTTTTTAAGGAAAAGATAAAGTCCAACTATCACTTGATAATGAACCTATAGGCCTTACATCACTGGGAAAGGTAGAACAGTTTCTAAAAGCAGTTTCCAAAAATTTCTAGCTTATTCTTGGGGCTAGCTCATCACAAATGAGAGAGCTGTCATTTTCTTTGTCAGCTCTCCATTGTCCCCTGTGCTGTACATGAAAATATTATGCTCTTTGTCTCCTTTAGTTTTTACACATCAGTGAATATCTGGATTGTTTTACAAGTTCTGTTATTGGTAGGTTAAACCATACTGAATCTGTTAGGTTTGGCCACTGCCCTTCATTTAATATAGTTGCAAGAGACGTTTTATCATGTTTCTACCTCAAACAAAGGCACGTGCAAGACTGCTTAGGAATCTGAACCACCTAAAGGGAGAGCTTCTCTGCTGGGTTTATTTGTTTGGGCAAAGGTATGTGTAGAAGAGAACTAGAGGGGAAAACAGATATAAACTGCTGAAAGAGGGATGGAAGGAAGCTTTAGAAGTTTCTGCATAAGTGATGGGAAGGTCCTGAGGCAAACCACAGAGTCACTTTTTGGGTTAAGGTGCTTAAAGCGGCCTTGGAACTATGATCACAGACATTGTCTCATTTACTATTTTCTCATTCAAGAAAGCACAAATTGTATATTCTTGTAAATAACAGAATTTTATCAAAGAAACCATTATAATTTGTCTTCCTAACTAAAATAACCTACCAGGCACTAAATTTTGGCTAGCTTCTTGGGTCAAAATGGGTTATAATAATATATATGCAGTCTTATGCTATTGTAATATTAGCACATCTTGTACTAGAAATCATGCACATAGACTGTTTTTATGTTTCCAGTTAAATTCTAATCAACTGAATAATCCTATTTCTGTCTGAAACAAAAAGAATATATAAGGCTGTGAATTTACTCTGATTTTGCTCGTTAGTAGCCAGACAGTGGTGTCACTGAATTGACACAAACTCTTTGTGTAGACAGGCAAAACTTGTACCGTATTTGCACAGATGTAGGTCATAGCTGTTGGAAACTGGGTTAAACTCCACTTGTACAAGTAGTGACTTTATCTAGTATATTCAAAATTTACTTTGGCAGGGCTATGCTAATGGATGATCACCATGAGCTGAAATTAAGACCAATCTCCAGTGAAGTCAGGGAACGTGTACACTGCAATTTAGAGGTGTGGTTGAAACTATGTAGACATATCTGAGCTATGCTAGGTAGCCTGGCAGGAGAGGCTGCATAAACCTACCTAGGACCTTGGGGAACTATTTACTGGTTGCAGCTTGGAGTGTGTTTGTTACTAATTACAACAAAATAATGGATGTGGGACAAAAAGTAAATTGGGGTTTACGTTTACTATCTTTCACAATATTAAATCATACAATGAAAATATTATGAAGCAGGTTTCAAACAAACAAAAGGAAGTTCATACAACATGTAATATCTTGTGAAACTCAGTGCCACAAGATATTGTGGAGGCTGACCATTTAACTAGGAGGAAAATGGTTTAGAAAATTCAAAGCAGGATATGTCCATCCCAGGGTATTAAACATGACAGTAGGGTTGTAGCCTCCAAATTAGGCTTCTACAAGCCTCTAAGTGCTGGAAGCTGTAGGGGAAGAGAGCAGGGGATAGCTCAGTCTGGATAAGCTCTGCATAAAATTTCTTCACTATAGCATTCCCTCTGTTACACTGAGATGTAGAGTACTGGTCTGAATGGACCTGTGGTCTGCACCAGTATGGCACTCGTAATGTTCTTACTCAAGTTATCTGGCATAAAGTTAGCTCATGAAATTCAATCACAGTTTTGGAGTGCGGTGTAGATCACACCAGGTCTAATTATTAAGCTAAACACTAGCAAAAAAAGTCTATTTTTAGTTTATATTTTAAAATGCTAGGTTTCTAGTGATGTTGTTCATACCACTCTTGTAAAATAATTGGTTTTAAAAAATGGAGTTGACAAAGTCCCTTTAACAAGAAATATGACATTTACAAGTCTGATCATGTATATAAAATTTAAAGATCAGACCTTTCAAGATTTTCAGAAAAATGGTAGTCAAAATTGAGCGTGCCCCCTTACAAGCAAATTCCAACTGCAGTGTTCAAATCAACAAAGCAAAAACTTTATGGCTAACACTTTCATTATTTTTTTTATGCTGAAAGTGTACACAGAGTTCAGAACCCATTTTTTATTGCCAAAGTAGTCTTTGGTACAGTACAAAATACAGTAATAATAATGAGGATGCGTGGTTTCCCTGTTTAAAAAAAAAAACATTATAGGAAGAATATATCTAAAATGCAATCTATAACAAAATTATATAATTTCATTTGCCAAAAAATGGAGCTAGTTGGGTAATTATCTTATTTGTGTGAAATTTGTTTGAAGAAAAATCATTTGTTTTAACAAGATTTTCTATTTTTCATAGTGGAATAAAATACCTTTGACATTTTTCATAATTACAGTTTATTAAAAAGTAAATTTCTGCATTTAAAAATAGGGTTGGATGGAAGATTTTCAATCAGATATCGCAAACTCTTCATTTTCACAGGCAGAAGGGTTTCCATAGCTATTTTACATATTTTTTGAGTGAAATGCTTTCTTCAACCTTATAATGCAGAGTGAAGACCAGGTGTGCTAAAGGAGGTGTTAGAGCATAGAGCCGTAAGATAAAACAAACACCACATTCCAGATGCTGGAAAAACCCTATTGCAGGAGCAGCATTTGAAACCTCAAGGTAGGTCTCTGCAAAATGGTGATAGTAACATTTATTTGCCTTATAAGATGCATGTGAACATCTCAAAGGCTGCTGGTGCATGTCCGTTGTTCCTGTTATCGGCAAAAACCCTACAGGTGCTTAGATACATGATGGGGGCTTAATTCTCAAGGTTTTATTTTATGCCCCTAAATTGAAATGGTGGGTTTTTAATTGAACCCATCGTTTCAATGTTTCCATCACATTACAGTGAGGAGCCCAATCCTTTTCTTTTTTTTTTTTTTTTTTTTTCTCCTGCAGCTGTAAGGTGAGCTGCCGCTGGGCCGAGCAGCCCCTGCAAGGGGCATGATGCTTTGTTTTCCCCGCCCCAGGTCCTGCCTACAGATCCTGCCCAGGGCTGAGGGGCAAGCTGCCGGTGGGCTTAGCAGCCCCTGAACTCCAGGGGACCCCAGTCCTTCCTCCATGGTCACAGCGCCCTCTGGGGTGGTCCAACTGGCCTGGTAGGAGGCCGGATGCTGCCCCAGCTTGGAGACGGCACCAAGGCAGGAATGGGCTGGCTTGCCCCTGTAGTGCAGGGAGGCAGGAGGAGAGTGGCTGGGTACGCTGGAGAAGATGGCAGGGATAGTGCACAGGGCACTGGAAGCCCACTGATCCCAAGCTTCCCCAAACCTGTCTAGGCTTCCAGCTCCCCAAGCACTGTCCCTGCCATCTTTTCTGGCTGCTAGTCCATCCAGCCACCCTCCTGCTATGTCCTTGCACTGCTCCAGGGCAAAGCCAGCCCATTCCTGGGCAGTCCCAGGCAGTGGGAAGGTGCTGGGGACAGTGCACAGGGCACTGGAAGCCCTGGTGGGATCGGGGAAGATTTGGATCCAGCTGGGTGCTGCCTCTGAACTGGGCCAGTATCTGGCCTGCTAGCAGCCCACCTGGGCAACCTGGGGCCACTGCCATCATGGAGGGAATGACTGAGGCCCCTGCAGCTGAGGGACTACTTGGTCCACTGGCAGCTAACCCCCTCAGCCATAGGAGAGGTAGGCAGGCTCTGCTGAAAAAGAAAAAGGACTGGGCCCCTCACCACTTCTGCCTTCAGCAGGTGCCTGCTGAAGGCAGAAGTGGCGAGGGGCCTAATCCTTCTTTTCTGCAGAGCATGACCACCTGTCCCATGGCTGGGGGGCGAGCTGATGTAGTTTAGTTTGCAATGATCAAAAGTCATTTAAAACTCCCCAGACTGGTGCACATGTAACATGTGATGCTATTAAAACACCCAAATTACATTTTTTGTCACGTGTACATTGTGGTGACCATCACGTGTATAAGCACTCTACAGATTTATCTTACTCCATCTATTAATTGGATTGGTCCTTTTCAAGCTTGTTGCTTTTTGTGACAGTCTTAAAGCTAAGATAATTGCATGTGATGGAAGTAAGCACCTTCATGTTTTTTCAGGGACTTGAATAGGGTGGAATAGGATCACACTTTAGCACCTAACATAATATATGTAATAGGAGATCACCTCCACCAGTGTAGAAAAAGCTTTAGAGAAAGACTCAGTAGATTGTGAGGGAGTGTTGTAACATAGCTAGGATTACAGAAATCTAATGGGCTAAGTACATATCTGGACTATCTGTACATAAGAAACAACTTAGAATGCACTGAAAGAGATAAATAGTATGAAAACCTAAAAAACATGTGAAGAAACTGCTGTGCTTCTCCAGGGCAGCCCAAGAGGAACAAAATATTGGTTCACATAATGATCTATGTTAAAAAAAAAAAATTGTTCACAGGAGATTTTAACATCTGAAGCATAACTAGAATAAGAGTTGTGGTGTGATTAAGGAAGCATGCATACCTCTGCAGATAATACAGGATTGTTTCTCTTGAACATTGTGCAACATCAAAATCAGAGTCTATTCTGGACAGAGTCCCAGGAAGCTATGCATATATAACAAATCAGATAGAAGTAGCTGAATATCTAGGGACTTGTAATCATAACATGATTGTATTTGAAAGTCTCATGCTGGAGGGGTTGTACAAAAGATACTAGCAGAAAAAATGTTAGAGTTAAAAAGAAAAACTTTGGGTAGGTTTATCAGGGGAAAAAGGGAAGTTTATAAACTTTGCTTGCAATGAAATGAGTTTTGGTCACATAGGGAACTGAGGCAATATTCAAATGACATCGCCCACAGTTCTTTAGTCAAACCTCACATACATGGCCTGCTTCAGGGAGTAAGTCAGAAATGATTATTGTGTAGTCCCTCTAGAGAGAGAAACACAAACAAAGCTATTGGAAGAGGTAGCTCAAATGCTGGGTTTCTGAAATTACAGAGGTGAAAAATGTTACCCAACATCTGGCCTTGAACAAAACTCTAGGGCTTCACATCTCATTAGATCTCTGAAATATTTAGCTATATTTTCTGCAATCTGGGAAAGGCCAAATTTCTGAATTATATGATGAAACAAAAAAAAATGGTTCATCATACAAAATTTACTTTCATTGGAAGGTCCCTGGGTTGTTTGGATGTTTTATATCAACTCGTAGCATTGGCAACAAAATCCTCACCAAAATTTTGGCAAGCAACTAGGAAAATATTCTGCCAGACAGTATTAATACGGATCAATCTTGTTCTTCTGCATGAAACCAGTAGATTATTCTTAAAGCAAGTTAGAAGCAATTTTCTTACACAAACAGTGCTGTCTAATCTTACATTATCACAACAAAAGATAGATTAATTTATAGTCTCATAGAGTACAAGGCCAGAAGGCAGCACTGGATCACTGGGTCTGGCCTTCTGAATAACCCAGCCATTACACTCCAGCATTACCCCTGTATTAGGCCCAATAAATTGTTTGCAATACCTTGCAGAAAGGCATCCAGTCTTGATGTAGTCTTTGTCTCTACTGGTAGATTTTTTAAATTTGTTCCTCACTGCTTTTTTTTTAAAAAAAGCATGCCTTGTTTTCCATGTTAATTTGTCTAGCTTCACCTTCCAGCCAGATTCTGGTTATGACTTTATGCAATAGATTAAAGAGACTTTTAGTGCTCTGAATTGTCTTTACTTGTCCACTGTAATCAAGTAATCTCTTAGTCTCCTTTTTGATAAACTAAACTGATTGAGCACTTTAGTTTTTACACTGTAGGATATATTCACTAGCCCTCGGATAATGTTAGTACCTCTTTTCCCTATCCCCTCCAATTGTTTTAACTTCCTTTTAAAAATGTGGACACCAGACCTGTATATTTTATTCCAGTATATGTTTCACAAAGTCCATATATAGAGGTAAAATCACCTTATGTCTCCAACTGACTACTGCCTATGTTTATACATCTGAGGATAGTATAAGCTCTGTTGATAGAAAGTCATCACACTGCAGTGCAAATTAATGACCGTATATGTTGATGGCTGATGATCAGAGATATTTGGCAGACAAGTTAAAAAATGTGCCTTATTTCCTATTTTAAGACTGAGGGAGAAAATTCAATAAAAACCCTCCTAAAGCAAGTGGTGGATTCCTTCACCTTTTGATATCTTCAAGTCAAGATGGATTTTTTTTCTGCAATGTATGCTTTGACAAAACCCAAGTCCTGCTTCAGAAAAAATACAAATTTGGGGCTTAGGAGAGGGGAAGTTGGATAAAACTGAAGGGTCCCTGGTATGGAGGAGGGCAGAATAGATGTTCTACTAGTTCCTTTTGGTCTTAAACTCTATGAATCTATGAGCATCTGACATCAGGTTAAATATGGAAGCTTTCAAAATTATTGGGATGGGTGGCAAGTGGCAAGCTTGCTTCACTTTCTTTGGCTTTCTTATTAGTACATTTTTAAGTTCAAAATTACCAAAATAGCTAAATATTTTTTTCTGGGGGATATCCTTTATTGGATCAACTGCATATGTAGACTTAGAGGTAATTAGCCAAGTTAGTCTGAAGTCAGTCAGGAGGTAGGGTAGATATGCACTTTTGTAGAATAACTAATGTAACTAAATAACTAAATAATCGATAAGGATCTAGAGTAGCAATTCATAGAATTACAATACAGTCCCAAAATTAACCCTTGGCATCAACAAATCTTGCTCTGACCTGCTACAATACCAACCCTGGGACAAGGACAACAGAATCCCTCTGATTTTCACCTCCAATTTGAACACCCAAGACAAAGGCTACCTGCTGCCTCTCCTGTGGCTGGGAGGTGAGTTGCCAACAAGCCAAGCAGCCCCTGAGTTGCAGGGGCCCCGATCCTTCCCTCCATGGCAGCAGCACTCACAGGGCCACCTGGGTGATCTGATAGTGGGCCAGGAGCTGCACCAGCTTGGGCTTGGGAACCAGTTGGATAGGACTGGGTGTTGCCTCCAAGGTGGGAGGCACCACCGCTGTGGAGGGAAGGACCGGGGGTGCCTGCAGCTCAGGGCCTGCCAGCAGCTTGCTCCCCAGCCACATGCAGACTCCACTGAAAAAAAATAGGATCAAGCCCCTCACTGCTTCATTTTTTTCTGGCAGAGCCTGTTCACGCAAGCTGCCAGTGGGTTGAGCAGCCCCTGAGCTGTGGGGGGCTCCGATCCTTCCCTCAGCAGTGGGGGCACCCCCTGGGGCCATCCCAGGTGGGCTGCTACCAGGTTGGATGCTGCTTCAGGATCCAACTCTTTCCTGAGCCTGTTGGGACTCCAACTCTTTCCTGAGCTGCTGGATCCAACTCTTTTGTAAGCCTGTTGGGGCTTCCAGAACCACCTGCACTGTCCCTGCTGCCTTCCCACTGCCTGGGACTACCCAGGAATGGGGTGGCTTGCCCCTGGGGCAGCACAGGGAAGTGGAAACAGCATGGTTGGGTGAGCTGGTGGCTGGAGAAGGTGGCAGGAATGGTGAACAGGGCACTGGAAACCTGGGTGGGACTGGGGAAGCTCAGGCTTGGCAGGCTTTCTGCACGCCATGCACCATCCTCACCACCATCTCCAGCTGACAGTACACTCAGCTGTGATCCTGCTGCTTCCCTGCACTGCCCCAGGAGCAAGTCAGTCTGTTCCCCAGGCAGCTGAAAGGTGGTGGGGAGAGTTCACGTAGTGCAGGAAGCCCTGTTGTGTAAATAGCATAAAAGCTTGATGTTGGGTAAATAACACAAAAATAGACTTTTGTCTGTTGCTTTATGTATTTTCTTGAGTTTTGCACTGCCTTAAACTCCATTTTGCATTGCTCCAATTTGTGTACAGCCCCAGCAGGCTCGGGGAAGAGTTGGATCTAGCGGGTGCTGCATCTGAGCTTGGTCAGCCCCTGGCCTGCTAGCTGCCTTCCTGGGTGGTCCCAGGGGGCACCACTGCTATGGAGAGAAGGACTAGGCCTCCTGCAGCTCAGGGGCCACTTGGCCTGCCAGCAGCTCACTACCTAGCTGAGGGAGACGTGGGCAGGCTCTGCAAAAAAAAAAAAAAAAAAAAAAAAAAAAAAAAAAGGATCAGGTCCCTTGTCGCTTCTTCCTCTAGCCTCCCCCACAGCCGGGGGTAAGCTGTCAGATTAAAGGCTGCAACGTTACAAGTAGCTACATTGCAAAGTAAACTACATAGGGATGTGGTTTAGTTTGCAGTGTAGCAAACTCATTTAAATTGAAAAAAATCCCCCGTATGTATAAAGTGTAACTCAATTAAACTGCAAACATGGGCAATTTTTCGTTATGTGTACAAGTGCCCAAAGTGAGCTGCTTTACTAAATTTCATTTTTAAAAATGTCAACCTGCAAAATGTCTTTTATGCTAAAATATCCTCTAAGGCAGGAATTCTTTTAAAAATTCACCAACAAAGTTGGATGAAAATCATAATGTGATAAGGCTCTGTCAGCTTCTGTAATGAACCTTTTAATTAAATCTGTTCAGAAGACTGATCTGGAATCTACATTTTCACAAAATGTAGAAGCATCTGGACCTCAACCTTAATGTTAAGCATACCTCAGTCACAATAATAGAGCAAAAAAGGTAAAACAGTAGCCTAACAGGATGAGAGGTAAGATGGAAACATTCAACAGTTTAGTAGAAATTTGTAAGGATTCTAACAGCTTTGACATTTCAGGACAGATCTATTACGCTGAAAAAAAAACCTTAATACATGTCAACCATTGTTGAAAAGGCAACATGTTAGGAAATTATAGCTTAGTCATTATAAATCATAGGACAAGGTTTTGAGAGTGATGCATATGTAATACATGATCACTTTTGTTTTCAAAGTACCAACAAGACTTTCTCTGAGCAGGATTAGATGATATGGTGATAACAATTTTGGCACTAATTTTTTTCTAACATCACAGCTGTAGGAGATGAATTTGTGGTAACAATAACATGAAATTTTTTGGCCAAAAAATATCTGTAGCAGACAGCATCAATTATCCCACTGAACCCAGTAGATGCAATTGTATTCCATATTATTTCCATGCATGCTATTACCTTGCCAACTTCCAGTCTATCCCTGCACACTCCCAATTACATTTTACATATCTGTTTCTTTGTCTTCCGTCAGATTACTCTCCCTTTCTTTTTTAATCAAATATTACCATTATTACATTATAGTATGGGACCACCAAGTTAAATAAAATATCAGGGCTATTCTGTAATGGAGTCTTGTAAATTCAGTCTTAAGACCTTGAATTCCTACTCATATATAATGTGTGCATAGCTGTAGGAGTGTATGTGTAGGAATATATAATATAGGCACAGCTTGTAGCAGTTCTTGTGGCTAAGGTTGCCTGACACTTCCTATTATAAGATTTTGTTTTCAGTTGCTTATAACTTTGACAAACATAACCATTTAGGGCAGTCACAGTCCATCGCTCCATGTGCCATTTTACAAGGATATTTGTGGGATAAATATTGGAGAAGGAGAAGAAATGTTTAGGTTGAAAAACACCATCAACACAAGAAGGTCCAGAAGATCCCTTTCAGTACCATGTTCCTCTTCCCTCTTGGTTCAAGGCAGCATGAGTCCTCATGTTCTGATGCATTAGTCCTTATGAGCCATCCCTTTCCAGGATGATCCCTTGAGGTCTAGCATTGGCTTGGGAATTGCCTTGTGGCTGTAGGTTTGTTTGTTTTTTAAGAGCCACATAAATCTGGTTTGAATTCCTTAATTCCTTCTTCTCAACAGCTCCTAGGTCAGCTTTTATTCACCCCATAGTAACACAAGCTGAAAGACTATGAATTGTCTCTCTTCCAGTCACCAGCAGAAAATTTTTTTGAGGAGAGTTCTTGTTTTTTTTTTTTCTTTTAAGTTCCTAATTTGGCCTAATATTATCTGTCTCTTACTGAACAAAGCTTTAGATCTGGACCTACCATGGCCTGTGGAGAGCGATTGCATGGCCCTTTCTCTTACATGGTATTATTCTTCACAACTCTTCCTTTGTGACAGATTCCCTCATGGTTTGGTCTCTACTGAAGTTTAGAGCAACCTTTGGACTAGTTTATATTATGCATGTATATTAGATGCAATGGAAAAACTTATCTTTCTGTAGGAAATGAAAAGTGAGGAGGTGAAAAAAGCACAGGGAAGAGAAGATAGTGATGTTCCAAAAGGAAAGGAAGTGAAAGGAGAAGGGGCAGATAAAAAGCAGGTGGGGATATCAAGTGAGGATATCAGGTTGGGGGTATAAACTTCTAGCCTGGTTAATGAAAGCCTGCAGTACAATATGAACAGAAAGGTACTTCCCAGTGCAAAGTCCCAATGTAGAGTGATAGATTTTAAAGTCAGGAAAGATGACTGTAATCTTTGAATCTGTTTTGCTTAATACAAACCACAGAATTTCACGCATTCATTTCTACATCAAGCCTCTAATTATGGGTACAAGTAGACCTTCTTCTCTGAAAAATAGTGGGTACGTATACATGAGATGCTTAATGCCCATTGAACTAATTCTACTGTGGATTAGCACAGCTTTAGCCAGCCATGCTAATGCACTAATATGCAGTAGATTAGTGCAATGGGCATTAAGCAACACACAAAAAGTATTCATCTGCAGTAATGTGCAGAAGTGGTGATTACAGTGCATTAATGAACATGTAGACATGCCCAGTCTGACTTTATTTAAAGCTGTGCCACACTAGTGTCAGATAGGGCCTTGGCTAATGAATCTCATTCTGGGAAGTTATTGGGTAAGTCACATGAATGCAAGACTTTTATGTCTTTGGGACGTAAATCAAGTTCCTTAATCAAGATGGAGAAAAGAATATTTTCGTTTATCGGGCTAGTCTGAGACTTGGGACATTGTAGATTTCTTTCATGACAAACCGTGGCCTGAATTTTTCCCCTGTAAGAGGGGGATCAGTCTTGGGAGGATCCTTTCTTAGACTTGCTCTCCAGTTACTCCAATTGCCCACCCCTGCACAATGTATAGGCTCACCCCCAATAACCACAGTTCCCCAGAGATTGGAATGAATTATAGGCAATCAGTGGGTTGGCAGGCTTTACCCTTAGTCCCAGGGGCTTTTCCTACTTCTCTTCATTCTCTCTGCCCCATAATATCTAATGAAAGAGAAACACAAGAAAATTAAGAGATCCAGACTGCATTATTTTCCCAGAAATCTTAGTGGGACTGAAAGGAGTCATTGTGTCCCTCTTCTTGGTCTATCTGCTCTGTCCTGTCCTCTAGCACAGACCCTGCAGTTATGGGGATGTCTCTACAGGACCCAAGCAATGAGGATAGGCCAGCCCTGTGGAAGAATGTGACCCCTCCCTTTTTCCACAAGTACATGTATGGCTGAGCTATGCAGTCCACTAGTGTTTTCAATAAAATTTAATAAGTAGGGGCAAATGAAAACTATTAAATCTCTTCCCTATCCCTTTTATTTCAACAAACATCTGTCAGTATCTCTTTAAGCAGCAATTTACATACTGGTATTTTAATACAGTGGCAAAGAAAAATCACTGTTTGAAACAAATGTTTAGATTCAGAAAGATGAGGGACACCTGTGTTAGTCTGGGAAAATTTTATGAAGTTCAATAGAGTTTTACAAGATTGACCTGGGATCAGAGTCTGTCCTGCTAGACCAGATTCTCTTCCTCTTCACAACTGGAAACCAAACTGACTTTCATCAAAGGTACATAACTGAAGGAAAAAATGCCTTAATGGTTTTTTACCATACAATTTTTGTGCATAATATAAACCAATCTTTGGAAGTGAGGGTCTTCTATCTTCATTCCGAAAGCTTAGTTAATATTCCTTTTCTCCCTTTCTTGTGATAGATATTTGTGAGTCTGAGTTACTGGGAAGGAAGGAGTGGGAGGAGGGGCAAAGGGGGAGTATTATTCTTTTCATCAGCTCTTTCTTCTCCAGTCAGATTTAGTGCCTGCAGAAGTAATTTATATAGCAAGATTGAACCATTTTGCAATCCTAGAATAATTCCATTGTACTGTATTTCTGGAGAGTGGCAAAGATCATGGTTATTACTGTTAAACAGATTTGAACAGGAATCCTAGGCTATATAAATAGCTCAGTACATAACCTTAACTGAAAATAACATACTAATGTGTGAGTGATTTACACTAACATCAGCTGTTTCTGAGAAAAGTTAGTGTTTGCTTTCATGCTTTCATTTTCCTAGATGGAAGATTAGCTGCACATATTTGCTTGTTTTTTGAAATAGATTTGTTTTAGCATTAGGAGGCAAGGTTTCCTGCTCCCATATTTGCCCTCACACAGATTAGAAAGATGTAGCATAGTGTTTCTGAAATGCATTTCTTATTGAATTTGTTATTCAAAATACTGCTAATATTCACAGAACACAGCCATAAATATTTCAAGCATGGTTTTCCCTAGGCAACAAACCATTTTATTTTCAGTTGTTCATTTTATCTGATTTTAATAACTAATTACACACTTTAGGCAACGTACAGACATTACACTTTTTTTTTTTTAACAGTATAAGTGATTGGAAACTGGTCTATACTTGTTACAGAACAGAAGTTTGGCACACAAACTAACTCAATGGTGGAACCTAGTTTAAGATTTTTTTGTGGAAAAACAGAGTGCGCACTCTATCAAAAAAGAGATCCATCAACAGCGCTTGCATACATGGCTCTCTGCTGTACAGCAGCAAAACATAAACTCCTTATGCTAAGGAAGAAAGAAAAAATGAACTGTTTCTATATTTGTCTCCACTCCATCCTGGGCAAAACATGGTGTGAGAGTCTCCAACTTTGCTGTTCTCGAATGGGCTAGTAGCACGTTCATGCTTCTGAGACAGAGACGCCTCTTGTTAGAACATGTGAACTGTATGGGTGATGGCTGAATTCCCAAAGACATACTCTATGGTGAGCTAGCCACTGGCAAACATCAACTTGAATGGCCCAAACTTGATTTTGTTGATGTCTGCAAGGAAAAACTGTTACATCATAGGCCAACATTGGGAGCCAGTTGCTTCAGACTACTGTGAATGGAAAGCCTCCATGAAGCCTACGTCGCTTTGAGATGGAGGGGGTCAATGAAGAGCTAGAGAAGAGGCATCAGAGGCAGGCAAGACAAAATTGCACTCAGCATGCCCGTGCAAGCCCAACTGAGTTTGTATATGTAGCTTACCAGAGGGTCTGCCTATCATGCATCGGACTCCTCAGCCACTCAAGAAGCTGTGATGGTACCCGATAGCCCACTAAAGGCATAATCTCAGTGGTCTTCTGAGACTAATGGCTGCCAGTGATGATGATGATGATGATGAAGATGATCAGCTCCTTTTCTATGCGAGTGTGACAGGAGTGCCACTATTGGAGCCTCTCCGAGTATGGCTCTGCCCTCCTGTAATGGGCCAACCGCCTGCTTACTCGTCTGCCTTGCCTTGATCTTCTTTAATTAATAGATTGTTGTCATTAGCTGCCCATCTCTACGCGCCCCGATGACAGGGGGCACTATCTGCAGCTCCTTTTCCTCTGTACACTGCAGCCCAAGCCTCGCAGATGGTGTTGGTGTGGTCTGACTTTGGCCCTGTTATGTCTCAGCCCTCCTTTTCCTCCTTTTGCCTTCAGGGCTCCTCGCCGTCCCTCCACACTCTCGGGGCTCCTCACTGCCCCTCTACACTCTCCGGGCTAGGCCCATGCACCCTCCAAAATACAGTGTCTTCTCCAGTGCCAGGAACCCCCATGCTACTGGGGAGTCCCTATGAGGCCTCCTCCAACCCCTAATAGCCTCACCCGGTCTCCGGTTAAACAGTAAACACAAAACACAAAGCCCCCAGGCTATAACATTAAGCTAAATTGGCTGGTCAGACAACAGTTAATCCCTACCAGGCAAAAATACTCCAGCTCATGGCAGCAACCTGCGGATACTTGTGCAGCCAAACCTTGGCCTTCTCTCTGCACTGGCTGAGCTCCTCACTCCTTGACTGTCAGAGGAGGAACTGCCACCCTAGCCTCCTGCCTGGGTTTAAGAAGGGCTAAGCCCTGCCCTTTCCTGTCAGGGGGTTTTGCCGGTTGCCCCAGCAACCAGCACCTGTGTTGCCCTGGTGACTGGAGGCTCCCCCTTCTCACCACTAGGGGCTCTCTGGAGTCATCCCTGTTCTGAGGCGCAGGGCGCCTAAGTGCTCTGCGACACTCCTCCCCCCGCTTTTTACTCCAGACTCACCGAGCAGAGTACTTCTTTTGCCGGGTGTTCCATCCGCCTGGGGTTCTCCCTTCGGCTGTTTTCTCTGGCACCCAGACGTTTAGGTATAGGAGGTGGAGGTTTTTAGGTGCCTCCTACTTGCCTTTTACCCAAGGTGCACCGTGTGGGATTTGTTGGGAGTAACCCACCACAGGTAGCCCCCCCACACTAGCCATCCTTGGTAGGGTACCACTTAGGCTGGTCTTACCTCCTGGTTTTAGACGCTCATGCGGGTAGCCCTGAGCAGAGTGTGTCCCGCTGATAAAGGCGGCTGACACATTATCATCATCGTTGGGAGCCCGTCTCTCTGCCACTCCCCTGGCTCGCCCCAGTTGCCCTTCTTCGGCTTGGCTTTCCTCCTCCGGCTGCCCCTCCTGACAAGCACCCCCTTGGGAGGTCCTAGAATTGGAGGGGTCACTTGGCCTCCTAGCAGCGAGGTTAGGGCCTTGAAATATACGCCCCCTTCTTGTCCGGGGTTCCTTCTGGTCCCTCTTCTTCCTTGTACTGTCTTGAAAGAAAGTTGGCATTTCTATTCTGGGTTCCTGGGCAGTGTTCCACCTTAAAACAATATGGTTGGAGGCTAAGGGCCCACCTCATGAATCTTGCATTATTGGTTTTCATACTCTGCAACCAGCGCAGGGGTGCATGATCAGTAACCAACGTGAACTCCCGCCCTAATAAATATTATCGTAATGTTTCGATGGCCCATTTAATGGCTAGACACTCCTTCTCAACTGTAGCATAATTCCGCTACAGTGGGTGTAGCTTCCTAATTTCCTATAATAACTGGCCAGCTCCAAGAAGGCCCTGACTTGTCTTTTGGTACAGGGTGCCTGATACTTCTGCTAAGCCTCCACTTTGCTCAGCAATGGTCTCACCTTCCCGCTCCCCACTAGGAACCCCAGGTACTGCATTTCGTCCTTTCCTATCGTACACTTCCTGGGATTGGCTGTCAGCCCCACTCTCCTTAGGTCTTGCACTACTGCTCTCAGCACGGTGAGATATTCATCCCAGCTCTCAGTATATATAATAATATTGTCGATATATGCTGTGGTATAACCCCCATGGGGAGACAACACTCTGTCCATTAGCCGCTGGAACGTAGCCGCAGCTCCATGCAGCCCAAACGGCATGCGTCAGAACTGGAAGAGCCCCCATGGGGTGGCTAACGCTGTTTTCTCTTGATCCTCGGGTGCCACTGGGATCTGCCAGTAACCCTTTGTCAGGTCTAATGTGGAAATGTAACGTGCCTGCCCGATGTTTTCTACCAGCTTGTCCACTCAGGGCATCGGATAAACGTTGAACTTGGCTACTGCGTTTACCTTCCGATAATCGATGCAAAGGCGGATCTTTCCATCGGGCTTAGGTACTGCTATGATGGGGCTTCGCCAGTCACTGCGGGATTCGCATCTTATACCTTGCTCCAGCATCATTGTCAGTTCGGCTTTTATCTGGCCCTGGAGCCGCTGGGGGATCTGTCTCCAACTCTCACATATCACCTGGCCCAGAGGAGTTTTTATCCAGTGTACCACACCCTGAGCTTCCCCTGGGGTTCCCCGGAATACATCTTTGAATCCCTTGACTAGCTCAGCAGCCTGTCTCGTCTGTTCTTTTAACAAGCGCGGGGCCAGCCCTACGTCCTCCGGTCCGTTTTCCTTTTTTAACGTGGGTTAACGTGGGTCCCAACTCTAATTCCTTGGGATGAGGGGCTAGGTACATACACTCCCGGGTCTCCCACTTCTTTAGCATGTTAATGTGGTACAATTGCTTCTTTTTTTTCTTATCTATCTGGTGTACCTCATAGTCCACGGGCCCCACTCGGCGTATGATTTCATAGGGGCTCTGCCACCGGGCAAGCAACTTACTTTTGCTGTCCAGCAATAGGACCAACACGTGGTCCCACACGTCAAACTCCCTTTCCCAGGCGCCTCAGTTGTAATGCCTTACTTGCCGTTGCTGGGCTTCCCTGAGGTTTCCTAAAACCAAGGTTCGAGCTGCTTCAGGGCGTTCCCGCAGTTGGATCACATATTGGATGATGTTCTGGTTATTACTCTGTTGTTCTTCCCACCTCTCTTTAATTAGATCCAGGATTCCCTTCAGTTGCCGACCGTATAATAATTCAAAAGGCCTGGGGTGCCTCTTGTACTGCAAACAGAAGAGGAAGTATCATTATGTCCCAATTTTGTGGGTTCTCTACCACGAACTTTCTCAGCATCTGTTTCAGCGTCTGATTAAACTGTTCCACCAGCCCGTCTGTTTGGGGATGATACACAGCCGTCTTCAGATGCTTAATCCCCAAGGCTTTACTCACGGCCTCAAACACACGTGACATAAAATTCGTTAACTGATCGGTTAGAAGTTCTCTAGGGAGTCCTACCCGGGAGAATATTTTCAAGAGTTCATTGGCCACCTCTGGCGCGGACACTGTCCGCATTGGCACAGCTTCTGGGTACCGCGTCGCATAATCCAGTAAGACCAATATGTCCTGGTTTCCTGTGCTACTTCGAGGGAGTGGTCCGACAATGTCCACTGCCACCCTTTCAAAGGGAGCCTCTACCAGAGGCATTGGGACTAAAGGGGCCCTTGCGGGCTGCCTTGGGTTTGTTTTTTGGCAGACAGGACACGAAGCGCAGTATCTCATAACTTCACCCATCATACCTGGCCAATAAAACCTTGCTTGAATGCGTGCTTGTGTCTTGTCCAAGCCTAGATACCCACCCATGGGAAGCCACCCATGGGAAGCTCATGGGCCACCTTCAACAATGCCCGTTGATACCGCCGCGGGATCAACAGCTGGGCAACCTCCTCTCCTTCTGGCTTCCCTTGCTCAATCTGGTATAGGAGGCCATTCCTCACCTTGAACTTCGGGGTTGTTCTTATCAGCTCTGGCCTCAATACCTCATTGTTTCTCCGAGCGAGGTGTTCCTGTAACGCCCACCTAAAATCCGCCTCTCAGCTTTGTTCCAGTTGAAAGTGTTCATCTTCCCCCAGCTGGGCAATATCCACCCTCTGTGCCACTTCCTTTCTGGGGGAGGGTTGCTCCATTTCACCCATGAAACCCTCCACGGTCGCTTTACGCCTCACGCCAACTATCTCTTCTAACAACTCAGGCCAGTTGCAGCCCAGTACCATGGGGTAGGGTAAGTGGTCTGCGACCCACACTAGCATCTGTCGGGTCCTATTGCTGACTCGCAGGGTGACCCTCACCCTGTCAAAATCGAGGGGGTCCCCGCACCAACACTGCATCTTCACTCAATCCACTCTTCTCATCTCCCTTGCCAGTAACATGTTGCTCCATACTATGGTCTGTGTTAAGCCTGAGACTAGCATAGCCACTACTCTTTTCCCCTCTATGGTTACTCAAACCACTGGTGTGGGCAGTTTATCTGCCACCCCACAGTCAACTCGGGCTGCATAGCCGCACATTCCTACCTGCTCCGGTGGGCCGGGTTGAGTGTTTTCCATCATATTTGCTTGCAGGGTCGGTTGTCCTGCTGCTTGACCCTGAGGGCCTTGTACTGCCTGGTGTGGCCGATCCAAATCTGGTTGTCCTGACTCTGGCCCAGGGGTTAGCGTTTGCCCTCTTTTCCCTCTCCATGCGAGCCCAAGGGTCCTCTTTTTCAAGCCGGCAAACCAGCGTCTTATAAAGCCTACTGCCGTATAAACCTTTCCCGGCCAATGCACCATTGTGACAGGAGTGCCACTATTGGACCCTCTGTGAGTACGGCTCCACCCTCCTGTAATGGGCCAACCACCTGCTTACTCACCTGCCATGCCTTAATTTTCTTTAATTAATAGATTGTTGTCATTAGCAGGAGGCTGCCCATCTCTACGCACCCTAATGACAGGGGGCGCTATCTGCGGCTCCTTTTCCTCCCCTACACCATAGCCCAAGCCTCGCAGATGGTGCTGGTGTGGTCTGACTTTGGCCCTGTTATGTCTCGGCCCTCCTTTTTCCCTCAGGGCTCCTCGCTGCCCCTCCACACTCTCGGGGCTAGGCCCATGCACCCCGCAGAATACTGCATCTTCTCCAGTGGCAGGAACCCCCACGCTACTGGGGAGTCCCTATGAGGCCTCCTCCAACCCCTAATAGCCTCACCCGGTCCTCTGGTTAAACAGTAAACACAAAACACAAAGCCCCCAGGCTATAACATCAAGCTAAATTGGCTGGTCAGACAACAGTTAATCCCTACCAGGCAAAAATACTCCAGCTCATGGCAGCAACCTGCGGATACTCGTGCAGCCAAACCTTGGCCTTCTCTCTGCACTGGTTGAGCGCCTCACTCCTTGACTGTCAGAGGAGGAACTGCCACCCTAGCCTCCTGCCTGGGTTTAAGAAGGGCTAAGCCCTGCTCCTTCCTGTCAGGGGGTTTCACTGGTTGCCCCAGCAACCAGCACCTGTGTTGCCCTGGTGACTCGTGGGTGTGCCTCCCCCTTCTCACCACTAGGGGCTCTCTGGAGCCATCCCTGTTCTCAGTCGCAGGGCACCTAACTGCTCTGCAACAGCAAGTATTAGTATATTGTGTGCCCAGGCCCATGTTAACTTCTATAAAGCCCAGAGTTAAAAGCCTAAGGCCTGGACAAAGGTAATATTCAAAGTATACCTCTCTTCAGGTTTCCCTGTTGCCTAGGTTAGGCAGCTTGGTGTTCAGGGAAGCGTTGTAAAGGTAGTAGAGGCACCTATACAGGCATACCTCATTTTATTGCACTTCTCTTTATTGCGCTTCACAGATATTGCATTTTTTACAAATTGAAGGTTTGCGGCAACCCTGCGTCGAGCAAGTCTATCGGCACCCTTTTTCCATCGGTGCCATTTTTCCAACAGCATTTGCTCAGTTTGTGTCTCTGTGTCACATTTTGGCAATTCTCGCAATATTTCAAACTTTTTCATTATTATTATATTTGTTATGGTGCTCTGTGATCTTTGATGTTACTATTGTAATTGTTTTGGGGTGCCACGAACTGCGCTCATATAAGACGGTGAACTTAATCGATAAATGTTGTGTGTGTTCTGACTGCTCCACCGACCGGCTGTTCCCCCATCTCTGTCCCTCTCCTCGGGCCTCCCTATTCCCTGAGACACAACAATATTGAAATGAGGCCAGTTAATAACCCTACAATGGCCTCTAAGTGTTCGAGTGAAAGGAAGAGTCGCACGTCTCTCACTTTAAATCAAAAGCTAGAAATGATTAAGCTTATTGAGGAAGGCATATCGAAAGCCGAGATAGGCCGAAAGCTAGGCCTCTTGCACCAAACAGTTAGCTAAGTTGTGAATGCAAAGGAAAAGTTCTTGAAGGAAATTAAAAGTGCTACTCCAGTGAGCACGCGAATGATAAGAAAGTGAAACAGCCTTATTGCTGATATGGAGAAAGTTTTAGTGGTCTGGA
>NW_017728918.1:91711749-91712037 GCF_001723895.1 Crocodylus porosus | reverse complement strand
AACATGGTTTACTGAATATTTTAAGCCCACTGTTGAGACCTACTGCTCAGAAAAAAAGATTCCTTTCAAAATATTACTGGTCATTGACAATGCACCTGGTCACCCAAGAGCTCTGATGGAGATGCACAACGAGATTAATATTGTTTTCATGCCTGCTAACACAACATCCATTCTGCAGCCCGTGGATCAAGGAGTAATTTTGACTTTCAAGTCTTATTATTTAAGAAATACTTTTCGTAAGGCTATAGCTGTCATAGATAGTGATTCCGCTGATGGATCTGGGCAAAG
>NW_017728918.1:91704846-91711076 GCF_001723895.1 Crocodylus porosus | reverse complement strand
AAACTTAGTTGATGAAGCAGCGGCAGGGTTTGAGAGGATTGACTCCAATTTTGAAAGAAGTTCTACTGTGGGTAAAATGCTATCAAACAGCATCGCATGCTACAGAGAAATCTTTCGTGAAAGGAAGTGTCAATCGATGCGGCAAACTTCATTGTCTTATTTTAAGAAATTGCCACAGCCACCCCAACCTTCAGCGACCACCACCCTGATCAGTCAGCAGCCATCAACACTGAGGCAAGACCCTCCACCAGCAAAAAGACTACGATTCGCTGAAGGCTCAGATGATGGTTAGCATTTTTTAGCAATAAAGTATTTTTTAATTAAGGTATGTACATTGTTTTTTTAGACATAATGCTATTGCACACTTAATAGACTACACTATAGTGTAAACATAACTTTTATATACACTGGGAAACCAAAAAATTTGTGTGACTCGCTTTATTGCGGTGGTCTGGAACTGAACCCGCAATATCTCCGAAGTATGCCTGTATAAGGTCTATGGATTCGTTGCTGTAGGTCAAGCTCCTAGACATCCATTTGTAGTATTTAGCTCCTAGTGACTGAACATGGTATGAACATCCCAGAGCTCACTCCATTCTGCCTGAGTAAAGTGGAAAAATGAGGCTTGTATGAGAACCAGAAAAAATGTTAATAGGCTGAGTGGGATATGAGCTATTCTGAAGTTATCCTAATGACGTTAGGGAGGGGGAGAGCTGAACAAGGCCTGGACCCACCACCTCTTCTTTCACAACATCCCTAGATTTTTTTTGCTGCTGGAAATGTTTCTAAGAAATAAGATGAGGTAGAAGAAAATTGATTGTCTTTCTTATATTGCAAGATAGCAATCAATTTTTCATTTAGGAGTAGAATTGGTATGAGGGTTCCAATTTGCATGCAGGAATAAAAGCTGGTGATAGGAGGGAAAACCCAGAGTTTGGAAGAAGGGGTTTAGCCTACATATTATAAGCAGATGAGCTATTGTCAAGCTAGCAAAAAGACCTGTATTCTGATGGTTGGTTGAGAAACATTTTTCTGCCTGTTATTGAAAGGAACAGACAGGTACTTTTAGTAGAAATGATAAAGATACAGAGAGATGGTAGGTTATATCAGGAGGTTTTAATCAGACTTTCTCTTAATACTGACGTAACCAGTAGTAAATACCACATTTGCTTACACACAATTCTCTGAACACACAACAGCTGTTTGAGCCTGTTTAATACTGTTTAACGAGTTGATACAAGAGAGGGCACAGACATCCAGAGCATTACATGAGCGTGTTGACATAGCTATGGTATTGAATGTGAACCCGGAAGTTCCAAGATGTTAACGGATCTCCCCTGCCTCCACTGTCACAAATGGGGAAAGACACTTTTGATTTGAACAGCAGCATAATTTATAGTTTGGGCTTAGCCTTATTTGAACTGGTAGGTTTAATGGTGACACTTAACTTAAAATGGAAGACACAGTTTAACTCATAACTCTGCCTCAAAACAAGAATAAATACAGAACTTCTCGTGAATTTGGGTAGAGGCCTTTGCTAGGTGTTGATTTGTGAGTGTTAGTGTGTGTACACACATGTATGCACATGTAGAAAAGAGATGGCTCTTCCAGAGAAGCAAGGAGCATGGCAGAAACAGGGGGAGAAGGAACTCAGCATGTTCTGAACAAGGACTGTGTGGGGCCCTCAGAAAATCCAGGAGTGAGATTTTTGGGCCAGGATCTTGTGGAAACAGTCTGAATGTTATGAACATGACAGCTGTCTCTGGTTTGTCTGATCCTCCTGTCTTCAGGAAAACATCACTTTGCATGTTCTTTTTTCAAATAAAAAAGTTTGCATTAAAGAAAGTTACCAATTTCTCTCTCTGAGATTGCCTGCATGGTCATAACTTTTGCCTTATTTTGTGACTCGGGTCAGAAATGGGTAACTTGGGTAACAAAGCCATTGAAAATGGGGGAGCTGAACACACAGAAATTATTTCACTTTTAGACTTACACTGGTTCTAAGCTTGTTCAAATCAACAGTTGCCAAAATGGTTAACAATTGGTAGTCCTTTGGTGCCTCATCGTATTATATTAGTTTGGAAGCTTCCATCCAGTTTCTAATGGACAAGTTTGAACATTGAAAAAGTCACCATTCCTGAACAGACATCAAATGGAGTGTGAAAATTTATACTGCTGCCTCCCTTCAAATAAAAATTTGACATAATGTCCCTCCAGTATGTAGGGGGACTAGCCAGGCTGTATGGGTTATAGATGATGTGAGAATTTTTGTCCAGATCTGTCATTTTATGTATTTCCAGAGCAGTGAAAATGAACTTGAATTTAAAAGTAAACCATAAAAAATGCAGGCTACCTTTAAGCAGCTTTTCACACCTCACTTGTTTTGTGCTAGTCAAGTTGTTGGCAGTGTTCTCATTAAATGGGAACAGATATAGCAACAACAAAATGCTGTATAAGAATTTTTGGAAGAAATGAATCTGTCAACCTTGGTGTTATTGTGGTGATGATACAACTACTGATAGAGAAATTCATTTTTATGACATTGAACTTTATTCACAAAGAATTTGTCATCTAGATTTCTAATGTTTGAGCACAGTCACTATTTGAGGAGACATTTAGGCCTTGTCTACATTACACAAACAACCACATTTAACATTTTTAAACTGCAGCTCAAACATGTAAAAAGTATTTGTCACCTCAAACTGTGAATAAAACAAAACAGGATAAAAGGTTGTTTATAAGAATATGCTGGAGTCTAATCTCTGAAGCAGAGCTGGGGCAAACTCATTTAGACAATTAATTTCTAAATGGTTTGTTTTGCATTCTGTACTCTTGACCTTCATCTCTTTTTCATTCTCCCAGTACTCAAGGGCATCCAATTCTTTCCATATGGTATCCTGATCCTTCTCTATGTTAATAAGGCCTCCTAATTATGTGTCATTAGCAGATTTCATCATTGCCCTCCCATTATTGATTCAAAATTGTTAATAAAAAGTTAAAACATAGAATTTAGTCTATGGAGTATTGCAGAATACTTTGGCATCACATATCCAAGGGTATTTAGGTGCTAAAAGATATGGATAGCAGCTAATGGGGTTTTCAAAAGTAACAGGATATTTTTAGTAGTAGAATTTTGTTGTGTGGTTACAATACATCATTAAAGTGGGTTGATAATTACTATTATTGAAGTGCTTGATGTCACTCCATCTGCAAAAGAGCATGTGCTAAGGTGGACAGGTATTGAAACTGAATTTGGACAGTGCCCTCAAAAAATTGTTGTGACATTGTCTTATATAAATGAAAGGAATTTGGAAGTAATGTGGTTTTTAACAGCAAAAAAGAATTGTTCCTGAAATCATAAAGTAATATAAAAGTATGGCAGTTTTTCTTTGCCTTTTTCTCTGCTTTACATGAAATATTGTTATATGTTCATCATACCCAGATGCCCATAACATGAAATATATGTAGATTACAGAAAAGGCTACATTTAAAGAACATTATTAACAATATAAAAGTTCAGAAGCACCAGCAATAATGCTGCTTTTATTTAATTCAGCCCCTTTTGTACAAAATTATTAATTATATAATCACATAATTTTTTTTCTAAAGGATCTCTTCATTGTTCTGGGCACAGAATGGATAGAAGTCACTGAATAGGCAGATATTAATATATTGTTTTCTTTTCTTTGCTCAATATGTTGTCACAGTACTTATTTACTGCATAGTATTCAAACCCCGCTCTGAAGACAGAGTTATTAACTTTCATCTGGGCTTATTCATAGTGCTCTTTACTACAACATATGAATGCCCAGAATAATTAATTTATTTTTCCCGCATCCATGTGAAATTAGAAATTATCATAAATATGCTTCTACAGATGGGGAACTATCATATAGAAAGACTGTAGTTAAAATATATGGTAATTTAGGGTGTCTACTTTCAGACACCTAAGGCCTGATTTTTCACAGTATGTAGCATGAAACATCTTATATATAATCAAAGCTCAGCATTCCCTGGCCTTAGTTACAGGGGTAAATATGTAGCGCTATTGCAAATTTGAAGCTAGGTTCTCATGTTGGGCAGGATGGAAAATCTGGTCAAAGTCTCCATCTCAGGATGGTTAATAGCCTTGGGGTTAGAGCACTTAGACGAGGTGTCAAAAAGCTAGGTCTGAATCCATGCGCTCTCCTACAAACCAGGTAAGTGCCTTCACCAGTGGATTCTCTCATCCTCTCTGGAGAATGTTGTTGTTTTATCCTTCTCAGACAGGAAAACTGTTGTGAGACCAACTATGCTCCCAGTTCACACCAGCAGGATGAATGTGAATGATGTCAGAATGAGAACAAATACGTAACCAAAGTTTAGCTCTGACTCAGTACCACGAAAACTTCATTTCAATTTTCATTTTGTTTCCCTCCCACACATAAGCATGTTCTTTGTGGAAGTATAAAAAGGAGGATTTTCTTCTTTAAATAAGTGTCCCTGAGAAACTGTCACAGGATTCTAAGCTTCAGGTATGTCATTCTTGGACAGTTTTCAGAGTTTTCAATTCTTCCTTTGTCTGTTGTGCAAAGTTTTTACCCATGAGCCATCCTATCTATAATTGTAAGAGTTAAAAGTATTCAGTTCTTACATTTTTACAGTGTTTTAAATAGACAATATTTTAAACATTTTGCCATTACTCTGAAAATGATGAAGGGAGCTATTTTTCACACCACATCACAATACTTCTCCTCTTCCTTAAAGGCACTCAGAAGTTCCAGATGTTTTTCCTGCAGCATCTGGCTCCTTGGCACACTCCTCAGCAGTAATGTTTGCAGTCTCAGAGTTATGTCTTAGTTTGTTACATAATTTGCTCAGGAGTTGTCAGTCATTTGAGGCACAGAGATACTAGCCTGATTTGACAATTCTTTTAGTCTGAAGTGTGACACTATTTTGGAAGGTGGATCCATACAGGAAACTCAAAAATGGCTGATGCCATAGAATGTAAATAACCTCTGCTTTCAATCTTGGTTAAATATGTGCATTATAGATGCAGATGGAGTCTAGTGTTATTTGCTTGGTCTCAAAATAAGGAAGTTGGTTCTGTTTCCAAGTGATAAATATAACATTTATATGTACAGGAAATCTTTAAAATCACTGGGACCAGAAGTATAAGGATGGGTACAAACAGTCAAAAAGCCTGAGGCTGAATCAGTTCAGTCTCTTCTAAGTGGTACAGATTAAACTAAAACAGAAGTGAACAGACACTTACCACTGATTCAGGAAATGCAGCCAAATGCCTGCAGTGACTCAGGCCAGAAGCTGAAGGGCACTAGAGCATGGTGCTCTGACTGTGTTCACTTCTTCTTCCTGATGCCCCCAAGGTCTCCGGGATTTGCAGTCCAGAATTACAGTAACAGGACTCTGCAGAGTTGCTCATCACTACCTATTCCTGCTTCCAGGTGCCTCTGGGATTTGTAGTCCACAATTATATCCAGCAATAAAGTTTGTGTTGGGGAAGGGATGTTCAACCCCCCTCCCTAGCCCCGGGCCCCAGCCAGGGTTTGCTTGGGGAAGCAGTTCCCCCTGCTTTCCCACCCATAGACTGGGCTACATCTCCAGCTGGGCTTGTCCCCCCATGAGCTCTGTCAGCCAGCCCTCATTGCTCCAGCTCTCTGAGACCAGACCAGCCCAGCCCAGGGCTGCAGAGCAAGCTGGGATGTTGAGGGAGTCTGATTTAACTTAAACCAGGAAGGAGTCTGTGGCAGAAGTTTCATAAACCAGTTTGACCCAAATCAGTTAAGTCTGACACTGCATTCAACCAGGTTTATCTTAAACCAATTTCAGCCATTTTGAAACTGTGATTTCTGTGCACTGAACATCTGTTCTGTTACAGGTTTAAACCAGTTTCTGATCACCTAAACCAGTTTGTGTAACTTCTGTCTCTAGCCTGAAAGGCTAATTTTGACCTCCAATTTTAAAGATTTCAAAAATTATATTGTTTATCATGGGGAAGAAACCAAGCTGTTTCAAACCCTTGACATATCAAATATTTCATAGTTGGTAGGGGTGGAAGCGACCTGAGCAAATGATCTAGTCTGACCTCCTGCAATGGCAGGAAGGAGTACTGGGGTCAAACAACCCCAGCGAGGTGTTCATCCAGCCTCTTAAAGACCCCCAGGGTAGGAGCCAGCACCGCTTCTCTTGGAAGTTGGTTCCAGATCCTAGCCGCCCTGACAGTGAAGTAG
>NW_017728918.1:91691097-91703876 GCF_001723895.1 Crocodylus porosus | reverse complement strand
TCTAAGGATTTTGTGACCTGGTCATAGAAGGCCACCAGGTTGGTCTGGCAGGACCTGCCTCTAATGAACCCGTGTTGGTTGCCCCTAAGCATAATCTCTCCTGCTGGCCTCTCATGGATATGTGGCAAGATAACCCTTTCAAAAAGCTTACCCAGGATTGAGGTAAGACTGACTGCCATATAGTTTCCTGGGTCCTCCTTCCTCCCTTTTTTGAAAATGGAACTACATTGGCCCTTTTCCAGTCCTCTGGCACCATGCCAGAGCACCATGAGTGCTCGTAAAGCCGTGCCAGGGGTCCTGCAATGACCTCTGCTAAGTCCCTCGGCACTCTGGGGTGGAGATCATCAGGACCTGCTGTTTTGAATATATCCACTGACCCTAGGCCTGGGTGCACCTCCCCTGGGACCTATGGGGGTTCCAGTGTGGGGGGTGACCCGGTCCCTGTTCAGAAAAATTGAGGCAAAGAAATTGTTAAATAGGTTAGCTTTGCTATCTCATGTGATGACCAGATTTCCTAGTGTGTCTTGCAGGGGCCCCATGTTACCCGGTACCTTTTTTTTGCCCCCTATGTATTTAAAAAAGGACTTCTTGATGTCCTTGATTTGGGTAGTTAGACCCAGTTCCATCTCTGCCTTGGCTTTCCTGACCACCCCCGTACAGCCCCAAGCAACTGAGGTATAGTCCTCCCTGGTGATGGCCTCTTCCTTCCATTGGTTGTACACCTCCTTTTTAGCTAGGAGATGTCCCCATATACTTTTGGTGAGATATGGGGGCTTTTGCACCCTCTTTCCCCCTTTGATCCACGTTGGGATTACCTCCCTTTGGGCTTGGAGGATCATCTCCTTAAGGAACGACCACTCTTCCTGGACACCCAACTCTCCTCCCCTCCAGGACCTTAGTGCCTCCCCAAATATTCTCCTTACTTCATTGAAGTCTGCCCTCCTGAAATCTAGGGCTGCTGCCTTGCTGCAGGCCTTTGCCACTTTGTGCTGGATGGTGAATGGCAATGATTGCTGTTGCCCAGGTGGTTGAGCACCTGCAGACCCCTCACCAGGTTGTCATCTGTGGCCAGGACCAGATCTAACAAGATGTCTCCCCTGTGCACCTCCTGGGTTAGATGGAGGTCCTGTAACTTGGCTAGGAACCTACAGGAGCAGTCAGACCTGGCTGACTACTCTTCCCAGCAGATGTCTGGAAAGTTCAGGTCACCCGTGATGACCACGTCCTTTGACCCAACTACCTCCATGAGCTGACTTAAGAATTCCCGGTCTAGCTCTTCACCTTGGTTGGGTGGTCTGTAGTAGAACCCCACCATTAAGTCCCTTTCCCCTCAACTGCCTTGTATTCTAACCCAGAGCACTTCAGTGTGCCCCTCCTCTGACCCAGTGCCACTTGTTGAGGATGTGTATTTCTCCTTGATGTAGAGCGCCACACCACCAACTCTCCTCCCTGTCCTATCCCTCCTGTATAGCCCTTGATATTCACTGCCCAGATGTACGTGTCAAATGAGTGTCCTAGTTATCATTAGGCAACAAAGTCAGTATGTCTTTTTAGCAAAGCTAGTGAGCTTGAGGAGGACGCCACACTAATGGAGCTGTACTGTTTGTAGTACCTGAATTATCTCTAAATGAGCTAGCTCATATATTCTGTTAGGAACTGTATCATGTTTTGTTATCTTGCTCGCTCTCTCTGGACCAATTAATATTCTACAAAGTCTAGTCCTCCATGTCAGCCAGTTGCCTTGCATATCTTGGCTGTAGTAAATTCAAGTACCTCCACTGAATCAGGCTGAGAAGAAGCCTGATTCTTGGTCTGTTGGCTCTGCCAGATAGCTAGAATGCTTTTCTCAGATAAAAATTTTAAAGGTGCTGAGTGTGTCCTAACATGGGAAGGCAATTTTTTTAAATTCAGATGTTTAAAGGTATGGAAAAAACTGCTTCCCACTTACTTGCAGTGGCAAGCCCTCCTTTGGTTTCTTGAAACGTAAATTAATCTGGAGTGAATACTATGTAAAAGAAACAGAACCGCCTTGCTCACTGTGCTGTGTAGATGCCTGAATGGAGCTATTTTACTGTACCAACTGAGTGGTTCATGAAGCTGGCATGGAATATCCCACTTCTGTTTTAGTCCCCAGCATAGTTTTTCCTATAAGGAAAGCATGTGGTACTATTTACAGGTACTCTGTAGTTATTTGTTTATGTTGTTAAATCTTCTGCATAGACGTGCTTTTTTGTGGGGCATTTGTATAGACTGGAAAATATACTACTTTATAGAATTAAAGATAGCATCAGTCTCTTTATTTTCAGGCTACGCATTTTTCCCTGTTTACTATTACATCTGTAACTGAGAATAAGGCAGGAATAGCAATATGACCTTTCACTGGACACATGGTTGCCTTGGCAGTTATCTGGTCTGGTTCAGGGTTACATCTTTTCTGTGGTGCAAAACAAAGAGGTATAACAGGGTGGATTTGTTGTACTAAAAACACTTGCTGGAGAAAATAGTTTGTCAGGATGGAGATGCTTAAGTATGTTAAGAAGCACAGGATACATTAAATGGGAAGGGACCAAAAGGAGAAAAGGGATTTGGAAATGCAGCAAAGGGAAGCAGAGGAATTAAAAAGGAGCAAGATGAAGAGTGTAGTATTAGTCAGAGTGCAACAGAGGATTCAAAGATTTAAGGGCTGGAATGGACCTCATGAGATCATTGGGTCCAACCTCCTGCTCTAGGAAGAAAAGACTGCTGGAGTCAAATAACCTCAGCAAGGTGAGCATCCAGTCTTCTTCTGAAGATGTTCAGGGTAGGTTCCTGTATCACCCCCACTGGGAATCTATTCCAGAGTCTGGTTGCATGAACCATGAATACGTTTTTCCTTGTATCCAGTCTGAAACCTTCTTCTAGGAGTCTATGACTGTTGCTCCTGGTTTTCCACTTGGGCACTTTGGTGAATAGTTGTTCACCTAGCCCCTGATGCTTTCCCCTGATATATTTGTAAGCTGCCACCAAATCCCCCTGTGGCAGTACACTGTGGGTGCCTGTCACTTTAAGGACTCAGCCAAGCAACCAGCAGGTTGCTTGATTGCGGTGGCCATTTTAGATCTCTGGCTGCCCATATAAACAGAGCAGTTTGCTGCTGGCAGCTAGGCAGAAATATTACCTGGCTATAAGGCTGCATACAACATCCTGGAGGTAAGGGGAAGAGCTGTAGGTGATGGTGTGGAGGCTTCTGGTCCTGGGCCTGACTTAAAACTGCACCCTGCCAGGAGTGGGTGGCTTAGTGGGGCTCTCAGTGGTGTGGGAGCCCCCAGGAAATGCCAGGCTAGTTACTACCCCAGTGAAAGGTGGGCTGGGGTGCCTTAATAACCCCAGCTCCCACAACTGGGTGGGTTACCCCCTTGTAGGGTCCAGAAGGCAGACCCAGGAGAAAGAGTGGGGCTATAGACTCAGAAGCCTGACTTGAAATTCCCTGACTGGTCAGTGCTGGGGCTAGGACCGGAAGGTTCAAAGGCCCAGGGGCCCACCATGAGGGATGCCCAGAGCTGAGAGCCTGGGTTCTGACTGGCCTAGAGGTGAGGCCAGGGCCTGTGTAGCCAAAGATCCCAGGGGAACAGTGCAGCGAGAATAGAATGAAGGCAGAACAGGCTGCCTGAGTGGAGGGATCCTGTTGGGGTCTGGATTGGAGGGTTCTGGGACCCAGTGTGGGGCTGGTAAGGTTAAGATCCATGGGTGCCATCTGCGAGGCTTGGGGTGTGGTGTAGGGGAGGAACGGAGTCGCAGATAGCACCCCCTGGCATCGGGGCAAGAAATGGGCAGCTTCCTGCCTAATTAACATCCTAATTAAATATCATCAAGGCATGGCAGGAGAGAAGGTGGGTGGTTGGCCCAGAAACAGCTGGGCGGGCCTTTGGTAGACTGACTTCAAGAAGGTCCCCTGTTACGCCCCCTGAAGTCTTCTCTTTTCTGTGCTGAACAGTCCCATATCTGTCATCCTCAAAAGTACACAGAATAATCACCCCACATGATATGTTTTTATTTTATGTATTTTAATGCTTGAGGTAAAAGGCCTGATTCTCCATTGCTTTGCATCTTGTGTAGTCATTTACAGTTGTGTAAAGTAGGTATAGAAGGCTAGCATCCATCTGAGTAGAGGATTTTACTTGGCAGCATATCAAACTCACTTTGTAGTTGCAAATAACTACACAAAATGCTAAGCAGTAGAGAATGAAGATGAAGGTCCAAAGTTAGTATTTTAGGTCTGACTTTGCAGCTTGCTGAATTTCCTCTCTTTCTGAAAAAATTGCATTGCAAGTTCTGTATGTAGTAGGCACAATATTGAAAGGCCCAGATGCCATTAGCCATGTACATTTGGGTCTACCTGAACTGTATGAAATGGCATAATGACAACAATTTCTTTAACTACAGAAGGGAGGTGAAGGAGGCAAATGTTATTGAACATCTGCCTCCTTGAGCCTAGGACCAGCTGGAATGCAACTTGGGCAGCTAAACAACCATTCCAGTCACAACCCCTATATACATCCCAATGACAGGATCTACTGGATCTCTGTGTTACAGGCAAACTCCCGCGGCTGGGTAATCATTTTCTATTTAAGCAGAGTCAGTGGGATATGCTTGCAAGTTATACATACAATACTGCAGAGCTAAGTACTTTCTTTTCCCTAAGAAATGAGCTGGAGAAGAAGTAGGTCAGTTTCATTAACTGGTAGTTAATGAGACAATTTGTTCACCATCAAGCCCAAAGGAAAGTGCAGTGGTGTACCATGGTTCAGTATTCTATACCACTGGGGGCCAATCTTTTTGGTAGGCTTGCCACAAGTTAGCCTTGAAACTTTCCCAAGTGCCACTCCAATCTGTTCCCCCTGCCAGATCTGTTGCTCCACTTTCTGTTCCCTCCCCTGTTCCCTATCTGATTCGCTGCTTTGCCCTATCTGCTGCTGTGCTGCCTGTCCCATCCCCAGTCTGCTATGTGCCACACACAGATGCTGCAGTGGCATTTGTGCTGCAGGTTAGCCACTCCTGTTGTATTTCATCACTCTAAGCTCAGAGGCAACTTTTATATAATTTTTTACAGCTGCACAAAGCAGTATGGGAAAGAAACCATGATCCTGTCCATGCTCAGCCGAAAGGCACTGTAACAAATTGTTGGCTGAAATACTATTAATGTGCAACACTGCTGTCGCCCACTCTGCTTTCTCAACTGGACACACCAGAAAAAATATTTGTAATCTGAAGGCCAATGAAAAGTAAAGTTAGTGCAAGAGGAGCATACCAGAAATTAAAACTGATCAAAGAACATGTAAATTATTTATGACTATTTAACACTTTTGTTTTGGTGCACTGTGGCTGTATTTGTGCACACCCTCTGTGTAGCTGTGTGACTTGGAAAGCAGTCCAGAAGTTTTAACTGAACACATGAATTCCTAGCTGAATTTGTGCTTTTGGTCCATTGTATCAACCAGCGCTGCTTGCATGAGGAAGGGCCAGGAGGCTAGGAAGGGGTCTATGCCATGGTAACCTAATCTACAGTACAGATTTTGTACAAAACATTCTCACTATTGTTAAGCCCACTTCAGCTAAACCAGAGTTACCAATACTAGAGCAGGAGAGCAGTCTACCATAGGCTTCCATCAGTGATTCTCTGCACTGTCAGTCAGGCTCTACTTTTATGAGCAGATTTAATTAACAGGTTGCTAAATACGGTATTATGGCAATATGCCTACCTTGCCGCTCCCTATATTGCTTCCACTGATGCTGCTGGACTTATAGAAAAGACTAGTGACCATTTAAAGCTCACATGCCAATCATCTAATCAGACACAACAACTATTTTCTTGCAATGCTCACAGAATGGTTAAACACACGTAATACAATTGCAATTAATAGAACTAGCAGATGAATATTTTGTAAAGCTAGAAGCTTATAAAATTCACTGGATTTAATATTTGACACATACTACTGGGCTAGCTCTACTGAAAAAAATGTGCATGTGCACTGCCACGATGCATAGGAAAAACCCCCTGGAGCAGTCCAACATATAGACTGTCAAACCAAGAAGAAATAAAGGTCTGTTGTTAATTGAGACAAATGGTCAGCAGCTGCAAAATAGTTTCCACAAGAAACAGAGCAAAACCGTCTCAGCTCTGGATAAAAATATTTTACAATTTTCTGATGCTTTTTCCAGGGCCAAAATATATTTCTCCTTCCATATAACCTGCAATCCTATTAACTCTTAATTCAACACTGCAAACTAGTAGAAAACAACCCAAGGTTTTAGAAAACAATCCTATTTCTATCCAGATTTCCAAAATGTCACTTCAGCTCACTGGTGCAGATATAGCATTATAGAAGGTTCAGTGAGCTCAGAAGTGAAACTAAATGTTTTGATTATACACTCTTTAAAGAATGTGGCTATATTGATCTACATACATTACTTTTCAGCCTACAATACTTTCTTGATTGTAGTGTGTACATGATCATTTTAAATAAATGGAGGCAGTCTAGTGTTACATTCAAGAATACCTGCCGTTCCTATTTTAATACAGGCTACTAATATATGTTCCCTAGCAAAGTAATTTTTGTGTGTGCATGACTATAATATATTACACTCTGGTACTTTCTTACTCTGAAAACACTTGGTTTTTAAGAGTTTAGCTTCAAAACATACTTAGAAAGCAGAGCATCTTACTAGCCAGAATCTTTAGGTTTACTGGGCCAAATGCATATCTAACAATGCAGGAGAATTTAAACGGCTCTCCTCTGAATCAAACCAGACCTTTTCTTTCTGAGGGATTAATTCCCTGATATTCTACCAATAGAGAACAGCTCTAATTTCTGCTGTTGGCTTTATAAAAGCCTGTTGCCAGAGAGGTGGACTGAGTCGCATTCTCCCTTCCAGACTACTGTTCTCAACTTTTGGGTTGGTACTGTCTGCCTTTTAATTCTCCCTGGTGGCTGTTTCGGTACAGGGTCTTGTTTCAGGTTCTGTACCAGTGTCTACTAGTAGAAAACTTGGAGCCAATTCAGCCCTCTCCCTATAGAAAGCTGAAGATTAGTTTGCAAGGTGCACTGAGCCAAATTCATACCAGGTGGAACTTTACTTTAAGTCATAAATTTGGCTTACAGACCAGAAGAAAGTTAAACTTCTATTGGATTAGTGGACATTAGAATATCCTTAATCACCCCTTTCAGTCAGAAAAAGGCGTAATTCAATGTCACACTTTTTACAATGCAAAAAGATCATCCTTTTAACTATGCAACAAAGATTGGCATTGATTTAATAGCTACAGAGTCCTGAGCTATAAACATCAAATGTAGATCTGGATATGGATTGGATACTAATGTTTTCAGAGTTTGAATGTGTGGAATCTGTCTTCTGGTTCAGGCACACTAAACATTGTTTCATTGTTTCATAGTTAGTAGGGTCAGAAGGGACCTGAGCAGATCAAGTCCAACCCCTTGCCATGGCAGGAAAGAGTACTAGGGTCAAATGACCGCAGCAAGGTGATTGTCAAGCTTGGTCTTAAAGACCCCCAGGGATCTTGTAACTCCTGCAAAACTCATTGTACCTTAAAAACAAAACAAAACAAAGCAAAAAAACTACTGTGTGAAATTACTTCCTTTTCTGAGCAGTTAAAAATCTGACAATATTCCAATTTTTCCATATAAAATAGCCAGGGACAGAGTACCAGAGAGAAGAGGAGAAGGATTTTGAGACAACTGAAACAATAACTAAGATTCAGAGAAACTTAAACAGAAACTTATGCTTAAATGAAACTTAAAAGATTATTGTCAAAATACAGAGCATTTGTGGAAGTGCACCTATAGTAGAGTGACACAGTTGTATTTTTTATATACATGTGTATTAGATGGTATTGAAGAAAGTAGCAGCAGCAGCAGGACCACAGAAAGGTCCGAATGGTTTTGCTATGGAATCCTATGGGAAATTTCTGAGTTTAGCTTGTGTATCATGTGTAGGTGTTTGCATGTCCAACAGTACTAATATTGCGCAGCACTCAGCATACCCTTTATAAGGTCTAAGGCCACCTTATGGTGCTATGACCCCCCTGGCTGCAAATCACTGGCCATGTCTCTACATGAGATGCTGACTGTGCAGTAGCGCATTACTACTGTGCAGTAGTATCACACAGCAGGAAATGTGACGTGATGCTACTGTGCAGTAGTAATGCGCTACTGCACAGTCAGTGTCGCCTAAAAGCCATTTGGTGATCCTACTGGGCAGTAATTGTGGTTACTCTGTAGTCATTTAGTACTTGTTTATACAGCCATTTTATATAAATACTAAATGACTGCTCAGGAATGATTCTGCAGTCAGCTTCTCATGCAGATGTGGCCACTGTATTAGATAGTGCCTCTACTCCATCTGACATGGAAAAAAATGGTACAAACATCATTAAGAAATTCTATGAAACTACATTGACATTAGTGCATGACTTCTGATAGGAATGAAGAGCATTAGGCTGCTTTACCAACTCCATATGATGTAAGATAGATTAAGTTGCGCACAAGATTTAGTAGTAGTTAGCAATAACTTTGAGCCACCACATTTATACCTTCACTGTTCTAACCACCCTTAACTTTACTTCAATTTTGCAGTTGTTTCCTAAGCCTCCAAAGTTGTAACCTAAAGGAGAAGGCCACAGACAAAGACATAAGGATTAAATTTAGGGGACAGCTGCCTTATTAGTATTGCACCTCCGAAGGAAGGGGTCAGAAATCCCTTTCTAATCACCTGTTTGTCAAGGAATTATATCATTCAGGCATGGTGAAATATTTTGGCTTTGTTTAAAATGTTACCTAAGCCAAATTGAATATAATTTATACATCATAAATGTCCAGATAATGCTAACATATTTCAACTTTAAAACACCAATTTCCTATGTTACAGATGATAGCGGCATGTGATGTGCACATAGCAATTTTGGACCTTGGCTTTATATTGCAGATGCATAAGTATGAGCACATCAATTGAAAATGCACAGAATACTTATGCATGTGTGTGTGTATGTGAGAGGAAGAGTAAATGGGTGTGAGATGCTCATCCAGAGTGGGTGTGCATATGTAACTATGTATGTACTAGTCAATTGCCTGTCAAGAATCATAGAATCACAGAAGTAGGGTCGGAAAGGACCTTGTAGATCTTCAAGTCCAACCCCCACCACATGGGCAGGAGAAAAAGAACTGGGCTCAGATGACTCCAGCCAGGTAGGCATCAAGCCTCCTCTTAAAGACCCCCAGGGTAGGAGCCAGCACCACTTCCCTTGGAAGTTGGTTCCAGATCCTAGCCGCCCTGACTGTGAAGTAGTTCTTATGGATGTCTAATCTAAACCTACTCTCCAACAACTTGTGGCCGTTATTCCTTGTTATGCCAGGGGGCGCTAGGGGAAACAAGGTCTCTCCCAAACCCTTCTGGTCCCCCCTAGTGAGTTTACAGATGGGCACCAGGTCCCCCCTCAGCCTTCTCTTGTGAAGGCTGAACAGGTTCAGGTCCTGCAGTCTCTCATTGTAGGGTCTGCCCTATTGTCCCCAGGTCATGTGAGTGGCCCTCCTCTGGACCCTCTCAGTGTTGTCCACATCCCTCCTGAAGTGGGGCACACAGAACTGGACTCAGTACTCCAGCTGTGGCCTAACCAGTGTTGCACAGAGGGGGAGGATCACCTCCTTGGCCCTGCTAGAGATGCACCTGTGGATGCACGACAAGGTCCGGTTAGACCTGCCAACCGTGACCTCGCATTGTTGGCCCATGTTCACCTTGGAGTCAATAATGACTCCAAGATCCCTTTCTGTTTTCATGCTCTCAAGAAGGGAGTTCCCCATCTTATAAGCGTGCTGCTGGTTACTACTGCCCAAGTGCAGGACCCTGCACTTGTCAGTATTGAAGCACATCCTGTTTTTGCTAGCCCACCCCTGTAACCTATCCAGGTCTTGCTGCCACCAGAATGACAGGAGAGGAGAGGGTTGGGATGGAGTGCTGCCACCTAATGCCCCATGCTGCCGCTGTTCTGCCTCTTGCTGCTGGCCTTGGCTCCCCCACCCTCTGTCCAGTCCTCGTTGCAGCTTTGGAATCATGGTAGTGCTCCCCCACACTTGGAGCACTCTAATTGACTGTTTCCATCAGGCAATCAGAGTGCGAATAAAGCATTACAGCCGGACAGACTTAGGCTTTTATAATATTAGAATTTGGCCAGTGTGTCGCCTACTGTGTGTGCTCAGTTTTTGTGTCTTTGCTTAAACATCTATGCTGCAGGGAAAGTAAATCACTATGAATACTGAGGTAGCAAAATTGATACTTATGTGGATAGAAAGCTGCCTTCTGGCTACACAAAAATAAACTGAAGCCCACTGCCAGTGTATGCTTACTGTGTGTGGTGTTACCTGTACTTACCTCTTGCAACAAAGCTCCTTTGCTTAGCATCTCTTCCTCCTATTTTGGGAAGCTGTCAGGGTGCTCTGGTCGTTGTTCTTTCAGTATATTGCTAAAGACAATTTAAAGAAACATTCTGGATTCAATTTCTTGGTCATATTCAACAGACTTATTTTATTTAGGAAACTCTTCCTTTTTCCTCCAAAGCAAATGGAAAGTGTTATCCATGACTTTCTCTTGATTTGTGGGCTAGGTTCCAGTTACCACACGGAGCTTCCCAAATCTCCCCAGCACTCACAGCTAGGATCTAATGAAACAGCTCATCCCATGTGCACGCTCCAGCCACCTATGCTGTGGTTTCTACACTGACATTGGTGCCAGATCAAATGGGAGGGAAAGTCTGAAACTTCTGTGTGGAAATGATCGGTGAGGAAACCCACACAGCAGAGAAAATGAGTGTAATGGAGTGGCAGTAGCAACCTCTTGCTTAAAGTAGGTTCAAGAGGCATGGAGAGTGTTGGAAGGGAAAAGTGGACTTTGATTCCAGTGGTGGCAGGAGAAAATATTATTTGAGGGGGTTGGAGTGTGGGGGTGGTGGTGAAGGGCAGTGCAGGGCCACCCCTCCCTTCCTCCCTCCTACAGGGCCATTGCAGGGCTGCTGCATGGCGGGGCGCTGGGCATGGTGCTGCAGTGGTGGGGCATGGCAGTGGCACTGAAGCAGTAGAGCTGCATTTGCGGGGTGGGGGGGACTAAGCCCTGTTAGCTCCAGCTTTCTGCTACCTATGTTTGATTCTCGTACCTTGTGTGATTTCTGGTTTTCCTCCCTTCATTTTCTAGCATTTATGTCCTGGAACATCCACAACCATTTCTCCACTGAGCAAGCTAGAGGTGACCCCTTTTTCTTACCCCATAAAAGAATATGACTTCTGAACAGCCTCATACCACTGACTATTACTTCCAATAACCCAGCTTTGAAACGGTCCTGGTGAAGAACGGTGCAGGTGTGTTGCTTCTTGTCCTAGGAGCCATGGAAGACTACTTTTCCCCTACAAGCAGCTGGTATTTTAAAAGTCCCTCTTCATTTTCATTGAGGGTTAGAATGTGAGGGGAAATGAATAAATGAATAATTACAGTCTCGCATACAAGTTGGACTAGAAATATAGTTACCAGCATGAGATGGATGGTACGTGCTAGGCTGGGGGAGTCCTCTGGAGGAGCACTCAATCTGCTACGTTCTTGGAGCAAAGAATAATATTCATCAGTCTGCAGTCACAAGCAAAGGAAAATAAGCACTGCCATGCTCCAGAAAGTTACACTGGGTGCAGATGGAAGTGCAGCTCCCTGCTGTAACTTGGAGCACTTTGCAGGAAGCGTTCAGCATTACAACAGCCCCTGGAACGTACAGAAGTGCACTCAAGGGGGGAGGGGAATCTAGCTGCTGGCTGCAGACATCTTTTGTCCCAGCCTGCTCCTGTTTCAAAATGGGAAAGGAGAAAGCAAGCAGAGGGAGTTTGTTCTAGGGGTTCCCCAGCCAGCACTGGAAGGTGGGGTGGGTGAATTGGGGCCCCCTCTCACCTCGGGGAAGCTCCAGTACACCTGTCCCATCCTCCAGTATGGACTAAAAAGCCCAAGACCAAACTCTCTCTGCTCCCTTTCCCCACTCCCAACCTGAAAGCAGCTCGAGGCTGGGAGGCAGCTCAGACAAAAGTTACAGAAGCTGGTCTGTTTTGAAACATCTTCATCTGAAACCTCATGCAATGAGGGGTCAGCTTTTCACCCGACTGGCCATTTTTGAAGTTGTCTGTAACCTTGCACTTACTTGTATTTCATCATGGCCAAAAGCTGCTTTCTATGGCCAGATCAGGCAAAAAAATGGCACTTCTGTTTGCACCCACTGTGACTTCTTTCATTGGATGTTCTCTCATCCAGTGAAAGAACTCACTGAGCAACATGTGACAAGAGACTGGATACTGAAATGGACTTTTGTCCTCCACTAGAAATCAAATGGGAAACTCAGGATGAAATTCTAAAGTTGCAAAATGAAAACAGTAATAACAAATAACATTAAATAATCTTTTTTACACTTAGTTCTGAAAATTCTTTGTCAAATGACACAGAAGTCAGAAGTCAAGCTGATTATGTGACATAGTTTGGTTTTAGTGAATCAGCAAAATTTCAACCTGTATTAATGTGTACACACGACTTTCTAAAAAGGAGGCTTACACCCAATGGAAAGAAGGGGTCATCACCAGGGAGGACTATTCTGTAGTTGCTCGGGGATGTAGCGCCCTTGCAGGATGCGATGGGAAACTTGGTCATCACACCAGACGGCAAAGCTAACATGTTCAACGATTTCGCCTCCGTCGTCTTAAGTAGGGACC
>NW_017728918.1:91681687-91690997 GCF_001723895.1 Crocodylus porosus | reverse complement strand
GACCCCAGTATTCTTTCCTGCCATGGCAGGGGGTCAGACTAGATGATCTGCTCAGGTCCCTTCCGACCCTAGAAACTATGAAACTATAAGACTTTTCTCAGCTAGCTCCAGTTAAGGCAATATTCAGCGTATGTCATTCAAATACAGTAATTCGTGCATCTTGGGTTTATAGATTTAGGATCTCCTGTCTGGAGTCTATATATTTTACCATACTGGGGACGATTGTCAATGCATAGGGGGTACACATGCACCCCCTGAGTGTGGTGGTGCACACCATGCTAAAAGGCGCTTCCGACACTGCTGGCAGCACCTGAGGGCAGTCGCCACTTGCCATCCGTGCCCCTTTACCGCTGACACTGCCAGCAACGCCTGCAGGCAGTCACCGACCGCCGGTCAGTGCTAGCCACCCCCCCACCGCTGACAGCACCACGGCTGCTTTCAGGAGTGCCCCACTTGCTGCTGCCACGCTCCCACCACCAACAGTGCTGCTGCCACCTGCAGGAGCTTGCTGTGCCCACTCCAGCCTCCAGGGGCATGCAGCCTTCACGTTGGGGACTCTACTATAACTCCTACTATAGTTAAAAAGGTGGTTTCCATTAACAATTCTGATTACCATGGTTTAATAGGTCAAGTGTTTCCAATCACATTGGAGTGAAATTGCATAAACCATGGAATTCTAGATATAACATTTTCTTTGTAAATAATTTAATTGCTTTTTTTTGAGTTGCATATAAAGACTTACAGGATTTTAATTATTATGAATATTGGTTTTAGTTTATTCGGATCTGATTTCTTTTTATACTTCTTTTTATTCCATCCTTGTTTGAAAAAAAAATTTTTGGTTGAAATTCTTAGGTAAAACAAATTGTTGCTTTATAATTTAGCATGGATTGGCAATGATGTTATTAAATACTCAGAGATGATGATTTTTTCAGATATTAATTTCTGGGGGAAAAAACCAACTATTGTAAATCAAAGATATACTTGAGCTTAGTTGCCCAATAGGCCAATGTGGCTAAGGCATGCCAATTTCTGTAGCCAGTGGTCCTTGTGGTCACTATATTTAATAGATAGTCTTAATGAAAAAGAAATTTACTGTAATCCTGTATTATTCATATGGGTTTGTTATAACATGATTAACATGTCAACAATGAACCAACTGACTGAAATTAACACTTTTTGAATTGTTATGACTAAAAATGAATAAAATTGTAACCTAAACTTTGGGAAAATCTGATCCAAATGCTATCATTCAGCTTGTGTCCATAATTAGCATCTAATTCTTGCATGTCATGTCCTGATAAGCAGAACTGGTTTCTCTCTCTCATTGCTCTACCTCTGTATATCCATTTCTCAATTTACTTCCTTCAGTGTATTTTAAGCCAGATTCTTCTCTCACTTACACAAACTATACACTGATAAGAATCCTCTGAGTTCAAATGTTTACAATTGCTGATGTACAGCAGTGTCGGTCAAAGGTGTATTGTACATTTCAGACATGTCTGGACTGATCCTCCATTCCACTGCAGCAGCTTTCTACTAATTTAAATGCTAAGTATTTTTTCATTACTCTTATAAGCATAATAGAATTATCATTACAACACCTCAATGGCAGTGTCCCATACCCTTGACTTTCCTGTCCCATACAAATGCTTTTCTTGTCATCATATGAACCTAAGCAGCACATGGTCATCTGAATTAGTGGTCATCTGAAATCCTATTTGCTGGTCTTTGATGCTCTGTAACTCCTTTGAAAAGCAAAGGACACTTTGGAATCAACAAAAACTCTGGAGGGGCGGCTGTTACACTGTGCACAGCTTTGGTCCCTGATTTGATTTGGTGGAGATTCAGCCTGATTTGGTGGTCAAATCTGCAAACCCAAATTGAATTGGGAGACCCTTTAATCTCTCTGAATTGTATTGGACTCCTCTGAATTGATTCGGAAAGATTTGGCCATTCAGATGTAAACACAGCTTTGAATGTTTTTTCTATGTACCTCAAGGTAGCAGGCAGCTCATGGATATTGCAATGGTGGGGCATATGGAGCATCCAACAGGAGCACAGGGGGCTCCCCAGTGTACTTAGCAGCAGACCTAAAAGTGGACTACCCCCCCTCACCCCCTGACACTCCTGTGGGATGCTCCATCCATCCCAGCATTCACGAGCTGCACAGGTACCTCAAGGTATGTAGAAAATAAACATTTAAAGCTGTGTCTATGGCCAAATAAAGTAAACTGAAAAATCTACAGCTTGACCCTCTTGGATGAGGACAAGAGATTATCTGGAGTTTTCCACCAGAGCCAATGAATTTGGTCAGTGTGTGCATTTTGCATCCTCAGTAACTGCATATTTCACATATAGGTGTTCTTTTTTTAGAATGTAAATGATTTAATATGCAATTTAGACACGTACAAGGATGTCTCAGATGGTACTGGCAATTTCAAAATAAAGCCATTTAGTGTGCAATGACTGAAAAACTACACAACGGCAGGGAACACCTATGATGGCATTGTCAAATACACCATTTGACAATCCTTCACAACTGTAGAGAAGTGACATGGTCCAGTAAATGATCATTGTGTACAAAATGGTTTTATTTCAAAATTGCCATAAGTTTCTGAAACACTGTTGTATATGTGTTAGTAACAAGTTATAATCCTCCAAAGGGCCTCTGTATAATTGTTTTTCTTTTATAGTCACATTATAAATGTATACCTGTTCTGAAATTGAACATTTTTGAATTGTACTTTAGAATGAAGATGAATACTGAATTTAAAAAATAAATAAAATGTAGTGGCTTAAATTCACAAGTAATAACAGGCTTCTCTGATGAAGTCATGCCTTTACTGAAGTGTCTACTAATTTCTATGGTGTGTGAATAAACAGAAGCCATACAGCATATGGCCCTATAATCTCAGGAAGGCTGTTTCTTCATGAAAATATACAGTGTGCTATATATATATTCAATATGGTTCATATTGAACTGGATGGAAAAATGGCAAATGTGAATATTATTGGTAAAAAAAATACCGAAGCTTGAGGAAATAAAACTGAAATAAAAAACCATAGAGGAGGTCATCTAATCCAACTCCCTCCTCAAAGCAGGACTATCCCCAACTAGATCATCCTAGCCAAAGTGTTGTCTAGTCAGCTCTTGAAAACATCCAAGGATGGAATTTCCACAACCTTTCTGGGTAACCTGTTCCAATGCTTAGATTCATAGATGTAAGGTCAGAAGGGACCTAAGTAGATCATCAAGTCCGACCCCCTGCCCTGGGCAGGAGTGACTACTGGGCTCATATGACCCCAGCTAGGTAACTGTCAAGCCTCCCCTTAAAGACCCCCAAGGTAGGAGCCAGGACCACTTCCCTTGGAAGTTGGTTCCAGATCCTGACTGCCCTGACTGTGAAATAGTGTCTTCTAATGTCCAGCTTGAACCTACTCTCACACAACTTATGGCTATTATTCCTTGTTACTCCAGGAGGTGCATGGGTGAACAGGGAATCTCCCATTCCCTGCTGGTCCCTCCCGATAAGTTTGTAGATGGTCACCAAGTCCTCTCTCAGCCTTCTCTTGTGGAAGCTAAACAGGTTCAGGTCCCGTAGCCTCTCCTCATCGGGTCTGCCCT
Source organism: Crocodylus porosus (assembly GCF_001723895.1). Classification (NCBI taxonomy): domain Eukaryota; kingdom Metazoa; phylum Chordata; order Crocodylia; family Crocodylidae; genus Crocodylus; species Crocodylus porosus. The sequence continues at coordinate 91,687,369 of NW_017728918.1, read as the reverse complement.
GCTGTCCCCGGAACATATGAGTAGCCCTCCTCTGGGTCCCCTGGTCCTGCTTGTGATGCATCTGTGGATGCATGACAAAGTGCGGTTGGCCTTACTGACCGTGTCCTTACATTGGTGGCCTATGGTCATTTTGGAATTGATAATGACTTCAACATCTCTTTGTGCCACTGTGCTTTCTAAAAGAGCGTTCCTCAGCCTACAGGTATGCTGCTGGTTCTTACTGCCCAAGTACCCTGCACTTGTCAGTATTGAATCCCATCCTATTCTCATTTGCCCACCCCTGTAACCTGTCCAGGTCCAGCTGTATCCTGTCCTTCCCTTCTACCATGCCCACTTCACCCCAGATCTTGGTGGTGTTAGTGAATTTGAACAGGGTGCTTTTCACCCTCTCGTCCAAGTCACTAATAAAGAGATTAAACAGTGTGGGCCCAGGGACTGAGCCCTGGGAGACCCCACTGCCCACATCCCTTCAGGTCAAATATGACCCATCCACTACCACTCTCTAGGTGCAGTCCCTCTCCTAATTTGCGACCTATCTGACTGTGTAGGCATCAATGCCACAGTCGCCTAGCTTTTTAATGAGATTGGGGTGGGAGACAGTGTCAAAGGCCTTCCTGAAGTCCAGAAAGACTACATCCACTGTGACACCTGCATCCAATGATTTTGTGACCTGATTGTAGAAGGCAATCAGGTTGGTCTGATAGGACCTACCCCTAATGAACCCATGCTGGTTGCCCCTGAGCATTGTCCCCGCTGCCCGTCCTTCCCAGATGTGCTACTGGATAATCTTCTCAAAAGGTTTCCCCAGGATTGAAGTACGACTAACGGGCCTATATTTGCCTCCTCCCTTTTTTGAAGATGAGGACCATATTGGCTCTCTTCCAGACATCTGGCACCTGGCCAGAGCACCATGAGTGCTTGTAAAGCCGTGCCAGGGGCCCCTCGATAACCCCTTCCAATTCCCTCAGCACCGTGGGGTGGAGAGCATCTGCACCTGCTGATTTGAACATGTCCAGCCCCTCCAGAAGTTCCCTAACTCAGTCCTCCCCAACCCTAGGCCTGTCAGAGTCACTCCTGAGTCCATCCTGAATCAGGGAGTCCTGGTTCCTACATAAAAAAATGGAGGCAAAGAAATTGTTAAAAAGGTCTGCCTTTTCCTCTGATGCAGCCACCAGATTGCCTATTGTATCCTGCCGGGGCCCCACGTTACCCTTTCTTCATACTCCCCGTGTATTTAAAACAGGACTTTTTGTTGTCCTTGATTAATGGAGGTATATTCTTCTTTGTCCCAGCCCTTCCACTGTGTGTATGCCTCTTTTTTGGCTTTCAGGCATTCCTGAATGCCTTTGGTGAGCCAGGGGGGCTTTTGAGCACTCTTGCCCCCTTTGATTCTCATTGGGACTGTCACCCCTTGGGCATGGAGGATTGTCTCCTTAAGGAATGACCACTCATCTTGGACTCCTAGCTCCCCAACTCTCCAGGACCCCAGTGCCTCTCCTACTAATCTCAACTTGTTGAAGCTGGCCCTCTTGAAGTCAAGGGCTGCTGCCTTACTGCAGGCTCTTGACACCCTGCGTTGTATGGTGAATTCCACTAGGCGATGATTGCTGTCACTCAGGTGGTCAAGAACCTGAAGTCCCCTCACCAGGTCATTGCCTGTGGCCAGAACCAGGTCTAGGAGGGCATTCCTCCTGGTGGGATTGTGAACCTCCTGGGTTAAGTGGAGGTCCTGTATCTCAGCAAGGAACTTTCATGAGTGGTCTGACCTGGCTGACTGCTCCTCCCAGCAGATGTCCGGGTAATTTAGATCACCCATGATGACTACATCCCTTGCCTTAAGTGCCTCCGCAACCTGGCCAGAGAATTCACGGTCCATTTCTTCCCCTTGGTTGGGTGGTCTGTAATAGACCCCCACTGTTAAGTCCCTTTCTCCATGAACCCCCTGTATTTTGACCTAGAGCACTTCAGCCTGCCCCTCCTCTGACCCCATCCTTTAGTTGAGGACATGTATTGCTCCTTGATGTAGAGCACCACACCCCTGCCTTTCCTCCCCATTCTATCGCACCTGTATAGTCTGTAGCCCCTAATGTTTGTTAGCCTTCTAGTAAGGAAGTTTTTCCTAATATCTAATCTAAACTTCCCTTGTTGCAACCTGAGACCATTGCTCCTTGTTCTGTCATCTGCCACCACTGAGATCAGTCTAGCTCAGGGGCGGGCAATTATTTTGGGTGGAGGGCTGCTTACTGAGTTTTGGCAAGCCATCAAGGGCCATATGACAGGCAGCCCAGGGCAGATAAATATTAATTCTCTAAATTTTTTAGGGGCCCTGTGGGCTGGATAGAATGGCCTGGCAGGCTGCACCTGGACTGCAGGCCACATTTTGCCCACCCCTGGTCTAGCTCCATCCTATTTGGAACCACCCTTCAGATAGTTGGAGGCTGCTATTAAATTGCCTCAGTCTTCTATTCTCCACACTAAATAAGCCCAGTTCCCTCAGCCTCTCCTCAGAAGTCATGTGCCCCAGCCCCCTCACCATTTTTGTTGCCTTCCACTGGCCTCTCCAGTTTGTCCACATCCTTTTTGTAGTGAGGGGCCCAAAAATGAACACAGTACTCCAGATGTGGCCTCACCAGTGCTGAATAGAGGGAAATAATAACTTCCCTTGATCTGCTGGCAATACTCCTATAAATGCAGCCCAATATGTCATTAGCCTTCTTGGCAACAGGGGTACATGATTGGCTCATATTCATCTTATTGTGTACTGTAACCCCCAGGTCCTTTTCTGTAGAGCTGCTGTCCAGCCAGTCATCCCCCAGTCTGTACCAGTGCATGGGATTGTTCCCTTCTAAGTGCAGGACTTTGCACTTGTTGTTATTGAACCTCATGCAATTTCTTTTCGTCCAATCCTTCAATTTGTCTAGATTAGTCTGAATCCTAAACTTCCTCTATGGCATATCTACTACTCCCCCAGGCTTCGTGTCATCTGCAATCCAGCTGAGGATGCACTCAATGCCATCTTCCAGGTCACTGATGAAGATATTGAGCAAAACTGGCCCCGGACCAACTCCTGGGGCACTCCACTAGCATTGAGCTATTGACTACTACCCTCTGAGATGGATAATCCAGCCAGTTTTCTATCCACTTTACAGTCCATTCATCCAACCTGCACTTCCTTAGCTTGCCTACAAGAATGTTTTGGGAAATGGTATCAAAAGCCTTGCTAAAATCTAAGTATATCACATCCACTGGTCTCCCCACATCCACAGAGTCAGTCATCTCAACATAGAAGGCAATCAGGTTTGTCAGGCATAGACTATCATAGTTGTGAAGGATGTGACTTGCCCTTGGTGAATCAATGCGGACTGTTCTTAATCACCTTCTTCTCCTTCAAGTGCTTAGAAATAGATTCCCAGAGGACCTGCTCCATGATTTTTCCAGGGACTGAGGTGAGGCTGACCAGTCTGTAGTTCCTTGGATCCTTCTTTTCCCCTTTCTTAAATATGGGTACTATACTTGCCCTTTTCCAGCTGTCTGGAACCTCTCCTGATCATCATGAGTTTCCAGAGATAATAGCCACTGGCTCTGCAATCACATCAGCCAACTACCTCAGCACCCATCTGAGTGCATCCCATCTGGCCCTGTGGATATGTATATGCCCACCTTTTCTAAATAGTCCCTAACCTGTTCTTTTGCCACAGTTGGCTGCTCACCTCCTCCCTAAACTGTGTGGCCACATGCAGTAGTTTGGGAGCTGACCTTGCCTGGGAAGACTGAGGTAAAAAAGGCATTGAGCCTTCAGCCTTTTCTGCATCCTCTGTTACTAGGTTGCCTCCCCAACCCAGTAAGGGACCCACACTTCAAAAACATTTAAAAAAGAATCTTGTTAATATATAAATAGATTGCTTATTACAAATGTGTTGGATGCTGGGTCCTGCAAAGTGTGGACTACTCTGTTCTGGACCATGCAAAAAAACTTAACTTTAAACATGTCCCATTGGAACTAGTTGCATGGCACAAATTAAGCACATGCTTACATACATTTGAGCACATGCTCAGGTACATTTCTGAATCAGGATCAGGAAGTGCCACCACATGGATTAAAAAAAAATTAGCAACAGTAACAGTCTTTGCTGTTAATTTATTTCATATGAGATATCCTATAAATTTGAGGAAACAGTTTAGGGGTATAGGGTGCAGGTATTTAAAATAATTTCTGCTTTTGGTATTACAGGTTTTCACATCATATTGTAAACTTGCGTGTACCCATGTTGTCCTTTGAAATATTAGAGCAGGGGTGAGCAGCTATTTTGTGAGGGCTGCGTAAGAAGTTGAGTGAGTTCTTAGGGCCTGGAGGCTGTGTGTGGTGGGGTGCTGACTTGGTTCCCTGACACAGCTGTTTATACCACTCAGTGTGGTAGTGGGAGAGATGACAGGGTAGCCCAGGGAGATGCCAATTTATCCTATCTGACCCCAGGCCCATCTGCCCTGTACCCACCACCGGGGGAGAGTGGGCAAGTGGGTGGGGCCTCTATGGACACTGACCTGGGATTCCTGGGCCTGGGCAAAGCACACTCAGTTGGGCAGATGGGATGGGGCTGTGGGCAGGAAAGGAGCGGTGTGTGGGAGTGGGACAGGAAGGTGGGACTGGGGCCAGGATCATAGCGGGGTAACAGCATGGGCTTGGGGCCCAGGCCCAGGCCCTGGCCCCAGGTAGAGCCATGATCCACTCCCCACACATCCCTGCAACAAGCTCCCCATTACATCTGCCAAGCTGAGCATGCTCTGCCCACAGGGGTCCCAGACTAGACTCCATGGAGACCCTGCCCACCAGCTGCCCCATCTGGCGCCCCCAGTGGTGGATGCAGAGTGGAAAGTCCCAGGTTGCCCAGGCAGTGGGGCTAAGGTTCAGTGGTGGTGGTGGCGTGGCATGCACCTATTCCTGGGCTGCAGTGGTAGGGGCTGCCAGGAAGTCAAGCTTGGCTGCTGTGCCCCCACTGGCCAACCCCATGGACTGCAGCTCCTGGTTTCATAGTTTCTAGGGTTGGAAGACACTTGAGCAGATCATAGCGTCCAACCCCCTACCACTTGAGCAGATCATAGCGTCCAACCATGGCAGGAAAGAGTACTGGGGTCAAACGACCCCAGCAAGTTGTTCATCTAGCCTCCTTTTAAAGACCCCAAGGGTAGGAGCCAGCACCATTTCTCTTGGAAGTTGGTTCCAGATCCTAGCCACCCTGACAGTGAAGTAGTGTCTCCTGATGTCTAGCCTAAATCTACCCTCTGCCAGCTTGCGACCATTATTCCTGGTCACTCCTGGTAGTTCTCGGGGGAACAGGGACCCCCCCCCAGTGCCTCTTGGTCCCCTCTGACTAGTTGTAACAGTCCACTAGATCCCCCCTCAGCCTTCTCTTGTGGAGGCTGAACAGGTTCAGGTACCGTAGCCTCTCTTTGTAGCACCTGCCCTGCTGCCCCCTAATCATGCGAGTGGCCCTCCTCTGACCCTCTCCATGTTATCCACATCCCTCTTGAAGTGCGGTGCCCAGAACTGGATGCAGTACTCCAGCTGTGGCCTGACCAGTGCTGCATAGAGGGGGAGTATCACCTCCTTGGACCTGCTTGAGATGCATCTGTGGATGCATGACAAGGTATGGTTGGCCTTCCTGACTGCATCCCCACACTGCC
>NW_017728918.1:91662197-91681219 GCF_001723895.1 Crocodylus porosus | reverse complement strand
GCCCTCCAGCCAGTTGGCGACCCATTTGGACTGTGTGGATGTTGACACCACAGTCCCGAGTTTTTTATTGATAACAGGGTGAGAGACAGTGTCAAAGGCCTTCCAAAAGTCCAGGAAGACTATGTCCACTGCTACCCCTGCATCTAAGGATTTGGTGATCTGGTTGTAGAAGGCCACCAGGTTAGTTTGACAGGACCTGCCTCTAATGAGCCCGTGTTGGTTGCCCCTAAGCATAATCTCCCCTGCTGGCCCCTCATGGACATGTGCCAGAATAATTCTTTCAAAAAGCTTACCCAGGATCGAAGTAAGATTAACTGGCCTATAGTTCCCTGGGTCCTCCTTCCTCCCCTTTTTGAAGATGGGAACCATGTTGGCCCTCTTCCAGCCCTCTGGTACCACACCAGAGCACCACGAATGCTCATAAAACCGTGCCGGGGTCCCGCAATGACCTCAGCCAATTCCCTCAGTACTCTGGGGTCGAGATCGTCCCGACTAGCTGATTTGAATACATCCAGTCCCTCCAGAATTTCCCTCACTAGTTCCTCACTAACTCTTGGCCTAGGTGCACCTCCCTTAAGGTCTAAGGGGAGCCCAGATGTGGGGTGGCTGTTCTGGTCCCTGCTCAGGAAAATGGAGGCAAAGAAATCGTTAAATATGCTGGCTTTGTCATCTGGTATGATGACCAAATTTTCTAGTGTGTCCTGAAGTGGCCCCATGTTACCCAGAACCTTATTTTTGCCCCCTATGTATTTAAAAAAGGACCTTTTGTTGTCCTTGATCCGGGAAGCTAGTCCCAGTTCCATCTCCGCCTTGGCCTTCTTGACTGCCCCCCTACATCCCTGAGCAACCGCAGTATAATCCTCCCTGGTGATGACCCCTCCCTTCCATTGAGTATGTGCCTCCCTTTTAGCTAGGAGACATTCCCAGATGCTTTTGGAGAGCCATGGGGGTTTTGTGCCCTCCTGCCCCCTTTGATCCGTGTTGGGATTACCTCCCTTTGTGCTTGGAGGATTGTCTCTTTAGGGAGCGACCACTTTTCTTGGACACCTGGCTCCCCTCCCCTCCGGGACCTCAGTGCTTCCCTGACTATTCTCCTTAGCTCATTGAAGTCCGCTTCCTGAAATCTAGGGCTGCTGGCTTGCTGTAGGCCTTTACCACCTTGCGCTGGATGGTGAATTCCAGCAGGCTTTGATCGCTGTCGCCCAGGTGGTCGAGCACCCGCAGCCCCCTCACCAGGTTGTCACCCGTGGCCAGCACCAGGTCCAACAAGGCATCTCCCCTGGTGGGGCTGTGCACCTCCTGAGTTAGATGGAGGTCCTGCATTCTGGCTAGGAACCTACGTGAGCGGTCAGACCTGGCTGACTGCTCTCCCCAGCAGATGTCTGGCAAGTTCAGGTCCCCCATGATGACCACATGCTTTGACATAACTACCTCTGTGAGCTGACTTACTGTGTTATGAGCAGCCCTGGTTCTGGAGGTGACCATTTACCACTCTGCAGTGGAGGGCACTTCCTGAGGTGCCCTTCTCCCTTGGGTGTGTGGCCCTGCAGGGAAAGGAAATAGCTGTCAATTTCTTCCTCCATGTCCCTGATTCCCCTCAGTCTAGTAACCTCCTCCTGAAGTTCCCTCACCTGTGCCTCCAGGGCCCTAAGTTGGGTGCCTGCAGGACAGGTGTGGGGGTCCCCAATCCCTGCCCCCCCAGGCCTTGCTGGGCAACTCCTGCAGGCCAGGGGGTGGGGGGCACCAGCCCCCCCATGGGCTCTGTCTGGGTGGAGGAGTCAGACAAGCCCTGGGAAGGCTGCACCCCCCTGGGCAGGGGCCCTGGCAGCACTTCATGTTGACACCATCTTAGGAGTTGCTGCTTGTTTCTGGCTTAGTGCGGTACCTTCACCCTGCCCTAGCAGGAGTCTCCCTCCTGGCCCTTTCTGCTCACCCACTGGTGTGAATGCTGACGGAAACGCCAGTACGCTCTGTTTGCGTGGCTCCCTACCGGCTCAGCTAAGTGGGATCCGGGGGGCTTCCCCTCCAGATCTGGCTCAGCTGCGTCTGGTCCCTTGGGCACCCCTAAGGTAAGTGGGCAAAGAGCTGTGGGTGGAGACAGGGTGGGCTTCACCAGGCCTCCCTTCCATGCCTAGGGGTGATGGAACTGGCTGCCCATGCCACAGTCTGGGCTACCCCCTTCACTTTCGTCAGGTGGGGCTGAGAGACGCATCGGGGCTGGATGGAAAGCAGGATCTGGCCTCTGGGCCATGTTTTGTCCACCCCTTTGTTAGAGAGTCATAAATGTGTTTGATTGATGAAATGTCTTGCATATTATCCAGGCCCTTGACAATGCTGATGCCATTCATTAACTGTTGATTTTCAAAAGAGTGTAGAAATTTTAAATAACTAAGAATCGCATTTGTACTGATGAGATGAGCAGACTTCATGAAAACACATTTTATACTGAATCCCTGAAAAGCATGACTAGGTATAAAATAAAAAGAAATCACTGTGTTCCTGTTTTCTTATCCTAAAATTTGCTCATAGCTTTCTCTTGCTTTTTAACAATGGATTCAAGTGTTGGAGAGCAGAGTAAAACTATCAAGAGAACAATTAAATGCTGGAGATCACAAGAGTTAGAAGTGAATGTTTAAGCAATGTAATCAAATATAAGAGAACACTTGGCAGCATACATGAAGAGAAATTCCTCAGCCATTTTTTGACCAGTCTGACCTTCCTGGAACTTCTGTACAGTTCACATTTAGATTGACCTAACTAGGGATCTAAGTGTAAGGTTTGCACGTGGGTGGACTGTGTTAGATTGAGTGCTATTTTTAACTCATTCTAACGCCTGCTATCTTCCTTGAATGTCTGTACATACCCTAAGATATGTTCAGATAAGTATCCTTTTGCACATTAGACATGATCTGACTACGCCCATGTAGATATGCTGAGATATGGTTTTCTTACTGGAGAAATGGTCCAAAAATCAATCAGATGAGATTCAACAAGGACAAGTGCAAAGTCCTGTATTTGGAAGAGAATAATTGCATTCACAAATACAGATTGGCAAGTGACTGTCTAGGCTTCAGTAGTACAGAGAAGGATCTGGGGCTTACTATGGAATAAGCTGAATATGAACCAAAATTGTGCTCTTGTGCAAAACAGGATAACAGCATCCTGGGTTTTATTATTAGAAGTGCTGCTTGCAAAACAAGAGAAATGATTCTTCCTCTTTACTCAGCACTGATAAGGCCACACCTGTAGTACTATGTCCAGTTTTAGAACCTACCTTTCAAGAAAGATAGGGAAAGAATGGAAAGAGTTCAGTAGTGAGCAACAAAAGTGATTAGGGACCTAGGAAATATAACTTATAAAAAAGGGCTAAAAGAACAAGGATGTTTAGTTTGGAGAAGAGAAGACTGAGGAGGGATCCGATAACTGTCTTCAGATACCTGAAAGGTGATTCAGAAAGAAGATGGAGATAGACGGATTCCGTGTGGTTGTAGATGACAGGACTTGGGAGCAATGGTCACAAACTGCAGTAGAAGGAAATTTAGTTTGGAGATTGGGAAGAATTTTATCACCATGTGGGTGGGCTACTTTGGAACAGGTTATGTAGAGAAGTTGTGACATCTCATACACTTAACTGGGATGATTTAGTTAAAATGACGATCCTGTGCCGAGCAGGGGGCTGGATTACATGATTTAAGGAGTTTCCTTCCAGTACGTCTTCCATGTAATTCTAAACCCCATTTTGCACACTCTTTTGCTTAGCCAGGACAGAGGTTGGGCTGCTGCTGTTGCCTGGTTTGGACCCCAAACTACCCAGAAGATAAGCAGTAAGGGGAGCAGGGAGTACAGGGAGTAGGTGGTAGTGGAAGCAGGAAAGGTGTGGGGGGGTGGTAGGCAGAGGAACAGCAGGGAGCAGGGTAGCACAAGCACAGCTGGGCCAAGGGTCTCTGGCCCCTCACCTTCTGCTCCCTGCTACTGCTTCCTCCATCACAGATTTGGGGGACAGGAGAGGGGGAATGAATTTAAGATGACCCTCCAATTATTCAGTTCTGTATATGGGGAAATGATAACCAATGTATAATTTTCCATGTATAGAATCAAATTATTAGGGCTCATCTTAAATCTGAAGTAATCTTAGTTTTGGGTAAATATGATAGTTACACTGGGGCAGATGTCTCAAGCAGGTGACTCTTGACACCAAGCTTAGGAAAAGTACCCTGTATAATTCCACCTCTTTCAATTGGTTAGTGTAGTGTAGAATCTGGGTATCCTTATTCCTTATAGATTGTAATGAAAGTGACATCTTTCATAGTTCATTCCATCATCATTTTTCTACCCTTGTATCTTTTCTGTACCTGAAACACTGTTATCCCATGTCTTCAGTGCTCCACCATTTGTTTTTTCCCCCCTGTTTTTCAGTATAGCTCCTTCAAGCTTGTTCAAGGTCCCAGTTGCACAGGTAGACACATACTTGGGTGCTTTTGGTGTCACACTGTCTCTGATGAGAAACTGTAGATTCATAGATGGTTGGGGCAGGAAGGGAACTTGGAAGATCATCGAGTCCAGCCCCCTGCACTACGCAGGAAAGACAAGTAGGGTCAGGTGACCCCAGCAAGGTGACTGTCCAGTCTCCTCTTGAAGATTTCCAGGGTAGGTGACCTTGCACCACTTCTGGAGGGAGCTTATTCCACAGTCTGGACACCTTAGCTGTGAAGAAGTATTTCCTAGAGTTGAGTCTGAAATAGTCTTCTAGGAGTTTGTGGCCATTACTCCCGGTCATCCCCAAGTGTTCCCTGGTGAACAGTTGTTCACTGAGCCCTTGGTGTATTCCCTTGTGTTGGAGTTCCCAGTTCCCAGTGGACCTAACAGATGCTGCCTGCCACTTGCCTAGGGTGTCATCAGCTATAATTGGGGTCTCACATGCATATGTTTCTCCTGCCACAACTTGATATTAATGGAATTGGTTCAGATGTCTCAGTGTGTAGTCCAATTATGAATCTCCCCAGCGTCTCACGAGGTCCTGAGTTTCTGAGGGCTCTGCCACCCCTACACCCTCGCCCGTTCCACCACGTGGTGGCCAACCGGTTGGTCTGGCCACGTATCCTCAGTTCCTCCCAGATAATCCACAAAAGAAAGGTCAATTAAAACAAACATGACAACCAAGAAGGTTCCCCTGATCTATGTAGCTGCTCCGTCTGTCTGCAGCCTTCCAACTCAAGCTTGACCTTTGAGGGGTCAAGTACCCCTTAGTTGGCTCTCGGACAGCCCCCTTGCAGGGCTTGATGAGATTCGTTTTTAACAACTTAAGTTCACTACTGAGCTGTGCCCCTATTACAGGGACTACGGTACCCAAAGTCAATAGTGCCCCTCTATTAGGGTTATTATGGTACCCTTCTCCCGCCGGGCTCGGCCAGCTCCTGGCCGGTAAATAAACAGCTCTACGCCCGGCGGGGGCCAGTAAACTGTTCCAAAACCCCGCTGGGGTTCTGCTCTCTGCCAGAGGCTCCTACCAGCGTTTGACTTCGCATTCAGCGTTCCCTTCAGTGTGCGCCGGCCGGCCGACCGACCGGCCGGCCTGCTCCTCCACCGCCGCCTCCTCCTCCTCTTTCCGGTTCTGCGTTGCTGCCGCTTTCCGGTCCCGGCCTCTTCTTTATACCGGCGGGGGAGATATCGGCCCCTCCCTTCCCAACTCACCTGGGTAAAGGGAATTTCTGCCAGGCTCCTTGGGGCTGCGGGCCTGGGACCGCTGACCCCCTGCTTAGCCCCGGAGCCTTGGAGCCTGCTGGCTCCTTCTCTCTCTCACACCCTGATGTAGCTGTAAGCTGCTACCAAGTCCCCACTCAGTCTTTTCTTTTTTAGGCTCAAGAGACCCAAGTCCCTCAGCTTCTCCTCATACGACTTGCCTCTCAAGTCTCTGATCATACATGTGGCTCTTCTCTGGACTCTGTCAAGCTTTTCCACATCCTTGTTGAAATGCAGCACCCAGAACTGGATGCAGTACTCCAGCTATGGTCTCATCAATGCCGAGTAAAGTGGAGGAATCACTTCCTTGGTTTTGTGTGAGATGCATCTGTTGACACATGCCAGAATATTGTTTGCCCTGCTGGCTGCAGCATCACACTGATGGTTCATGTTTATTCTGTGAGCTGATGTCAGCTTCCAAGGAGGTGTATTGTTCCCTCACATGAAGAAACACCTCCACCTCCACCTTCTTCTGTACTCAGTCCCTTCTGTGCAGGATGTAGCCATCTATGGCTACTTTCCAGTCATGTGAAAAGTCCCACCAGATCTCCATGACCCTACTATCTAGTAGATTGTAATGTCCACTGGAGAGTAGACATCTACCTCCTCCTACTTGTTCCCCATGCTCCTGGCATTAGTGTACAGGCACCCAAGTCCTCCAATCGAGACCCTTGATTTCCTGTCACACTGAGGGAGGACCATTCCCTCAGGTCTTGCAAGAGTGATTATCCTAGTGTCCCCAACTTTGAAGCTTTCTTGTTAGCCAGTCCCCAAGCATGCTTCAGTCAGTGTTTCCTCGTCCCCTGGTGATCTTAGCTTACAGCCCTATCTAGAAGATTGGCCATCCTGGCTGAGAACAGGGACTTACTTACCCCTTCATGTGAGGTGGATGCTGTCCCTTCCCAGGGGTCCTCTCTCCTTGAAGTGTGCACTATGGTCAAAGAAACCGAAGCCCTCTCAGTAGCACCACCACCAGAGCCGTTGGTTTACTTCTTTAATGCATCCTTCCCTCCTAGGTCCATGGCCTGCAACTAAGAGCACAGAGGAAAAGACTACCTGCATCCCCATCACCTTGAGCCCAGCCCCCAGAGCCCTGTAGTCACTCATGACCTGGTCCAGATTCTTCCTGTATGTGTCATTCTTGCCCATATGGATAAGGTGCGTGAGGTAGTGGTCAGAGAACCAGACAAGCCTAGGGATCCTCTCTGCAACAGCTTGGATGGGTGCCCCAGGGAAGTAGCAGACCTCATGGGCTAAGGGGTCCAGATGGCAGACGGGTCCCTCAGTGCCCCACAGGAGGGAGTCCCCACCCCCCGTGTCTCCTCTTATGGGTGGCAGCTGGCCAACCACCCATTTCCTCCTCCAGTGTCTCCATTAGAGCCTCCTCATGCATAGTGGGGGAAGCATACCTGTTGTGCAGTGTAAGGGGAGAGGCAGGTCTAGCCCTGCATGTCCAGGAACTCGAGATGACTATCTTCCAGGCAGTTTAGGGTGGGTCTTTGCAGCCAGCCTTCTTGTTGGCCACTTTCTCCTCTATCTTCTGTTCTTCTTCTTCCTTCTTCTGGAGAAGGGCAGTATCCATTGATGTATTCTTCGTGGGCCCTGATGGTGTGTAGCTGATTTTCTTGAGCTCCCACAGCCAGTCCTTCAGAGACTCATTAGGGATCACACCCCACAGGTGGGGGTGCTTCCATGCCACCTGCTGGCAGCTGTGCTAGGCAGACCTCAAAGCCCAGAATCAGGGGCCCAGTTTGGGAGGAGACCTCAGTGGTGCCGGGAAGTCTGTAGGCATGACAACCTTCAACCATGGCTGAGAGCAAGTCCATGTCCCTACCTGGTCCCAGCAGCTTCACTTCAGGCTCCAGGCCTCAGGGTCTTTGCTGAGCCCAGCCCTTTGGGTGCCTTCTGCATGCCCCTCTGCATGAACTCCTGTACTCGCTGCTGCACCCAAGAAGAGTCGCACCTGTTTAGGAGCTTTGCTTGCAGGGCTCCCTGGGGGCTTCAGCTAACTAGGGACCCAGGTGGGGATGGTGGGGGGAAGCATTCCCTTCCCTGTCCCAGTCAGCCAGCACATCCTGCCCTGCATGCATCCCTGCACTTGCCCACCCTCTCCTTGGCCCAGTTCCCTTACCTCCTGGCTCTGTGTTGGATCAGTGATGTCCAGGAGGCATGCAGGTCATTGATTCCCGGGGGCGTGGTGGGTGCTTACCCATGCAGCTCCACCGAGGAGCAGGCCCAAATTGCATGAATATGAAAATTCTCCTGTGAAGATTATGTGTGTAAAGTAGAACTGTTTAGTTATAACAGCAATGTATGGTGATAAAGACTTCAATTAAACACTCCCAAGGACATACGCACATGCACATGGTGCTTGGTACACAGAGAGAATTTGCTCAGCACATGTGCTTCACAAAACATAGCACAAGAAATTTATTTTTCATCATAAAGTAAAATATTCCAAAATTGTGTAACTGAATGATGGGTAGCTATAGCAAAACAGGGAACATAAGGGAAACTGACATTAAATGTTTGGTGTGCTGCCATGACATTTGCTGAATTTTATTTTTATGCTTTATTTAAGCCATCATCTCATCTAAATTTGAGTCTTTGTGGAATAAAATGCAAAATATTGGAAACGCAAAACAAAAACGAATGTAGCTCTGTTGAGCATGTGCCTTTGTTACATTTTTGTAATTCTGATTCTGAAAAATGATTAAATAAGGATCATTTCTTTTGCTTTGCTTTGTGATTTCTTTATATATGAAAGCAGAATGTTCTTTTAAGAAACAAAGTTCTATGAAAGTGAAATCCAAGATTCTGTAATATTCTAAATCTTGTCTCAATGTATTTTTTTTTCTTTTTGCTTATGTATTTTCTTTTAGGAAATAGAAGTATTATTTTAGTGTTATCAGTGAACTAAAAGTGCTATTGTATATTAAACTCAAACTACCAAAATTCTGGATCAGTCTATCTTGTTGAGCTGCCCCAGTGGTATGCATCCATTTCTTGTCACTGTAGATGTAGCCTATGGCTAGGGATAGACATTAAAAAACCTGAGCCTGAATTGATTAAATCCTTGCAGGTTAGTCTAACCTGCCTAGCTTGAATTATTTTGAAACGGCACAGATATTACCTCTGGACTGAAAAAATGCAGGCACATGCCTGCAATAGCTGAGGCTAGGAGCTGGGAGGTGCTAGAGCAGCCTTTGCTTTCACATTGCTGAGCTGGGAGAGCACCCAAGCTGCAGCAGGACTTCTGATTAGGGAGGGGTTTAAACTCCACCCTGCCTGCATAGTCCCAGGCTTTTCCCTGCTTGCTGCTGAAGGGGTGGGAGTGTTGGCAGAACCCAGCCCCAGGCTAGCACTCTGAGGCAATGTGGGGGCGGGGGGAGGGGGAGGAAGGTGCAGTGCATGCAACTGTTGATCATACTGAGCTCTTTAATTTTCTTCTCCCTGCTTTTTCAAACTGTCTGCAGCAAACCTGACAGGCAAGGGAGGCAGCAGAGAGCTGATACCACAGAATTTAGCAGCCCGTCAACAAAACAAAAGTCTCTTATTAGTTCAAGCTCTTCCTAACCAGCTTTTTCCAACGAAGGAATGGAAGGACATTACCAACTGACCTGTTGAATAGGTCCAGAAAAGGGCGGGGAAGCCCTTAAAAAGGAAAAAACAGGATGGAAAGTCTGCCAAGATTACTTGGTAGCTTTGACGGTCTTCTGTAGCAAGAAGTATCCTCTGTTCAATGCTGCCTTTGGATTTGCTTTTTGGGAAGCTGTAGGGTAGATGATCTACCCTCTTGACTAAAACTTAGGAAATCCAGGGTCAGTATTTCTTGTTTGCTTGGTAAGCACAGTTGGAAAAAGGTTGTTTTTAAGTATTTTAACTAATATACGTTACAATCCAAGTGTAAAAAGGTTGTTTAGTTTTAATACTTATGAACAGTAGAGGCAAATTAACAGGGAGCCTAGGTTTTATCTTGCCTAGTTAACATCTGCTAAAACTGTACCATATATTCTTTACATTTGGGATTTGCATACATGTGCATGTGTGTGCATACACACACATTTTAAAAATCTACCTCTTCTTTTCTGAAGAGTAGGTTTTGATGCGAGTTTGTCAAGCAAGGCACTGCCTGGGGGCTTGAACCATAGTGAATCCAAGATGGGCTTTGAAGGCAATTAGGATGATTACTTTTTTTATCCTTTTTTTCAGTTAAGGCTTTGTTAACAGACACTGAGGGTTGAGCAAGGTTTTTATGTTTAACTGCAGTAAAATTGGAGCCTATGAACACAAATGCATTTACTCTTTCTGTGAGCTCACCTAACTATGCCCTCTGCAAATAAGATTCCACCCTTTCCTATTGTGACCGTAAATTCCCATATAATCAGCATGGCCCCTTGTCTTGCAGAACATGGTCGCCAGACAAAGAATAGGAATAGTAATTACATCAACACTAATATCAGCACTTCATTCATCTGAATAAGGTGTTCATTTCAAAGCCTAATTGGGATAATTTAAATGCTAATGTTATTAAATACAGGCAATTAAGAAACATTCAGCTGATGCCAGGACACTTCCTAAAGGTAAATGCAAAATGTAAAAGTTATTTAAAATTAAGTCCATTAGGGTACATGGTACTGCACTGGGGATAAATTTGGGCTATTGTATTCATTCTCTTCATACCTTTCTTTTTTCTGATAGGAATCTGGGCTCTTTCTTTACTCACCACTCAAAGAAGTACATTACTATCTTACATGGAAGGACATTGGATTTAACTCCACCCATTCATTCTTGAGATTTTTTTTCTTTTTTTATCTTTTCTCTCTATCTTTGAACATGGAAAGTGGTTGTTTTGCTTCTCACTTCAATGGGAGCAGGATTTAATCCATGCTTTTCTGTGTTTGTACAGTATCTAGCATGATGCTGCCCCCTCTACATAAATCACTGAGCAATGCCAATGAGTCATGAAACAGTAATCGCTAGGGCTAGAGACATACATTCAAAAAGCTGGAGCCTGAATTGATTCAATCTTTGCAGGTTAGTCTAACCTGGCTAGTTTGAACCAAATTGTAAGTGAACATACATTCATGAAATGCAGGCACTTGCCTGCAGCGATGCAGGCCAAGGGCTGGGGGGCGGTAGAGCAGGCCCTCAGCTGCAGGGAAGCTGGGGGGTGGGGCAGGGCGATGTTCAGGCCCCAGCAGTAGCCAGGATTAAACTGGATGGAAAGGGTTTACCCCTTCCCCGTCCCACCAGCACAGACCCAAGCTGGGGTGTGGCAGGTGCTCCCTTTGCTGCTGCAGTGGCAGGGCATGGTACCCCAAGGCAGAGGGGGCAGGGAGGGGGATTATTTGCCCCTGTGCCCCTGGGGGACTGCAGCGGGGTATGCCCACTTTGACCACTGCATCTTTTCACTCCATGTGCAGGGCAAGTGATGGGATAAGCCACCTCCTGACCCTTTCACCAGATGCTGGAGGGAGCAGGGAATAACCCTGCCCCCTGCCTCCCCAGCTAAGGGGCTCTGCCAATCAGCCTCTGGCTGCCCCAGCCTGGCTGTTGGAATAGTGAGAGGGCAGGGCCACTGTTCTGATGTCCCAGAGTACGAGCCCTTTCTGGGGGGGAGTGCTATGAGCAGGGGTCAGAGCTGCTGCAGACTGTGCAGAAGGAACAGTGGCACTAGGGCTCAGAGGGGGTCATTGCTCCCCAGGACCATAGTCATGAGCCCCACACAGTCCATGTCAGCTTTCCCCCCCACAGCATGGTCCCCTGCTGGGAAGGGGCTGTCACTCCAGGACACCATGACAGGGTTTCTCCCCACTCCCTGCTCCAGTGTCACAGTCACAGTCACGCTCCCCTTCCTGTTCCAGTGTCCGGGCAGGGGCATGGCCTCGAAGCCTCTTAGGCAAGGTGACAAGGAAGTGGATTATTTCCCCCTCTGCCTCTGAGGACCACCAGGGTTTGGCCACTGCAGCTGGGGATGGTTTAAGTCAAACCAGGAAGGGATCTGTGACAGATGTTGCATAAACCAGTTTGACCCAAATCAGTTCGTTTTGATATTACATTCAGCCAGGTTTATCTTAAACCAGTTTTGGCCATTTTGAAACTGGTTTCTGTGCACTGAACTTATGTTCTGTTACAGGTTTAAACCAGTTTCTGATTACTTAAAATGGTTTGTGTGTATGTCTGTCCCTAGCCTAGAGACTCAGTGCTATATTTACATTTAAAAAAATGGGAATAGAAGTCTAAGGGAATATCCATGTTCTAGAAATGGGGTGCTCTTAGCTTATGTTGGTTACTGTGGTGAAAGTGGGAGCTCCCCAGCTAGCCACAGTGCTGATCTCACACTACCTCTGGGCACGCTGCCCACCTATCTTTCCTGCCATGCCTTGCTGTTAAGCAATTACCATCTTAATTAGGCAGGAGGCTGCCCATTGAATGCCCTGTTCTCCTGGGCCTATGTATGTAGCTCCAACCACCTCTGTACTGCATCCCAAGCCTTGCAGATGTTGCTTACAGCTGTGCTAAGCTCTGGCCTGAGGCCAGGCCCAAATCATCACAGCATTGAATCTCATTTGCTCTGCCCTACTATGGCCACACTTAAACCACCTCCATCTCACAGAGGACTCTCACTCAGCACTGGCTCTCACCTGGTCTCTTTCATCCCACCCTTCCTGGTTCTCTCTCACACTTCCTCTTCTGTCCCAGGGACCCCATTCACTCTGCCCTCACCCAGAGGGTCCTCAGGCTTGCTACTCTTCACTCCCCGGCCAGCAAGTGTGCAACCTTTTGGGCATCTCCCGCTACCCTTATCTGAGCGAGTGCTGGGTGGTTCACAGAATGCCGTGCTGACTCTGCCCTGTGTTTCATAGCTGGGTAACTCCTCCCAGGTACTCTCCATTGAGGGGTTGATGGCTTGCCCCTCCCCTCCATTCTCCTTGCGACCCCTCCTCTGCTGCCTCCCCATTGACCACCAGCGGCCTCAGGCACCTGGACTTAACTCCAGCCCCCAAGCTAACAGGGCCTCTACTCCAGCCCCTGCCCTCAGGGCCCAACTCATATCCCTCCTTCCCAGGGTTTCACAACTGCCCCTTTCGGCCTACAACTTGCCCCTCTCACAAGGGCCTCTACTACTCGCCTTATGGGGTCTTCCACCCTTTCAGGCTCAGGCACTTCTCAATGCCTACCAGTCTATCACTGCTCCCCTTCAGGGTCTTGCCCTGCTGCTCAGCCTACAAGCTCCCCCAGAGCTTGCAACTTCCCTAAGTGGTAAGTATCCCACTGGTGCTCCGTCACAGTTACCTTTGTTTAAAAGCAAGTTACTGTGTTTTCACTGATTTTAAACACAGATTAGCAGTTCAAACTCCCTATTTGTCTCCTTTGAGGCTCACTAGCAACTTCGCAAAGCAATTACATGACTGTGTCACAGTATTATCAACTTATTTAATAGTTACTCAATTGCTGGTATTGTAATGTTGTATAATCACATTGTTTCTTCTTCTTCTAAAAATTCGCCTTGATATCTGGGGTGTGAGAGACAACTGTACAACATTATGTAGTACTTCATGGTGAAATCTTTTGCTAAATCCACTGAAGGGGGACCCAGAGTATGGACATAGCAAGCCTCTGGGTTGTAAGTAAATTATAATTACCATGAACTCAGAGGAAAGCAATGTAGTATTTCAAGTATTAGGATCAATAGACTCTAGTACTTATTGAATGTGCAATAAATGCTCATACATATTGAAATATCTCATATAGTGTTAGAAAGAATGTCACACTGAAAGACATGAGAAAAATAGTAATGTGTTACAGCAGCTTAAGTAATATAGAACCAATTTCTTTAGTGTTAACAGCATTTTCTGTAATCTACATTATAATTCAGCATTTCTTCTCTAATGTATGTAGAAGAAATGCTGAATTATATAATATGGGATCAAAAGGTTCCCACCAAACTTAAGAGAAATTTTATCAAAGACTTCAATGGTAAAATGAGTAACACTGCATACCAATCCAAGGGCTTATTAAAATAAGGATAATATACTAATATACTTCCTTAAATATTGGAAATAAATATTGGTATGACTAATTTCTTGACACACATTTGCAAAACTAAGGATGCAATTTATCAGGTAATATGTATATTAACAAAAAATGGAAGTTGGGCTCTAGTGCAGTTTAAAAAATATGCCTTCAGATGAGAAAAGTTTGAAATACCATTTTCCTTCCAGTGTGACTGGTTTAGTCATAGGTTTTGCACTGATTTAATTAATTTTTTCAACATAAAGGAAAGTGAGGAAAACATTGCTAACAAAAAATAGGTATATCCAGGCTTTGGGGTTTCAAAGTCGTAAATTAATTTATTTTTAAACTAATGTATTTAAGTCCCTGCAAGAGTGTGTGCATAAACAAATCCCAAAGCTTTGTTTGTTTAACTGTCAAATTACTGGGCAAGTTTCTTCGTTACTTTAAGAAAAGCAGTGATTGAGTAGTGTAATCTCCTGTGATAAAATAAATACATTCTTTTGCAATGAGGATTAAAAGTAAATTCTAATTATGAAGGATTTATCATTTTAATTTGTAACAGACTACTTAGTACAACCAATGAAACAACCAAAAAACCTAGCACAACCAATGAAACTTATTCTAGGAATGCCAGCACTGAACAAAGTTTTATGCATCCTGCACTGGCCTAGATAATTTGTCTAATAAAACAAAGGATTATTACTTGTTAATGGAGAATGTTGCATTTGGTTGAGGTTTTTAAAATATACAGAATGTTTTAGAATGAAGTCTTCAATAAAAGCATAGTCTTTCTTGGTTTTAAAAGACTCTCTAGGTCAAGAGATTGGAAAGATGGTCTGCTCCTCAGGGCAGGGCTGCAACTAGTGAATTGGTACAATTTCTGGCTGACCTGCAGACAGTTCATGTAACTCTCAGCAGGTCACCACCTCAGTTTCTCAGCCACTAAATCCCTATCTTGTCAGGATGTTGTGAGGATAAAATCCATTCATGATTGCATGATGCTCAGATACCACAATAATGAGGGACCCTTGAGTTCTCTTTATATTCATGTGTCAGCTAATTCCACCCAAGTTTGCTTTTATAAAAAATTTCTTACCTGAAAACAAAAAGCACTGACGAAACATTCCTCTGCTGTGACTACCAGCATGTCTAAACTGCCTTTTATTATGCCACACCCAGCAGCACCACTCTGGGTGGGTACTCAGAGTTTTCCTACATTGCATGTGTGCTTATATCTTCTCAGCATTTCTCTACAGGTGGCTACACTGCCTCATTTTTGGGAGCGGGTGGGTGAGGACTGCAGTACGACTGTGCTCCATAGCCTGGCACAGACATGGTGTGGATGTACCCACTGAATCCAGCCCTGTTATTCTTGATCAATATACCACATTTCAATCAGCTGTGCATTATTTCCTCCTAATGATTGCAGGTATAAAGGCCTGACTTCAGTGGAAGCTACAAATGCTCAGTCACTTTGGAAAAGTAATACTTTATTTTAGTGCTCTAATTCAGACAACCTAATTTGAAAATTTCAGGCTCGGCTAATCTTGCAGTTGTACCCCGCAAAGAATCCTCAGGCAGTGCTTACTTTTTATACGATTATTAGATACAAAACATATCTAGTCAGCTAGCAGTCAGAATTTCTATGGAGATAGTATGAGTAAAACAAAAGCTATGGAAATCAGGGTACCGTAGGTAAGAATTATTCTTTTTTCCAGGAAAACTGAAATTATATGGAAATAAATGGTATTATGGTGCAGAAATGTTTGATTGGCTTGGACATGATTGATTGACTTGTAGGCATGGAGTGATCATGGACAGCCAGTCAAAGAAAGGGGCTTAAGGTCCAATAGGCTAATATTACTGGGATGTTTCAAAACATGATTTATATTTTATGGTAATGCCCTGCTTTTATTTTCCTAAAGGAGAAGAATAATAGTTCATACGAAGATATGCTCCAGAAAATTGCTGTTAGGGTGTGGCAATGGGTTATTAGTCTGCTGCTTCGGCAGCTTGAAAAATATCCATGGGAGTTCTTGTGAATCCCCATTCACCTTGAATAGAGGATTACTTAACCCTAGTATAATCTCTGCAGGTTGGAACATTATTCTAGGCATGTTTATATTACACTTAACAATTTTAATAATCCTTTTCAGTACAGCCTTATTATAGGGCAGCAGCAAAGCAAGGTGCCATCCTGACTGCAGTCTCTTCAACAAAGTTTCATTAGAAGAATTTCCTTTGTGCATATTTTAGCCGGAACAAAGGAGAGTTTTTAAGTCATTTTTTAACAGCATCCTCATAAGATTATATGTAATGGAGGTACTTTTTAATATTATAAAATATCTGTTCAGCCATATCCCACTGTGTGAATGCCAAAAGTTTTTTTCTCATCTTTTTAGCATGTAGTCCAGGGCAGTGGTTCTCAGTATTTTTGTATCAGGCCCCATTTGTAAACACTGATAGCCAGTTCCAACCCACAGCCCCCTAGTCTTACTGGTCCCCCTCACTCCCAAGCCACAGCCCATCCAGTCCTGCCAGTGCCCTTACTCTCCTCGCACAGCCCCCTAGCCTTGACAGTGCCCCTCACTCCCAAGCCACAGACCCCCGGCCCTCCCAGCGCTCCTCTGTCCCAAGCCACAGGCCCCTGCCCCCTCCTCCCCAGGTCTTGCTGGTGCCCCTAACTCCCAACCCTCAGCCTCCAGTTTCCCCTGTCCTGCTCAGGCCAGAGCACAGTGGATGCAGTGGTTCTGGCTCATGTGGGTGGCAGCAGAGTGAGTCCAGCCTTGGCACAGGGTGGCGGGAGGAAGAGGGGAGGCCTGTGGACCCCCTGCCCTGGGCTGGGGCTCCCACATCATACCAGGTAGCCTGGTCATGGCCCCACTTGCCCCCCAAACAGCGTCTCCCAGGCACCCTACCCCTACAAGTACAGGCACTGGCCCCAGTGCTGCCAGCCTAGCCATGTAGCTCCCTTCCTATCCCTGAAGGATTTCCTCCCTCCCCGCCTCCTTCCTCCATTGGAGGAAAAGGAGCATTCCCCCCACCACCACCCTGACATAGTCTTAGCACCTTCCCCCAGTGTCAGCAGGCACCCTCACTCTCTCACACACCCATCCCCTCCACACCCACACCCACCCACCCCCAGACAGTCCCCATACCCTGGCCCTCTAATCCCCACTCACCATATACTTACCTGCATCCAGCTGCCATGGCTGCTTCCATGGCCCTGTCTGGCTGCATGCTGGCCACATGTATGTGCATGCAGATGCACATGTGCCCGCTGCCTTCAATCACCCCAAGGAGATACTTGCAGGCTGGAATGTTGCCAGCCTGCAAGGGGAAACCCATGCTTTCCAGCATTTTTCTGGGACTTGCTTGTGACTCTTTCAAATATTTTTGCAACCCACTTTTGGGTCATGACCCATGGGTTGAAAAGCACTGGTCTAACGGTTGCCCTTTTTAGGAATTGTGTAGATTTCTATAAATGTTTCCTTTTGATACCACTGCATTGTTTATGCATCTCTGATCTGAACTGTATTAAAGACCTAATTTTTATGCTGTTTTCCTCCCTGCCTCCCCCCATGGTTATATAGCACAACTTGTTAAGCAAGGTAACAAACAACATAGAAAATGACAAAATAAGCATAACCCTTGAAGCATCTGAGCCAATAAGATCTTTGTGACTAGGTATTTGATAATCACATGCAGTGTTTGCTACTTTTTGTTCTTGTGTAGCTAAGCCTGTGGCAGTGAAGCTTTTGGATTAACTGTATGCATTTAAATCATAATAATTTGGTTAGTACATAATACATCTCTAATTCAAGGTCATCCACAATAGGGTAACAAATTGGTGTCAACAATACATTTCAGGTCCTGATCATTCACCTGGATTTTTTAAATGCATGGGACTCTCTCAGCTAGTCCAGTAACAGCTCAAAATGAAGTGGAGTTGCTTTTCAGGAATAATTCCCAAAAATCCCATAGAAGATCCTATATGTAGAATTAGGGCAAGTTAGATAAGAGGGAGGGGAAGGTCTGGGACTGGAATTCAGTACATGTGTGGTTCATTTGGATAGAACCAGAACAACTACAGCATTTTCTGCTTATGAAAATGAATTGACTGTTTGCTCAGTCTCTTGTGCTGAGAACAAAAATATGTCCAATCAAAAGCTTCATTTTATTGTTTTATTTATTAAAGAGACAAACCAAGAAAAAGAAGCATGCTTCTGCATCCATTTGTAATGCAAATTATAGACCAGTTCAGACTATGTATCTGTCAGCTATCCAGCCAAAGCAGTGCAAAAATGTCCAAATTTAGCCAGTTAGTTACTAATACAGGGCCTCTGTGAAACCAGCCAAATGGCAGCTGGTTCTAATTCTCTTAGGCTTCATATGGGTAGGAGGAAGAGGCTTATTTTTTTTCCTTGCTACATTCTTCCAGTCACAATTTTTTTTTTATTGGTCTATGCCAATAAAGGGGGAGGGATCTAATGGTGGGGGTCTACTACAGACCCCCCAACCAAGGGGAGGAGCTGGACCAGGAATTTTTGGGCCAGCTTGCAGAGGCACTTAAGGCGATGGATGTAGTTGTCATGGGTGATTTAAATTACCTGGACTTCTGCTGGGAGGAACAGTCAGTCAGGTCGGACCATTCCAGGAGGTTCCTGGCTGAGATACAGGACCTCTACTTAATTCAGGAGGTGCACAGTCCCACCAGAGGAAATGCCCTGTTGGATATTGTCCTGGCCACAGGTGATGACCTGGTAAGGGGCCTCCAGGTTCTTGACCACCTGGGTGATCGCAATCATCGTTTGCTGGAATTCACCATCCAGCGCAGGGTGTCAAGGGCTTGCAGCAAGGTGGTAGCCCTAGACTTCAAGAGGGCCAAATTCAACGAGTTGAGGAGATTAGTGGAGAGGAGCTAGGGTTCTCGAGAGCAGGGGAGCTCATTGCCCAAGATGAGTGGTTGTTCTTTAAGAAGACGATACGTTGGGCCTAAGGGGTGACCATCCCAACAAAAAGCAAGGGGGACAGGAGTGCCTGAAAGCCCCCCTGGCTCACCAAGTGTGTCTGGGAATGTCTGATTGCCAAAAAGGCAGCGTACAACTGGTGGAAGGGGGGTACTATCTCCAAAGAAGAGTATACCTCCTCTGCTCAGGCCTGTAGGGGGGCTGTCAGGAAAGCTAAGGGGGACATAGAGCTAGGACTTGCATCCAAAATCAAAGATAATAAAAAGTCCTTTCTCAAATATATAGGAAGTA
>NW_017728918.1:91535105-91660907 GCF_001723895.1 Crocodylus porosus | reverse complement strand
AGTCAGGGTGGCTAGGATCTGGAACCAACTTCCAAGGGAAGTGGTGCTGGCTCCTACCCTGGGGGTCTTTAAGAAGAGGCTTGATGCCTACCTGACTGGAATCACTTGTGCCCAGTTTCTTTCTCCTGCCCAGGCAGGGGTTCAGACTTGAAGATCTACAAGGTCCTTTCCGACCCTACTTCTATGACTATATGATTCTATACTAATCAAAATTGAATTACATCCTTGGTGCAACCACTGGAAGTGGACATTTCCCAAATTCCTACTAACATAGTATTGGTTATGGTGTCATGCCATATTATTGCTGTTTTTCGTCATTATTATAGTGAAATTTTTAATATATATATTGGACCCAACACTAGTCTTGCTTGCTGTAATGTAAATTAGCTGTTGCTCATTTCTTCATTACAGAAAAGTAATAGAATGATTCTTCTGTCACAAAAAAACTTGGAAAGACCACAAAAGGTCAGAATATTGTTGATACTATTAATTCTTATTTGAAATCTCTGGTTTTATCTTATGAATCATGTGTAGGTATTTTGACCTTAAACAAGTACTTGGCACTCTCACACCATTGAAAGGCTCTCTTATGATCCTAGCGTGCCCAGCACTTCGCTTGAACATCACTGGTTTGTACCCATGCAACATATCCTCAGTTGTTTTAAAACAAGGCTTGCTGAAATAGTGAGCTCACAGCACTCCTAGCTAGGTCCACATTAGGACACAGATGAGCACAGCACATACTGCACATTCAGTTGTTCTCTGCACTGCAAGGGAGCAGCGGGGTGGGGTTTGACCCTTGGATATGGGTGGGGCTTGAGGGGTTTGTGGGTGGATTCTTAATGGGGAGGTTGTGGATAGGTATGTGGGGGGATCTGTGGATGTGGGGTTTGTGGTAGAGGTAGGGGGGTTCATGGGTGTGGGTTTTGTGGATGGGTACGTGGATAGGGATAAGGAGCTAGTGGGTGTGGTTTGTGGGGGTGGAGTTTGTGGCTGGACTCATGGGGGTTGTGGGAGGGGTTTGTGGGTGTGGGATTTTTGGGTCTGGGGGTTTTATGTGTATAGGGCTTGTGGATGGGGTGTGGGGTTCATGGATAATTGTAGGGGATTTGTGGGTGTGTGGTTTGTGGGTGGGGACGTGGAGTTTGTGGGTGGATTGTGGAGAGGGTTCATGGGGGAACTGTGTGGGGGTGGGGGAACTTAGGAGGTAGGTGGACTATGTGGGAGGGGTAGGTTCCTCACCCACCCCTAGAGTGCACAGCACCCCCTGCAGCAGCAGGAGCCAGCACCCTGCAGTGTGCCCTTGCATTGATCATGGCCTACTGCAGCCAGAGCCCCCTGGCAGAGCACAGTGCTGTCTGAGACCTGGGGGGCTACATGTGGTGCATGGAGCTGGCCCGGCCCCCTGGTGCATGCCTTTGGGCAGGACCAAGCTGGCTCCTGCCACTACCTGGGGTTCCTGGCACTACAGGCAGGAACTGTGTGCCATTGGGCTGGGCTGGCTCCTGCCTCTACATGCCTGGCATGTGGAGGTAGGAACTGGCTGGGTCTGATGGTGTGTGGCTCCTGCATGCAGCACCAGGAGCCCTGGGTGGCGGCAGGAGTTGGCACAGTCCTGTCTGAAGGTGTGCACCAGTGCGGTGGGCCAGCTCCATGCACGTGTAGCCCCTAGGTCTCAGGCAGTGCTGCTGCCAGGGGGCTTTGCCTTTAGCAGGTCATGAGCAACAGGAGGGCTCACTACTGGCTGCTGTGGGAGGGGGAGGGCCTGTGTGCTATGGGGGGTAGGCGGGGACCCATCCCTCATAAACAGTCCCTCCACCCCATGTCCCTGCTTACTGGGGACAGAGCCTGGGTCTGAGCTGCTACTGCTAGTCTTGACCTGCTTCTATTTTCTCCAGCATGCTGAAGCAGTGTGCTGGAGCAGCAGGGACATGTGGCAGGCATAGAGATACTCTGGCCAGGTGCTAGAGCATCTCTTTGGAGGACCCAGCCTTTAGGTGCTTTGGGGCATGCCCCAGGAGCGTGCCCTATGCCACTTCTTTCCAGCATGTTTTTTTTTTGATACCAAGATTTTCCAGGATCAAACAGAGTCCACATTGTATTTGCAGCACAGAGAACATTTTTTTCATTTGTGGCATGCCTCCTGTGGCATCTCAGACTACTTTGAGACACTACAACAGTCATGTGCTTGCTCTTGTGGATGCAGACAGAGGGCACATTCCCATGAGCTGGAATGTGAATTCCCCCAGGGACAAGTAGCAGCAGCACACCTTGTGTGGTTGCTGCGTGTCCCTGGGGAGAACTCATGTGCATGTGCTCTGGTGTGCAGTACGTTGCTCTGGGTGAGGTAGGGGAGGGGGCCTCTGGGAGCTGTAGTTGCAGTGCTCCTGCAGCAGAGAGCCTGCCCAGCAGCCAGAACTTGGCTTTAGCCAGCTAGGCTCTGGTTTTTGGCAGAGCACACTGCTGCAACATGCACTGCCCCATTTTTTTTGGGCATGGGTATTTTTGATCCCGAGATTTCTGCGTAAGTATATTTATATAGCGCACATACCAGGAGATCCTGGGCCCAAATCCCCCTCCCCAGCTCTGTAAAGTAGCAATACAGGGAATGTCTGCGTGTGCGGCGTGTGTGGTATGTGACGCAGCAGACAGGTTTGCAGCACTGCATACTACACATCTGCACTCATCTGGACGTGTGGTACATCTGCAATTAATGCAACATGATAAACTCTGGCACAGTTTGTGCTAGAGCTAACTGCTTCTGGGTGCAGAATCTACACATGTGCCTGTAACAGCAGCACTTTGAGCCCTGGAGGAGCAGCCCTGGGGTGGCAGAAGGGTTGCAGGGGTCATCTCCGGGGTCCGGGTAATGGCATCAGGTGGCAGAGGGGCTGGCTGAGGCACAAGAGTGCTGAAACTGCAGAGCTGTGTGGCTGACCTTCCTCAGCCTGCTGCCAGCCTGGGGCTTTTCTGCCTCAGCTCAAAGTGCTGCTGTCCCAGTTACCATCCACATGTGCTCTGCGGTGAAGTAAATGACTCTGCTGTAAGATATTACTGACTCTGACAGTATTATCTTACAGTAGAGTTCATTAATTTACTGTGCCCTAATACTGGTGCTCATGTAGATGGTGGTGCTTTACTGCAAAGCTACTTAGTCAACTGCAGTAAAGTACACATGTAGATGCACCTAGATTCTGCTTTAGCTCAGACTGGAACTCACCCATTCTGTAGTGAGGATGTAGGCTAAACCACTTCAGTGTTTAGCAAGCATTGATTAGTCCTCCAGTGCTTTCCTACAATTCCCTCTCCACCAAAACCAGACAATTTCTTCTATATTAAGAATGCTCCTAGAGTGCTTGGGACTCACAATATCAAAGGACGTCTCTCCAGGCACCTCCCGGTGAAAGCAGAAACAGTGAGTGCGCAATAACTTGTGAGACTCATATACCCCAATTAGGCAACCTCAGATGCTCAGATCTGCAATGGGAACCAACCTTTTTTGACAAGCATGCAAAAATTAGCCCCACACTTTTGCTGAGTGCCACTCCAGTCCTATTCCCCTGCTAGATCTGTTGCTCTGAGCTGCCCTGTGCTACATGCAGAGGCTTTTCATGACACTTGTGGCACATGCCAGAGGTTGGCCACCCCTGGGCTAAACAGTTGGGTTAACTGCATTGTAAGCATAGCATGTCATTCATTTACCTGGCTTATTATGCTGCACAGATACATACTCTGCATGTGTTTAATGGCTTTGATGTCTGTTGCAACCTTGCAAGAGTATTTGAAGAGGTGTGAACAATTGGTTAATGAAGAACACACCGTGTCTAGACAGAGCTAACTGTTAGCAGATGATCATTGTTTATATTTGTCAGTGAGCTGAGTGACATGAACAAGATAGAGTAACTCCTGGAATAGATATCAGTCAATCCCACATTACTCTACTAGTTTTTTTTCAGTGACAGAAACAACTCATGCTGAATCCAAGCTTCCTTATTTTTGCTGTGAGAGAGAAAGGTGATGATCAGCATTTTGAAAAATTTACTTTCTGCACAGATTTTCTCCATCCACTCTTGAATTCTTAAAAGAAGAATATGGGTATCTTCCCCACAGTAACGGTGGGGTCAGCTTAAAGGGTTGACGTTTAATACTATGCTGCAAGTGCTATAAACAGATAAAAACAAGACCAAAAGTAGTAGTGAAGTAGTTAGCATGGGACTCGGGAGACAGCAGTTTAATTTCTTTCCCTGCCACAAACTTCCTGTTTGACTGTAGAAAAATTACTTTTTTCATGTCTCTGTTCTCTGGTTTCTACCTATAAAATTGTGGATAAGATTCCCCTAGGTTACAGGGGTTTTATATGAGGATAAAACATTGTGAGATGGGACTGTTTCTGGAGCAACAGATATTTCTGTTAATGAACCCATGCATAATTTTTGCTGTGTATTTTTTATCTCTCTTTTATGTACCAATTTTATGTGAGCAAGATGTAAGCAACCAGGAAGGCCTGGGTAATGACTTTTTGTTCATTTCATTTATCTTGCTACAGACAAAGTCAAGGAATCAGACAATTTGTGGCTCGAGAGGGGTAAAACGATTTTTTAGTAAGTGATTAAGAAACCTGCTGTCTGTAGCTATAAATAAATAAATATCCTTAAGTCTACTTATGCTGTATTTATTAACTTAGGAGTAAAGAACGAAAACAACAGTTTTGTCATATTTAAACTGAAATCAAACAATGGATGTAATTTTAAAGGGACAATATTAGGAAATATTTGCATGTACTCATGTCTAAACAGACACGAATACATACAAGGTTAGAGTCCCCAGTAAATTAGCCCTGGCTGCTATAAACCAGCTTGGAGTGGAGTATAATGCCAGTTTGATTGAATGAGTTTACAGCTGCACAAAGCAACAGGGAGGGAGAACATACTGGTAAATCTGTCTCTCTCTTTGTGCTGATCTTTCACTCCTTACTTCTACAGTGCTGCTGCAGATTTCATGACTGTATAAGCAAGAGATGTGGGTTCAGTGTTCATGAATCTCAATCTCTGCAGATACAAGGCTATGGTATTATAACCTTAAATTAAAATTGCAAAGTGAAAAACAAGGAATATTGAAGTTCCAGCAGCAGCAGAATCAGTTCAGTCATCTTGTCCTCCCCATATATTTTGCAGTAGATGTTTAATATCCTATGTAAAAAATGTAATAAAAATAACAATTAAAAGGGGAAAGTTGTATTACAATCAGGCCAACCTTAACATTGCATTATCTGCATAGTTTTTGTACAGCCCTTCATTCATGTGTGATTAGGTTTTTTAACTTGATAATGATGTCTGCAGAATGATGGCCCAAAATAGTATTACACTAATCCCTTACAAGAAAGGGCATGCTCAATTTAAAGATTGATTGTTTTAAGTTCAGCCCAGATTGAGAGTGTTTTATATTCTTTTCTAGACTGTTTAACTATATATGTGATATGAATGGGTGGTATTAACACATCTCACTAGACATATATCCTTACCATAAAACCACCACCGTAGCTGATAATGGTTTGTAGACTGAAGGCAGGGAGACTGAAATATTTTCTTACCTGTAGAGCAGTTTCTGTCAGTAAATGCTGAAGTGCATCAGAGTGTGTAGTCATGATTTCTCTATTGCTGTCCATGCTAATTGTGTTCTGTTGATAAAAAGCTGTGTCTAGCCCTGCCAACATGACCCCATTAGATAGCATTACATTTGTTAACTTCACAAAAGAAAAGGAGAGAGAGAAAGAAAGAACTCAATCTATTTTAAATTATTTTTGAGAAGTTTAAGAGTAACACACGTTTCTTTTTTTATCAGTTCAGCTCTCATATTTCTGCACAAAAATTCAGAGGTCATAATTGGGTAGGACTACTCTATATCTAGTGTATGAATAGAGGACTTAATTTCTAAGCATTCAAAATGTTGGTGAGGAAGTGAGAGAACATGGCACTAAAACTCTTTCTATAGATCAAGCTCCATTTCTTCAAGCTGCTTAGCCAATAAATCTTCTGACCTGAAGGAACCAGCTTTTATGAAGCCTGCCAATTTTGCACACTGTGTAGGGGTACAGTGGGGTCATCTACAGTTCACTAGAAAACGAGTGAAAAAACTATTAGATTTACTTTACTGAGGATCCCTTACTGGCATTTAAATGGAATGAATTTTTCTTCGGTCTGGTTAGAGCTGATAAACTGATGAAAAGACCAAGCTATCCATTGCTGCTATTAAAAGCTTGTGATTTGGAAGGGACTACAAACTAAATAAAGTGAGCACTCATTATTTGTATTTATGGAACATACATAAAGGGCTATTTTAAGCTTTAATTTTGTATCTGTAATGTATTTAAAAGTATGGTCATGGAAAGAATTAATCTCTGAGTTATATGCCTGGGTTGATTATGTGAAAGCTATTCTTTAATCTATCAACACAATGTATATGCATCATGGACCACACACTTGAAAAAAAGGCAAAAGGCAGAAATATATGAGGAAGTGCTAAAGCATTAATGCTAATGTCAATGTACAATACATCTCTCACTCCCCATTCTACCCTAAGATTAAGAAATAGTTGCTAGTGTGTTCAGGAAAGTTTTGTGTTGCTATGGAGCAAGCCGAGATTTAGGCTAAAGCATGTTAGTTGGAAACAGTTTATTCTCCACTGCTCAGCTGGTGTCTGGGCTTTGACAATGTTGTTGGCTTTCTTTTTCTTTAAGTGCACAGTCTTCATTCATGGGCTGGACAAATCAGTTCATTAGGTGACCTCTCTAAGTGGGATGCTTTCAGTACTTCCTAGCTCTCAATATAATAGAATTTCGTAATCTCAGTCAATACCGGATGCATTTTTATGCAGCTTTTTATATGCTAACCCGATCTGCCAAGTCCTAAATTGTAAATGTGTATCAGTGTAATGTACCATATACAACATTTATGTGAGAAATCCAGAGCCAAATCCAACTCTGGTGTAACTCCATTGACTTCAACAGAGTTACACAAAGAATAGATTTGATTTGCAGTGTATAAATCAGCTAGTAGATTTCATAAAGATAAAGAGTTTGAATAGATGTACAATGCTTTTCTGGGATAGTGTATCAGACCTTTCTAGAAAAGGTCAAAGTGGATTTACCACATTATCTCCCATTAGATGTCTGTCTTATTTATGTGGAAAGGGGTGAAGTTACATATAATAAATGAAGCACAAATAAATGGGGATGTACCCTGGTGCTAAAAACACATACACTATAAGATTGCAAAATATTTTAATGGCTGTAAGTGGAAGCTTTAAATGTGTCAAAGTGACTTTACACTCATCAGTTTCCTTGACTTCCAATGGGATTTGGGCTTCTAATCTGCAAATCTTACCTACATCTAATTACAAAACAGAAAAAAAAATCGTCTTAATGCAAAATAATTGACAGTCTGACTTGAAGTTACTACCTGGACAGTCAGATGAGACAGATTGACCCTGCTGTTTTCAGTTGGGCAAAACTCCTCTGCTGATGTCAATAGACTGACTAGGGACTGCAGGATTGTGTTGGAGGACTGGGGAATGAAGGCAATATATGAATAGTTCAGCAGGACATGGGATTTATTATTTATTTAGTTGTAGATGCAATTTCTCCTTTAAATACCTCAGTGGCACAGTTGTGTGTACCCTGCGCTTCCCTTCTGATTATACAAGTACTAAATAAGTGGGCAGTAACGACTGTGCAGTAGTGTCTCATGTAGACACACCCCTTGTCTCTCCTTTTGCATTTCAACAAGCAGTAGAACTGAACAAATTCAATTTCCCACAAACTTCTTTCCAACCACAGAGTAGAGGTAGGACTTATTGATAGGGACTTCACCTGAAGAAAAAAGGGCCCACCTCATCAGGTAAGATAGATACATGAGCTTTGCAGTGGGCTTGGCAGTTTTCTACTCGTAATTACAACAATGTTTGCTTTTACGTTTTATGTTCTTAGAAAGATTTCAAACTTTCTCTAAGAAGTCCTCAGTGTTGGGGGGAAAAAACCCTGCTGTAATGGATCAGAAACTCCTATATGTTGCTCTTTGCGTATAAAGGGAAATGTAAAAATCACATTATTTTTTAAGAATCAAGTCCAGGGCACTTTGATATGAATACCCCACATAAAATGCACCACTGAAACTGAAAAGCAAAAATCCTCCTTATTTTGCTGCCAGGAAGCTGCAGGAATTGTTATAAAAATGCCCCGGCAGTAGGCAAAATGTAATTATTGAAAAAAACACTTCAAAACGCACTTAGATTTTTCAAGCAAAATACTTTCAGCAGCTTTCAGGGAACAAAATCCAGGACAGTCCTAGACACTCCACAGATCTCTGGAACTAGAAGTAGTCCCTGTTACTTTTGGTTCCAGTGAGTGTAGCTGCATTAGTTCAGCGTGTGAATGGACTAATTAGCTCTGCCTTTCAAAAAAACTAATCAGCCAGGCATAGCACTATGTGAACACAGCAATACTGTTCACATGGTATGAGGCAGTGTTGTGCTGTGTCCTAGCAGCAGATGAAGCAGGACGCTGTCTAGGTCAGGCAATGATCAGGAAAGGAGGGAAGGCTCAGTATTGGAACCAAGGTTTCAAATTTGGGACAAAAGTTTTCTTTCAAGGATTTTTCAGGACAATTTGGATGTAGCCCAATGAGACAATATTTACTGGGCAACGTTCAAGGGGACAGTGTTCAGTGATACTAAAAAGAAAGCTTCTGGTGAATAATTAGGAATATGAATATAATTCTTGGATGTTTAAGCATAGAAATATCTAATAGTAACAGGCAGTATTAGTGGGCGCATCTACGTGAAATGCTAACTGTGCAGTAGTCCGATACTACAGCGCAGTTGCATTACAGTAGCAGCACAAAAAGGTCATTTGCTGGCACTACTGCACAGTAACTTGGGTTTCTGAGCATTTATTTAGTACTTGTCTATATTAGTGAGTACTTGTCTCACCAGTGCCATACACTGATACCCACTGGCTGTGTCTACATGAGATGCCAATGTGCAGTGGTTACTGTGATTTATTTAACACAAACAAGTTCTAAATAAATGTGCAGTAAAAGTATTTATTTAGTATAAACAGGTACTAAATAAATGTGCAGTAACCAATGCACACTGGTGTCTCGTGTAGATGCAACCAATGAGTATCAGTATATGGCATTAGTGAGACAGCTACTGCATCTAGTTCTTGTGTCCATCCCTCAACAATGCTGTTGACAAATTGGAAAGGGTTGAAAAAACAGTGACAAGAATGCTTGGAGGTCTGGAAAACATAATTTATAGTGAGACACTCAAGAAGCTCATTTTACTTAGTTTATTAAGAGAAGGTTAAGAGGTGACATGATCTCTTCATGCCCTATCCATGGAAGAGATTTGCGATGGCAAACTAGACTTTAATCTATCCTAAAATGGCAGACGAAGGTTGTTCTGAGTAGTAGTAGCACATTTTTAATTGCCAGTGTAATCAACTAGTGGAACAAGTAACAGACTGACAAAGCAGTTCTTCCGTATTTCAAATCTTTAAACCAGAACTGGATATCTTTAAGGGTGTGTGTGCGTGTGTGTGTGTGTGCGCGCGCGCGTGCCCGTATAACTGTAGAAATGACTTGTTGAAGGTCTACAGTCTGTGTTATGCACAAGAGCAGACTCGATGACTATAGCAGTTCTTTTTGATCTTACCTCTATGCATCTGTGAGGAAAAAAAATGATGGTAATCATCTGATATAAAGCTTATTGAAATACATAGATTTTTTTCCCCCTATAACTTTTCTGAACTTCAGATCAGTCTCATAAACTTTAGTCATATACCTATTGCAGACAATGAGAATCATGCCAATCAGTGGATATTAGATGAAGCCCTGTGCAGTACAAATGTCAAGACTGTCATCATCAGTGCTGTCACCTGATATTTCTGATATTGATGCTACCTGAATACTGAAATTACTCTAGAGAGGGTAGAAAACTTTGCACAATCCAATTTATTTGTCACCTCTTTTTTATATTTTTACAGTCAGTAACATTTACATTAATAGTGCAAAAGTTAACAAAAGGTACAAAAACAAAAGGTAACTGCTCCAGCCTTTACGTAGGCTCAAAAAAGTATGCGTTGTTTTTTTTTTAAACACCAAAAAACCAACCTTTTACCTTGTGGTGAAACTTGTATCTGAAAGAAAGATGTAAGGAATGGGGGAGGGAACTTACATTTTATTACATGAAATAAATTACTAAAACAGCAATATTGACATGGAGCTTGCTGTTTCACTATACAGACCAAACTGAATGCCAATGACTTTCATTGTGTTATCCAGCTTTTCAGTCTGGTTTCCACTGGTTGTTGTTCTTTGCTGTCCACTAAAACAATCCTAGAGACAGAAAGAAAACAAACAAAGAGCCTCTGAGCCAAAATAATGATTTGCATTTAAAATGTTTAAAAACAAATAGTCAGGCAGTGAGGAAAATGTTGCCTCAATTACCCTGTTTTATCAAAACAGTTGGCTGCAGCTGAGTGTTCAGTTCTGGCGGGCTAGTCTCTTTAAGCATTCATGCTATGCAATTTATTCCTAGGTTTGTTCTTTGATAGCTTGGCAGTATCATATATGTAGACATGGATAAATGAAAATATGGATATTGGAAAATGGGTCTCATGGCTAGATGGAACTGCGATAGCTGGGATAGCTTTGCACGGCTAGGGAGACTGAAACTTCAAAAATACTCAAAATCAACTTCAGTCTGAGTTTGAATTTAGCTATCAGTGGTCTGTTTAAATAGTCTTTGTGTTGAATTTTTTATTGGTAATCTGGCAGCCTCTTGATATTGGTAAAGACTGGCAGCCTCTTGATATTGGATTATTTCGAGACTAAGCAGTGGAAAATTTAGGTTCAAATTTTTATTTTTATGTGATTGACTGATTTTTATCCCTGTACATACTAATAAGGATATTTTTGAGTGACTGCCATATCATATTGCATAAACTCCTAATGCTATTGCTGCTTTGAAGTTCTTTCATGAGTGTACAAAAGAAATGGGCTACATAGTTCTGTAGTTTCATAGCTGGTAGGGTCAGAAGGGACCTGAGCAGATCATCAAGTCCAACCCCCTGCCATGGCAGGAAACAGTACTGGGGTAAAACGACCCCAGCAAGGTGTATATCTAGCCTCCTCTTAAAGACCCCCAGGGTAGGAGCCTGCACCACTTCTCTTGGAAGTTGGTTCCAGATCCTAGCCACCCTGACAGTAAAGTAGCGCCTCTTGATATCTAGCCTAAATCTATCCTCTGCCAGCTTGTGACTGTTATTCCTGGTCACTCCTGGTAGTGCCCAGGGGAACAGGGAGTCCCCCAGTGCCTGCCGGTCCCCTCTGACTAGTTTGTAACAGGCCACTAGATCCCCCTTCAGCCTTCTCTTGTGGAGGCTGAACAGATTCAGGTCCCTTAGCCTCTCCTCATAGGGCCTGCCCTGCTGTTCCCTGATCATGCGAGTGGCCCTCCTCTGGACCCTCTCCATGCCGTCGACATCCCTCTTGAAGTGCGGCGCCCAGAACAGTACTCCAGCTGTGGCCTGACCAGTGCCACATAGAGGAGAAGGATTACCTCCTTGGACCTGCTTGAGATGCATCTGTCGATGCACGACAAGGTACGGTTGGCCTTCCTGACTGCATCCCCACACTGCCGGCCCATGTTCATCTTGGAATCAATGATGACTCCAAGATCCTTTTCTGCCTCTGCACTGACAAGAAAGGAGTTCCCCAGCCTGTAGGTATGGTGCCGGTTGTTCTTCCCTAGGTGCAGCACCTTGCACTTGTCAGTGTTGAATCCCATCCTATTCTCATCCACCCACCCCTGTAACCTGTCCAGGTCCGATTGCAGCCTGTTCCTCCCTTCTAGCATGTCCACATCCCTCCACATCTTGGTGTTGTCAGCAGATTTGAACAGGGTGCTTTTTACCCCCTTGTCCAAGTCACTGATGAAGATGTTGAACAGTGCGGGCCCATTTTCACACCTAGGTGGGAATTTTTTGACTACGTGTTTCTTCAGTGGAAAATGCCAATGTATCAAAACTGAAACCTTTTGGCTAAGTGCAGACATTCAAAAAGCCTGAGCCTGAATTGATTCAAGAGTTGCAGATTAGTTTAACCTGAGTAGATTGAACCAGCAAGCAAGTGAATAGATATTCACTTTTGATTCTGGAAATGCAGGCACATGCCTGCAGTGGCTCAGGCCAGAAACAGGGACGCGCTAGACTGAGCCTTCCTTTCCTTTCCACAGTGGCTGGGCCAGAGGGGAGCTGAGCTGAGGGATGGGGAGTGGTGGCCAGGCCATGGCAGGACTGAATATGATTTTGGAGGGGTCTAAACCTCCACCCTGGCCTGCAGGGACCCCAGTTGGGGTATGCCTGGAGATGGAGGGGGCAAGCAGCCCTGTCAGGCTTTTGAAGCGGAAGAGGAAGGAGTGTAGCCAGACCCTGACCCCACACCAGATGCCAGTTTGCATGGCCCCCTAAGGAGGAGAGGGCAAGGAGGAGGTTTATTCCCCACTCTATCCCCTCTCCCCCTGCAGTACCCTATCCAGGGTCTGCCTGGCCGGGGTGGAGCAGCCTATGTCAGACTTTCCGGCCACTCCCCACTTCAGTGGCAGGGGAGGGGCATGGCCAGATGCCTGCCCTTCCCTCCCTTCTCCCAAGGGACCCCAGCCAGGGTCTGCCTGGCGTGGGAGAAGCAGCCCCAGTCAGTGTCCTCCCCGCTTGCTGCTCCAGGGGTGAGGTGTAGCCAGACACTGGCCCAGCATGGCCCCCTGAGGGGTCTGGGAGAGAAGTTTCATAAAGCAGTTTGGCCTCAGTCAGTTACATATGATACTACATTCAGCCAGTTTCATCTTAATCCAGTTTTGGCCATTTTGAAACTGGTTTATGTGCATGGAAATTTTGTTCTGGTACAGGTTTAAACTACTTTCTGATCACTTAAACTGGTTTATGTGTAATGTATATCCCTAGCCTCTGTGAAAAAGGGCCAGTTTTGGGGAATTCCTCTTTTCATAAAAACTCAGAAGTTGTCAAAATGACCCATTTTGATCTTTTTCAAAATAAAAAAAATCCTTTTTGGTTCAGAATAAATTTCTGTTTAGAAATGTATAGTAAAAAAAAAATCAATTAAATATTTACTGAAATTGAACTTTCCAACTGGCCTAATCTGATTTTTTTTTTTCACAATGACTTTTAAGGGCTTTGACTTTTTTCCCAAATATTTTTATTTTTTGCCCAAAAATCTTGCAAAAAGACATGATTGAAACTCTTTCATGCTCAGGTCTAGCAGACACAGCTTGGTAACAGTGTTAGTTATCACACCATCATTGAATAAAGGAACATACTTTTGAGAAGAAACAGAAGTCTTCACTGTTTTTGTTGGGTAAATCAGATGAATTAGCTGGACAAATATCGTGACCGATGAAACCCATGACTTGTTTGCATGTTTGGTTTATTATCAAAAAATAGTTAGCATTTCAACTTCAGCAGACAGACAGGCAAGCAGAAGCTCTCTAATGAATCAGAATGACAAAATAGTTTAACTGTTTTCCACATAGCATTCCTTATTACCTCTTAAAAGAAAGTCATTGTTACTGTATTCGTCTAATCTGTTGAGGTGGTCTTAAAAGCCTCTTCTTGCTCCTTTACTACTTGAGGCCAAACTTGCTATCACTGTTTAAGAGAGGCACCCAAAAACTGGCACTTGAAAACAATGCCCATTTTTGTAAATAGCAGCCCTCATTGATGAGAGGCACCAAGCTAAGAGAATGGACATTTTTTCATTAGCTAGGGCAGTCAAAATTGTACAGCTAGCCTCAGCATTAGCCCATGAGCCTGGAAGTACATCTCGAGATTGCAGTGAAGCATGAGGTTTAAAATAAAAAGGTGGAAAAACAGAACTCCCACAGCTCTTTCTTTGCATTATTTGCAGATAATTAAAGCTGCAGGTCCAGCAGTGATTAGTTCAGGTATTTTAGTGCATGGTACTGTGTAAATAATAGGTATTTGCAGTGCAGTCTGGCAGATCTCTCATTATAAGCTCATTTGTTTGAGTTCTCACGTTCAAACACGAAAACATGAGCCTGGGGTCCAGTTCTGGACCAGGTTTCTCCAACCCAGGGGAACGCTTGGAAATCAGGGGAGTCATTTTGCTTGAGGAGGGGAGCAGTGCCTCCCCTCCACAGAGAGGAAGGGAATCAGCTTCCCTGAGATACATGAAAGGGCCAGGTACTTTGCATAAGCCTCCAGGCTGTCCTACCTCTTTCCAAAAGCCTGAGCAGCTCCATTGGAGATGCGCTATCAAGCTCTGTCTCATTTGTTGCTTCCTCAGAGAGGCCTTCTTCAAAGGGGATTTTACAGCACAGAGGAGCAATGGAAATCACAGCCTCAGGCTACAGGACCTTTTCACTGGATTTCTTGTCCTGACACCCTGTCTGTCTTCCCTTTCACTACCATGCAGGAATCTGTGACATGCTGCGCCACAGGATCTGGGAAGTAGGGAAGGTGTGGCAAGGGCTGCTGACTTCTCCCTTCAATGCAGGGAACAGAGGGTTTCCTTTGTCTACATATCTGAGGATGTGCCTGAGGTTTCTGCTTGCATTTACACTTATACAACTTCAGAGTGGTTCTACGGAAGTCAGTGGAATGACTCTGGGTTCACTCAAGTGTCACTGAGCTTAGAATTGGACCACAGTGAGTGGTCTTCTCTTTCATTGGCTAAGCCCGAGGCTGAATCGCTTCAGTCTTCACAAACAATAAGCAAGTGAACAGACATTCATTTTGATTCTGGAAATACAGCCATATGCCTGCAGTGGCCCAGGCCAGAACCTGGGGAGTGCTAAAGCACACTTTCCTGATGGGCTGGAGCAGACAGCTTGGATCAAGGCTAGCCTGCCCACGCTGCAAGGGGAGGGGTTTTGTAGGAGAGGTGCAAAGCATCCTGGGATGATGGAAGATTCAGTTAATTTGAATCTGGAAGGGATCTGGGACGGAAGTTCAATAAACCAATTTAACCTAACTTAGATGAGTCTGATACTACATCCCTCCAGGTTTATCTTGAACTGGTTTTAGCCAGCTTGAAAGTAGTTTATGTGCACTGAACTTCTGTTGTGTTACATACATGAACCAGTTTCTGATCACTTATATTGGCTTATGTGTAATTTCTGTCCCTAACCATTAAGTTCACTATGACACTTATGGCAGGGGAAGAAAAAGAGAAGGAAAAATGATAGGAAAATTGTGGAAATAAAGTGCTTGCATTGGTCAAACTTTTCTCTGAGTGTCATAAAAACCATTGTGATGGTAGAAGTAACTTATTTTAGCCACTAGTGTAATGTGTTTATAGGCTGCAGTGTGTGGTGTTTACCAGAGAATGTGCTGTCTTTCAGAGAATGCCAAACACATCTTGATCCTCTGCAACTTCTGACCTTTACTAAGCAAAGCTGTAGTTGCACACTATTACTGTAACTGCACATGATCAGAACTCAAGTAGAGATGTCTGACAGTTTGTGTATCATGTATTATCGTCAGAAAGAGCATGTTCATATATAAAAGTGGTATTTATGACCTGTTTTATGAGGCATTGGCTTTTGTTAGTGATATTAAAATATATTAAAATGTCTGTTTATGTGAAAAGGGTTCCATCCATGATTTCTAAAATACTGTTAAAATGGGCAAGAGACAGATGAGTATCAAGAGCACAAATTCAAATTCTTGTACAAATGCACCTTTGGAAGATATTGATAGAAATCCTTTTCTGTCATCACTTTGGATATTTGCTTTCTGACAATGCATTAATCATGGAAATAATCTTTTTAATAGCCACTAAAAATGATCACATCATCCTGGTACATCTCTTCATGACATTCCTCACAATGCTAAATAGTGAAAGAACTGCTTTTTGTTTGATCATCACACTATTTCCAGTTGGGTCTATTGCTTTAGAAAGGAGGGAGAGATGGCAAGGGAAAACGGCTTGATTTCATTGGTCCTTATCTTCAGTGGTCTTTCAAAATTGTGTTCGCAGATCCTTCAGTCGTATGTACCTCTTTACGACCCCAGAATAGGCACATAAAATATTCATGGAGAGACAGATTTGTAACCACCCCATTATAAATATTTTACATTTTATTTCCTTTGAAGGGGGTTATTTATGTAAAAAGGGATTACACAAAGGTGAATAAAGGGCTCATAATCCCAGGTGTACCCACAAAGTAGGTACGTTATTGGAATTTGGTTAAAAATTATCCCAAATGCTGTTTATAACAAAAATCCTATTTATGACATTTTCTAAATTTCTTTCTTATTATAGGGTCTGATATATAAGGGACTGTGCCCCTGCTCCAAGTTGCCAATGAAACTACAATTTACATGGCAGAGTTGCAAGCCATACAGCATGGGGATTAAGTCCTACATCTTGTGTTTTGGCCTTAGGAGAGTCATTTAGGCTTAAAAATCTGGGATGGGAGAAATAGTTCAGTCAATTTGCTAAAAACTTCAGATGCATCATAGGAATTTTGTTTGCCAGCACATTCACATCTACAGCCACACTGTTTTTTGAGCTGTTACAAAAAAAACAAAGACATAATATGGTACATACTATCCACAGAAGCAGATTTCAAGGTAAAATTCACTGTTTACCTTAATGTCAGGAATGTAAGCATGCAGTTCTTTATCAATAAGGTAGAGTATGGTATGTGGACCTGTTTAAAGTCTTCAATGAAGAACATAAAGCAGACCTAAGATGATGACAGGATTTGCTGTAGCTCTGAAGACCCCACTTAGAATAAGCATGTGTAAACACATGCACATTCACACATTCGTGCTTGAAGGGCATTAACATTGTCTCGAGAATCACAGCAGCAGTCTCTATATGTTCTTGATCTATAATTTCAGATGAGAAATCTTTAAAGATCCCCATGCTATGAACTGGGCATACAGGAAGAGGCAAAGCCCAAACTGAAAGGCAAAGTCCAACATGCCACAGGATCTCTTGCTATATATTGCTTCCAGTAGCTGATGGCAGAGGTCAGGCTGTTTCTTTTGCTGTTTTTGGATGAGTTCAGTGCTGCAGTGGAATATGGCTGAACAATACTAATAAAGATACCGTCCTTGATACCCAGTAGAAATAACTGCTGAATTCTGCAGTATCTATAGCCACCATCTCACTGTGCCTTAAAGTGCCGGGTGTGGAGTTATTTGACTTTATTTATTTAGTTATGTATAATGATGAGATCAAAGTCTAATGTTACTGTATATTTATTGTTTCATAATGCTGTATTTAGATTGCAAGACTTAGGTGCAATTTCCTTGGCTCGCCTAACCAGGAAATAGGAGAAAGTTCTCAAATATTTCCTCATGTTTTATACGAGAGCCAATTCAAGGTTGGCACCAAATTTTGGTAGTGTTTAGTTAACGCTAAGACAGACAACTATTCTTCATAACATTTCTGTGGTTTAATTTGTTTCACAATGTCTTGCCAGCTGGGACGGTGTATAGTAGCTTTGTAAGCTGTTTGAAGCACTGTGCATTGCTTTATGGTAAAGGCTGTATCTTGTAGAAGGACTATGCTATACCTCTTGTAGAATAGTTGGTTTCTTCTCTAGCACTGCTAAAGAAGAGTTTTCTTTCTGTTATATGATAAGATTAGAAATATACAGATGTGTAGAATATGCTGCATTGTGATATATATCTCAGCACCTAGATTTCTCAACACTGTCTACCAACCCCCCCCCCCAAAAAAAAATACAAACAAAAAACAAAAAAAACCCAAATCGGGGGCAAGGGTGTTTGGACTAGATTCTCAGTTGGTATAAACAGGCACTTGTCTACCAGTCCAATGGGAAAAGGAGACCAAAGCCCTGAAGTAAGTGGGGAGGTGGGTGACCTGGAGGAAGCACAAGCAAGAAGGGGCAACAAGGGAGGCCTTTTCATTTGTCCTGAGAAAGTAGGACAATCATTTAGTTACCTCCGGGGTCTGTACATGAATACATGGAGCCTAGGAAACAAGCAGGAAGAATTGGAAGTCCTCACAGAATCATGAAACTATGATGTAATTGAAATAACAGAGACTTGGTGGGATAGCTTGCATGACTGGAGTGCTGTTGTGGATGGGTATGAACTGTTCAGGAAGAATGGGATGGGGACAGGAAGAGGAGAGGCTGTTCTTTATATAAGAAAACTGTACAATTGGTCACAGTTCCAGTATGAAACTGGAGACAGGGCGGTTGAAAGTCTCTGGGTTAAGGGAAGAGGGAAGAGCAATAAGGGGGATTTCATGGTCGGGGTCTGCTATAGAAGATGAGGTGGATGAGGCTTTCTTTAAACAACTAATGGAAGTTTTCCAGTCACAGGCTCTGGTTCTGGATTGAGTTCAGGATCTTGAGAAAAGGAAGGAAGGAGAGCATCAGAGTATGGACCCTGGACTTCAGAAGAGCAGATTTTGACTCGCTCAGGGAAATGATGGTCAGAAACCCCCAGGAGGCCAGTCTGATGGGGAGAGTAGTCCAGGAGAGTAGGTTGTACTTTAAAGAAACCTGACTAAAGGTTGAGGAACAAGCAATCCCGCTGCACAGGAAGAATAGCAAGTATGACAGAAGACCAGCTTAGTTTAGCAGGGAACTTTTTAGTTAGCTAAAACACAAAAAGAAAGCTTATAAAAAGTAGAAAATTGGACAAACTACCAGGCAGGAGTATGAATGTATTGCTCAGGTATTCAGGGGTGAACTCATGAAGGCCAAACCATGAATGGAGTTGCAGCTAGAAAGGGGACATGAAGACTAGTAACAAGAAGGCTTTCTACAAGTATGTCAGTAATAAGGGGAAAATCAGGGAAAGTGTGGATCTCTTACAGAATGGGAGAGGAAACCTACTAACAGATGATGTGGAAAAGGTTGAAGTACTCAAGGCCTTTTTTACCTCAGACTTCACAGACAAGGTCAGCTCCCAGAATACCTCACCTGGCAGCATAGTTTGGAGAAGAGGTGAGCAGTACCAAAAGAACAGATTAGGGACTATGTAGAAAAGCTGATCATTTAAAAGTCCATGGGGCTGGGTGCAATACACCTGAGCTTGCTGAGGGAGTTGGCTGATGTGATTGCAGACCCACTGGCCATTATCTTTGAAAATCTGAGGTGATTGGGAAAGGTGCTGAATGATTGAAAAAGGCCGAATATAGTGCCCATCTTTAAGAAAGGGAAGAAGGAAAATCTGGAGAACTACAGACCTGTCAGTCTCACCTCAGACCCTGGAAAAATTGTGGAGCAGGACCTTAAAGAATCCATTTTTAACATTTGGAAGAGAAGGTGATTCACACCAGTCAGCATGCATTCACCAAGGGCAGTTCATGTCTGACCAGCCTGACTGCCTTCTATGATGAGATGACTGAATCTGTGAATACAGGGAGAGGACTGGATGTGATACCTTGATATACCTTAGCAAGGCATTGATACAGTCTCCCACAACATTCTTGCAAACAAGCTAAAGAAGTATTGGTTGCATGAATGGACTATAAGATGGATAGAAAACTGGCTGAACTGTAGGTGTCAAAGGGTAGTAATCAATGGCTCAATTTCTATTTGGCAGCTAGTCTCAAATGGAGTGCCCCAGGGATTGGTTCTGCAGCTGGTTTTGTTCAGTCTCTTTATCAATGATCTGGAAGATATGGTGGAGTACACCCTCAGCAAGTCTGTGGATGTCATCAAGCTGGGGGAAGCAGTAGATATACTGGAGGTTAGGGCTAAGATTCAGAGGGACCTAGACAATTTGGAGGATTTGACCAAAAGAGATCTCATGAAGTTCGTTATGGACAAATGCAAAGTCCTGCATTTAAGCTAGAGCAATACCATGCACTGCAACAGCTTGGGGACTGACTGGCTAAGCAGAAGCTCTGCAGAAAAGGACCTGGGGGTTATAGTGGACAATAAGCTGAATAGGAACCAACAGTGTGCCCTTGCTGTGAAGACCAACAGCAT
The DNA here is from genome assembly GCF_001723895.1 of Crocodylus porosus. Classification (NCBI taxonomy): domain Eukaryota; kingdom Metazoa; phylum Chordata; order Crocodylia; family Crocodylidae; genus Crocodylus; species Crocodylus porosus. The sequence continues at coordinate 91,640,888 of NW_017728918.1, read as the reverse complement.
ACTGGGCTGCATTTGTAGGAGTGCTGCCAGCAGGGTGAGGGAAGTGATTCTTTCCCTCTGTTCAGCACTGGTGAGGCTACATCTGGAGTACTGTGTTCAGTTTTGGGCCCCTCACTACAGAAAGGATGTGGACAAATTGAACAGAGTCCAGGCAACAAAAATGGTCAGATGGCTGGGGAATATGACTTTTGAGGAAAAACAGAGGGAACTGGGCTTATTCAGTCTGGAGAAGAGCAGATTGAGGAGAGATTTAATAGCAGCCTTCAACTACCTGAAAGGTAGTTACAAAGAGGGTGGAGCTAGCCTGTTTTCAGTGTGGGAGATGCCAGAACAAGGAACAATGGTATTAAGTTGCAGCAAGGGAAGTTTAGGTTAGATATTGGGAAAAGTGTTCTCACAAGGAGGGTAGTAAAGCACTGGGGCAGATTACTTTGTGGAATCTCCATCCTTAGAGGTTTTTATAACCTGAGTAGAGAGAGCCTTGGCTGGAATGATATAGTCATGGTTGGTCATGTTTTGAGTACTGAGTTAGATGACCTCCTAAGGTCCCTTCCAACCCTAATTTTCTGTGATTCTGTACCAAAGTCAATGAAACCAGGCATACTAAGAAGTTCTGGATTACTTTCTCTTCTATAGCTATTTTGTTTATTAAATTCCATGAACTGGACAAAATAGAAAATACTGTGTTTGTTACTATTTTACAAGAATATATTGATTTTTTGGCTCTGATTACTAATCCAAATGGCCACTACCTTCTTCACCTTCAAATTCATTCTGAATTTCACCATTACAAAACAATGGCTGACCAATAATGGGTAGACAGGCATAAGCGTAGTTGTGTTCTTTGATCCAACACACATATACACATACACATATGCATATGCATGTTCTGTTAGGCTACAAGCTCATTAGCTCTTTAGCTTAGGATGAAATATATTTTTTTTCTTTTTTGGTGGAAAATTTCAGTGGTGAAATAAAAAACATTCATATTCATTGGATGACAGTTGGGTGATCATAATAGCATATTTCAAAAGCTGTTTTAAGAACACATGCCCAGGAGTGCCTAAAAACTCAGCAGGGTTTTCTTTGCTGTGGAACATGCATGAAGATTAAAAAAAAATCAAAGAAATGTGAACAAGGTAGGCACTTTGTTTTGTATAACAAACTGGGTGCAGTGCAGCAGCAGGAACCACTCTGCATCCCCTATTACACTATTTTGGGTTAAAATCTTATTCTAGTTGAATGCCAGTTGAGTGGGAGTCTCCATGTACTGCCTTCGTATAAAGTTCCTCCATTCCCAAAGCTCTAGTAATAGTTAAGTAAGCAGCCCAATACAAAATATAAACACCAGTCTTTTGGTCACAGGAGGAATTTGCCGATGATAGACAGATTGCACCTGATACTCACAGGATCTCTCATAATAGCAATAAATCTCTCTCTTTTTGTGGATGAGCACTTTGCCCTAATAACTGGCTAAGTTTTATATGCAATACCATTAAATAGTCCCTGGTTTCCAACAGACTAGCAGTTGCTTCACACGCCAAATAATTTCTTTACTACAAAGCTTGTCATTGTGCCAAATATGAAGCCCCACTGATCTTTCCCAAAGGTCCTTTAAGCACATGTGGAAATGCATTTTCATCCTCTGATGTGCTGAATGCATTAATCACTGGGGAATCAAGATAACTTGGTAACACTGGTCTGTGACTCAACTAAATGTTACACGGTCTGCTAGTTATTTTTGGTATCTATGTCTTGTGCAAATATAGTGGAGGGAGGGCAATTCCTGGGTCTTTTGGGTGGGGAAGAGATGTTTTAAATGGTTGAAAGAGAAGTGAATAGGTGTCAGTGTCTTCATTGCTTCAGCTGCTTTTGGGAGCTTATGTAACTACACAGCTGGATGTCCAGAGGATGCAATGGAAGCTCTTGCTTTTGGCTCCTTTCCAACTGCCTCCAAATCCACTTGAAAATTTCCATGTGATACTTTATGTAGCACCTGCTTGACAAACAAAAAACAACTTTCCCCTCCTCCATTATGCCGTACATCTGTTATTTTGATGACATGGAAACTAGTGTAACAATTAGATTCATTGCTTGTCCACTAAGTTGATTCCAGCTAAGCTGAAAAGATTTCAGTGTGTGTTCACTCAGTGATTGTTTAGACAATCGTACAAATTAGGAAATCCTCTCTACAAAGAGATCTGTCATACAGAGCAATTGAACTTGGATGGATATGTTTATATGAGAGGTGAGCCTGAGATGCAACATTTTATTCAGTCCAAATCCAGATGCCAGACCCTAATGCTTATCAATGTTTGGATTTGGAGTTTTGGTTCAGCTCTACTTCCCTTTAAATACAGACTGGAGAAAGGAGGCATGAAAGTATGTGGTGACCATAGCCACACAAGAAATGGCATGGATTATATACCCTTAACTGTCTCACCTGTATACTGCCCTTTCCCCCACTTCTGGGAGGTCTTTTTCTAACATTTCAAATGTCTGAGAAATTTTAAACAGCTGTTATTTAATTTTTTTAATAAAAAGTTTCTGGCAAAGAAATGTTTCTTCCTTTCTGCACAATTATGGATTTTCTCTCCATTAAATTGCACAGGTTCAAGGACATGGACAACCTTAAAAGAATGATACATCTAAAATTCAAGATGCCAGAATGCACCTATTATTTACTATAGTTGAGTATCTTTCAAAGGCTTGATTTCAACAGGACAACTCTGGTGTTTAGAGATAAATACATCTATAGGGCTTGGCACGATTTGAATCAAAGAGAATTCTTAAGAAAATATCAACCTATTTTAGATATCATTGTCACTGGTTTTATAGTGCTATATATGTGTTGACTTCATATGACTTACTCCAGATTCCATTTATCTGAAGAAGAAAACTAGGCTATCTGTTATATAGATATCCTTGAACTTTGGAGTAAGCATGGAAGGGAGTTAAGCCAAAATTGTATATCTAAGCAGTTCTGAATTTGAGGAGATTTTTGCTTCCAGTCCAAATATTATACTTTGGATGATACTCTAAAATATACATTATCCTGAAGCTAACACTTTGCAGAAAAATGAATGTTATACACTTACAGTGGCCAGCAGCTAAGAAGAGATGGAATAGAAGAACACTGCAAAGTGGTTTTCCTCCATCTCATTATTTTGCATCACTTAGCCTGATCTCATCCATAGTGCCAATTCTGTACTATGCTTTCATCAATAAATACATCTTAGAGGGATACAAACCTATTATAGGATGCACTGCTTTGATATGTCAGGCCAAAAGACACTGTAAAGGACTGACACACTCATTTGAAATGTAATACATTAAGTATAAGAATCAATTCATACTAAAGCTAAAGAATGTTCTGCGCTGAACATAAAATGTTCAACCATGAGTTGTACAATAGAAGGGGGAGTTTAAACAAGCAATACTCTGTATTATATATTAAATGTTGACTTTAGGTATCATGATTCTTTTAAATTTGTGCCTACTTTGGCCAAACTGCACAGAACAGACCAGTTTTTACCCCAAAAGTAACAACTCTACCCTCTCTCTGGCTCATAAAATGCCTGCCTGAGACTATTTACACTGTCTCTAGCAGGGCTGTGTACAGTATATTTTGCTGATGAACAAGAAATGAAACCACCTTCCTCCAAAGCCTCATTTATAATGAATGAGTCCCATTTCTTGTGGAGTTCACACTTGTTTGACATGCTGAGACCTGCTCACCCATAAATTCACACAATTTATGCGCACCAGGTAGACCGTTAGACTGTTTAGACCTTTTTGAAGACAGACTTTCCCTTGAAGGGGATACGAGAACTACATTTATTGCCTTTTTGTTGGATAACTTACAGCCAGCTGAGAATCTGTGGGGATCAGAGTAGCTTTAAAGCAGTGAATGGCAATTTTTCCCTTATTGCTCTGTGGTGGGTTAGGAGTAATGCAGGAAATAGAGCAATAAGAGATGATCAGAGGGCCCAAGGGCTTTCCTGCCAGCACAGAGAAGAGTAGCTCAGTGGGAAACTTGCTCAGGTAGGCTCCTTAGCTGCTGTAAAAAAGAACCAGTGTGCCTTTGCCCCCTTATCACTGCACCTGCCATTCAGTAGTGGAGTTGGGACACTAAGGCTTATCTTCCGTGCATTACACTGTGCCTCCTTGGATGTGTGGAGTGTTGCCAAACATATTAGTTGGGCAATACAGGCAGTCCTTGACTTAAGACATTTTGAGTTACAATGAATGGCACTTAATGCTTATAAAATGACACCCTGTTTTGATTTTCTGACATCATTTTCAACTTTATAATGTTTCATCCCACGCCACGCCACACCAGCGAACAAGTTCACTGCATCACCCATCTCCCTGGAGAACATCTGTCCAAATTTCCTTGGACACTTTCTCTAAGAAAGCAGACAATGCAATGGAAGTTATTCCACAACACCCTATTAAGGCCTACCTTACAAACCTACCAACTTTTAAAAAGGCCTTGAAAGCAATGAAGCAGATGAAAAACAACAGACTATGTGGTCTTGATAGAATACCAGATGAATATTATAAGCAAGGTAGAAAGAAGCTCTCACCAACTGCATATTTTTATTTTGTAGGGTTCATGGATAGGTTATGGCCTGGTAGGCTGTAAGTTTAAAACCTCTGGTCTAGCCCTTATGAGGGGTCTCTATGGAGAAGAAGGGAAAAAAGCTTCTTCTCTAAACTTGTATTTCCTATTTTGAAAATCTGGAAACACAAACAGACTGCAGTGACCTGAGAGATGCCAAAAATGTTATCATATTCAAGAGAGGAACGTTACTATCAGTGATGTCTTTGGGAAATCCTCTGCATCAGTTGGAAGAACAAACAGCATCATCCTGACTCAAGAAAACTCTACTAGCATTGAAACATTAATTTTCTTGGACAGGACATGTCATAAGGATGCCTGACAATTGGCTCCTGAAACAGGTCTCATACTCCCAACTCACCAATGGTAACAGCTCTAGAGGTGGGCAAAAGAAGAGATTCCAGGCCACCTTGAAGGCCAATCTGAAAAAACCCCATGATATTAGCAAAAGTACTTGGAGACTCAAACACTGAATCACCCCCAATAGTGTTGTGATGCATGACAAGGTATTAATCACTGAATAAACTCAACTTACTATTGAGGTGAATAAATGAGAGAGACAAAGGGAAAGGGCTGTGACATGACATTACCAAGACCCTCTCCTTCATCCCAGAACAACTTGCCATACCTGCAGTTGAACATGAGGATCTTGGATTGGCCTCCTCCAGACTTATTCATGACTCCCCTGTTTACTGGAAGACTATCCTCCTCATATCAATGGGTTGCCAATGATACTGTCCCCAAGCTAGAGAGCTAAGTTTTCCTTCTCTCTGCAGACATGTAACCTACTAAGCATACCAGGGAGCACAAGCAGTCACTTCCACAGTGAATAACTGTTTTTTACTGAAGATCTGGGCTTAGCTATTTAATAGACACAGGGTTGCAGATTATCATAACTATTGAGATTCCATGCAGAGGTTAACTGTCATGTCACATAGATTATCTATTGAAATATTGTACCTTCTGTTATCCAGAGGCTCAAAGTTTCATTAAGTGAGCTGTGCAATGCAAAACTGCAGTGTTTTCCTAACATGATTTTTAAGCCTTCTGACAGCTTTGTGCCAAACATCTTCCCCATCCTCTTCATAATGCCATAATCCTCCAAAGAGGACCTCTAGTGCATGTACCACAAGCTTTTCCAGTGTCGCTAGTAATCAGGATTAACTACCAATCTCTGTCTACTATGTATGTGCTTTATAAGGAAAAATAAAGAATGCCTGGGGACTGAAGGCAAAGTGGTACAAGGCCCATGGCTTCTGAATTCAATTAACCATTGGCTAGACAGAGCCTAAATTTGTTGACCTTCAAGACATAGTCAAAGGCTTGTGTATTTACTCAGCTTTTTGCCTGGAGGGAGTAAGTGTAGGTATGGTGACATGCTGTATGAAGGCTGGGAATCTATCCAGATTCACATTTTGTCAATTAACTATGTAAACTATTTTAAAGTTTTCTGCACGCACAGTGTGTGATGGGTGCATTCTACAAAGCCCAAAATAAATAAATAATATTCCCTCTTCTAAAGGCTGAAACTGAAGGAAATGAACTCCTGCTGAACTGTTTGAAACTATTATTTATTAATAGGCAGTACATAAAACTTAACCATTCCTGCTGTTTTATCCTAACCTACCGTACAATGTTTATACATGACCAGATTCAGTTCCACCGGCAAAAGACGCTGCAAATGCTAACAGAAACTGAAGAGCTGATTCAGCAGGTGTTCTCATTGCCCTAACCATGTCCCCTCCCAAGCCAGTACCATATGCCTTTGTTCTGAGCTGTGTTGAATGGTTGTGGGGTCACAACACACCCCATGATAGACTGTCTGATTCCAGATGTCCTGCAGCAAGCTCTGCATAGATCCTTGAGTGTATCGGGCCCTGCTCTGGAGATGGACTTGTTCACTCATATACTCTTTTACTGTACTCTAGCAACATCTAGCCCATAGGTGTCAAACTCATCCGGCTTTGCAGACCGGATGCGTGTCATGGGGCTGGTCTGTAGGCTGGACTGGACTCATGGATTCCCTTCTTCTCCCGCTGCATACCTGATCTAGCAGCTGCTCCATCTGGTCTGGGAAGGGTGCTGCATGCAACATGGATCCCAGAGTGGATGGAATAGGGGCCATGTGTGGAACAGTTGGGCTAGTGACAGTTGCGCTGCTTGCAGTGGCTGCCCTGGCCAGACTGCACCACATGTGGCACCTGCCCTGCCAGGTCTTGGACCGTGCTGAACATGGCACCTGCTCTGGCCAGACTGGGACCCTTGCTGCATGAGGTGCCTGTGAACAGCATGGGTCCTGGACCAGCTGCAGTAAGCACATTGTTCATTCAGGGTAGCCACCACATGCTGCCACTGTGGCCAGATTGCACTCTGGCCCAGCTGCCACTCTGGCCAGGTTGCTCTACATTGCAACCACTACAGGATCCACACTGCATGAAATATGGGTCGAGACTAGATGGAGGACTGCTGGGGGAAAGGGAGGTCCATAGGCTGAATCCAGTCTGTGGACTGGCTCTGCACCACAGATGTACACTATGCCCCGTGTGGGTCAGTTCAGACACAGGGGAGGAACCAGGGGCCCCATTGTAGGATTCATGGATAGGATATGGCCTGGTAGGCTGTAAATTTAAAACCTCTTGTCTAGCCCTTATGAGGGGTCTCTATGAAGAAGGAGGGAAAAAAGCCTCTTCCTTAAATTTGTATTTCCTATGTAAAAGCCTAACATAATTTCAGTCTCTATGATCAGAAAGCCCTGGCATTGCTTTCTTTTTGCAGCTTTCAAGCTGCAGAGCTCCTCACAGGAAGAGATAGGCAGGTTCTTGGCTAGTGAAATGCCCAGCACTAAAGATTTCCAACTACCTAACACAGGTGCATCTACCTGTGCATTTCCTGTGGCACCAGTTTACTTGTGAGTAAATAACTGCCCTCTTCAAAAGCCAGCTCTGCTTATTGCTCTCTGGTCAGCCACTTCCCTGGCCAGGATCAACATTACAATGCAGAGGCAGCACATGGTAACACCCTTCTTGCCACCTGTGCCTCCTCATGCTATGGCTCCTCAAGCCCCTGTCCCTGGCAGTGACAACTACTGCCCTTTGCTCATACAGGCCTCCATGCTGGCCCACTGTGCTGACTGTGAACTGGCCCACAGCTGTCCTACTCCTCTGGGCTCCCCCACATGCAATGATCACCTGCCTGCTCACCATGGGCTGTCCCATGGCTGCTACCGCACATCTGCCAACACCACCCGTACACCTGGCCACATCCCAGCAGGGACACCCATGATGGCTCAAGGATGCCACCACCGAGGCTGCTGTCGCCCTCTTGGGCCTCCTGCCCTGCTACCTCTGGGCCTGCTGGGCCAGCCAGGACTGGTGGTGGCATGTCATCCAGCACACCTGGGAAGATAAGCAGTGGCTGGAGGCCTTCTGCACGACCTGGGCCACCTTCCAGGACCTCCAAGAACAGCTCTGGCCTTATCTGGAGAACAGCTCTGGCCCGATCACCTCTCCCTGTGTACAGCAGCGTGGCCCCCACCCTGCTGAAGCTGGCCATGCCTGCCAACCTGCAGTACATTGGCCTGGGTTTGGCATGGGCAAGTCCACTGCTGGGAGGCCGTCCTGACAGTGTGCAGGACATGCTGGGGAATGCCGTGCTTCATGTGCATAACCCCCGGTGGTGGAGGCAGAGTTCCATGCCCTGGATTCCCCCAGTGCATCAGGGCTCTGGACAGGGCCCACATCCCCATCACCTGCTTGCCCCACAGAGACTGCCCCCACTACAGCTGGAGGGCTTTCACTTCATGTTGCCTCAGCTGTTGCGGACCACTGCAGGGCCTTCACACATGTGAGTGCTGGCTGGGTGGGCAGCACACATAATGGTTGCATCTTCTGGAATTTCAGCCCACTGGGCCTGGTGGTGAGTCAAAGCTTCATGCTGGGAATGCTAGACTGGCAGCTGGGCACCGTGGTGGTCCAGCCCCTCCTCATCAGGGACCCTGCCTACCAACTCCTGCACTGGCTCATGTGACCCTACACTGTTACCACCCACCTTGAGTGCACTGAGGACAACCTCCCCTGGGTCATTGTCACAGTCTGTGTTTAAAACAGGAGGAGGTCTTCTGTGAGGCCTGGGTGGAGGAGGCATGGTGTCTGGAGGATGCCTGGCAGCAGAAGCATCACTTGCAGTGCCAGTGGCATAAGTGCCCCCCCCACCTGAGGCCCCAGGAGAGCTGTATAGATGCCAGTGGGGGCAACACGTGTGATGCAGGAGGCGCTGGCTGACCACCTCCTTCAGTACTCCTCACTCTAGCCTGCCTGACCTACCACCCACAGACCCCTCACTCCCCCCCCGCAATCTCCAGCACCATGCTCACTGCAGACAAGTCTCACAAGAACAAGTTATTTCCCTCACTTCAAAGAGATTCCCCCCTCAAAAAACACAGCCCTCCACCACCCACCCCACCCACCAAAAATAAAACACCTTTTTCCCTGTGAAAATTTTGTTCAATGTCCTTTGTATGCCATCTTGGGGTGAGGGGGGCTGTGGGGTGGCGGTGACTAGGGGCAGAGCCCAGCAACAGGTGGCCATCACTCTGGCCTCTGGCCACTCCCCCATGGGTCTGCATGCCACAGTGAGTGCAGTTGGAAGGGGGCTTGCCCAGGGGTGAAAGCAGCTGGTGCTCTCCCAGTGTGGGTGGTTCCCACTGCAGCAGCTGGTGTCCAGGGCTAGCAGGACCAATGTGTGGTCCTGCTCCAGATAGCTCTGGCCCTACACCCATGTGGAGGCAGGGTACGTTGCAGGGCTAGGCTAAGGTGGTGGGGGCCTAGGGGGTGCCAGACCCAGGGCCTGGACAGTACAGGCAGCTGTGCCACGCAGTAGTGCTGGGGTGCAAACAGGCTACAGCAGCTGGTCTGCAGCCTGCCCAGGGATGCAAAGGGGGCTAGAGTGACCTCAGGCTCCCTTCTAGTGTGCCCTAGGATTCTGAGTACATGCAGGCTTTTAAATAATCATAGAAAATTAGGGTTATATGGGACCTCTGGAGGTCATCTAGTTCAACCCCCTGCTCATAGCAGTACCATCCCCAACTAGATCATCCCAGTCAAGGTTTTATCTAGCCAGGTCTTGAAAACTTCAACGGATGGAGATTCCACCACCTCTCTGGGTAACCTGGTATAGTGTTTTACTACCCTCCTAGTAAGAAAAATCTTCGTAACATCTAACCTAAACTTTACTTGCTTCAACTTGAGACGGTTGTTCCTTGTTCTGTCATCTGCCGCCACTGATAACAATATAGCTCCATCCTCTTTCAAACCTCCGTTCAGGTAGTTGAAGGCTGCTATTAAATACCCTCTCAGTCTTATTTTCTCCAAACTAATAAGCCGAGTTCCCTCAGTCTCTTCTCATAAATCATGTGTCCCAGCCCACTCACCAATTTTGTTACCTTCCGTTGGACTCTCTTCAATTTGTCCTGTAGTTACTTGGGTCCTCCTTCCTCCCTTTCTTGAAAATTGGGACCACATTAGCCAGTTTCCAATCCCCTGGCACCCAGCCAGATGACTACGAATGCTCACACAGCCGGGCCAAGGGCTCGGCAATGACCCCTGCCAGCTCCCTCAACACCCTTGGGTGGAGGGCATTTGGACCTGCAGATTTAAACATGTCTAGCCCTTCCAGAAGATCCCTAACTACATCTGCACTGACTGAAGGCCTGACAGAGCTATCCCCAAGATTGTCCATACATCTGGTAGGTGGGATATCTCAGTCCCTGTTCAAGAAAACAGAGGCAAAGAAACTGTTAAAAATATCAGCTTAAATCCACTGTATCAGTTTATTATCCAATGTAACCTGAGGTCCTTTTCTGCAGAGCTGTTGCCCATATTGGTGCATGGGCTATTTCTGTCCTAAATACAGGACTTTTCACTTGTCCTTGTTGAACATCATGAGATTTCTTTTGGCCCAATCCTCCAATTTGTCTTGGTCACTCTGAATCCTAGCTCTAGCCTTCATTGTATCTACTACTTCCCCCATCTTGGTGTAATCTATAAACTTGCTGAGGGTGCACTCTATGCCATCTTCCAGGTCATTGATGAAGATATTGAACAAAACCTTCCAGGTCATTGATGAAGATATTGATTGGGCAGTCTACTTGATACTGGCTGCCAACTAGACATCAAACCATTGACGATTACCCTTTGAGACCAATCATCCACTGTTCTCCCTGCATCCACAGAGCCAGTCATCCCATCATAGAAGGCAATCAAGTTACAGGCATGACTTGCCCCTGGTGAATCTATGCTGACTGTTTCTAATCACCATTTTCTCCTCCAAGTGCTTAGCAATGGATTCTTTAAGTACCTGTTCCACAATTTTTCCAGGGACTAAGGTGAAGCTGACTAGTTTGTAGTTCCTTGGACTCTCCTTTTCCCTTTCTTAAATATGGGCACTATGTTTGCCTTTTCCCAATTATCTGGGACCTCTCCTGATTGCCAGGAGTTTTCAAAGATGGTTGCCAGTGGCTCTGCAATCACATTAGACAACTCCCTCAGTACCCTTGGGTGCATCCCATCTGTCCCCATGGCTGGTATATGTCCAGCTTTTCTAAATAGTCCTTGACCTGTTCTTTTGGCATAGTTGGCTGCTCACCTCCTCTCCAAACTGTGCTGCCCAGTGCAGTAGTTTGGGAGCTGACCTTGCCTGTGAAGACCAAGTCTCTGTTATTCCAATCACATCATAGTTTTGTGACTGGGCAAGGACTTCCAATTCTTCCTGCTCGTTTCTCAGGTTCTGTGCATTTTTGTACAGGCACCTGAAGTAACTAGTCAATTGCCCTGATTTCTCAGGAAGAATGAGAACACCTCCTCTGTTGCCCCATCCTGCTTGCTTTTCCTCCAGGTCACCCACTTCCCCACTTACCTCAGGGCTTTGGTCTCTGTCCCCTGGCAAACCTAGTTTAAAGACCCCCTCACTAGGTTAGCAAGCCTGTCTGTGAAGATACTCTTCCCAATATTCATCAGGTGAGAACAGGCAGCCCAGCCCTGGGGCAGGAGAGGCTCCTGACCCAGAGCCCTGGGGCTAGTCTCAGGCTGGCTCACTGGTGGCAGGTCTGACATGGGAACAAACTGACTCCTGGGTTGCATCTACATGTGAATAACTTCACAGTAACTAGTTGCAAGTAAATTTGCTACCTGTGTTTGCATTTGCAGGTAACAAATTTACTTTCAATTAAGCATTTTTACTATTCAGTAAGCATGTGCACATGTAGACGCATGTGCTTACTGCACATAAACTATGCTACTGCACAGTTAAGCATCTTGTGTAGATGTACCAACTGGGGAGGGAAAATGTTGTACACCATTAATAAGCACAGTGTAATCTAACAGTAATGTGTATATTCCTGCGTGTGAAGTGAGGCATTCAATCCCCAACTCAGGCAATGCCTAAATGGCACAACTCTGCCCAAGTTGTATACCAAGAAAATTAACCGTATTTGATTTACTGATGTTTTTATTTTCATCTTCAATAATTATCTACTGTATACACACCCTCAACAGGCTGAGGTATGGAATCATTTGAGAGAACCACAGTTCCTGCTGGTAAAATTTACTGTGGAACTGTGACCACAGAGAGTTTGCCCAAGATTTCACTCTGGGTTCAAATTTCAAAGCCCCTCAGATTTGGGGAAAGAGAGATCTGGAGTTTTAGCAGAGTCTGTTTGAATTATTGTTAATCATTTGCTGGTGGTTACTAGCTCACACTTGAATCAGTTCACCAGTTTGTAATACAACACTTCACAGCAATTAACACAGCTTTTGATTTTCAAGCCTCAAAACCAAATAACTCTTCAGAAACAAAGTATCTAACATTCTTGCAACCATTCTTGTTGGCAGTTAAATGAAGATGAAAAAAAATAGCAACAGAATGGTTTTACCCAAATTCTCCTTGGGTAACCAAACTGCTGCCTCCATGATTTCTCTCTACCACTGTCTTCTGTAGATTTGGGTGCATGAGCCACTGTTAAATCATCATACTTTTTATTATTTTCTTGAAGTTATTGCTATATTAAAGGGTACATCGGCAAATCCAAGGTCACTAAAACAAAGAGATTTTAGCTCAAATAAAGTTATGCATATATACATGATAAGGCAATGAAGAGCTTCTGCATAGTGATAATTTCATTCCTTAAAGCAAAGGATACCCAACCAAAGTTAGCATGTACTTAATTAACAGTTTGTAAATGAGTATGTACAGATATTGTCCTGTGTTAGTGATACTTCACAACAGACATCAGTGCTCCCTGTATTAGTCTTGTCACACACTGGAAGCTTTTTTTTGGCTTAAGTAGATGAGCTGCCTACTTTTAAATGGGAGGGTGCCAAGTTTAAGTTCCAGCAACATGCAGTTCTTTCATTGGTGCCAGTTTGTTTGTTAGCTCCTCCTTTTCCTTGCAGTAATTCCTGAGTTTGAAGCTATGGTTGTGTGCTCTGTATTTTAAGTTAGAAGCAAGTAAGTTCTTTGTGTTTAAGAGTACTGCTAACATTGCTAAAACTTTAGAAATGATTAGCTTTGCTAAGTAGTCTAGCTAACTTTTAACTGTGGATATACCTATTTGGTCCATCTACATAGTCTCAAGACACCAAATACAAAATGAAGAACTGATTCAAATCTGCAAAATACCCTCATCCATTATTTAAATTCAAATAGGTTGGGTATTTGATTAGTCAAATAGAGTTTGGTCAATTGACTGGTCAAAAATGGTAAAAAGAAAGTGCCAAGAGGCCCAAATAATGGACCAAAAAAGCACAAATTTTCTATTAAAAACATGTCAAAAACAATTTTAAAAAAATCATATTTCTGTCAATCCCCTAATCCTCCGATCCAACAGAGAATGTCTATTGGGTCAGGGGGCTCACTGTAACTCAGGCATTTCCTGTGAAGCACCATGAGTTACAGGAGGGGGTGCACATCCATCAGTGCCCTGTGTTCAAAGAGTAGTCACAAATTGCTTAATGTCTAACTGGGAGGAGGTATAAGTGTGGTTCTCCAGGACCTGTTCTGGAAGGTGCTTTTTAATGTTTTTATCTTCCAGACCATTAACATGATTGAGCTTATGTTTGGCAGACTTGCAGACGACACTGCAAACAATCTGTAGGATAGGATTAGGATTCAAAATAGCCTTAATCAATTGGAGAAATGATCTAAAATTAATCAAATAAAATTCAGTGAATGCAAGTGCAAAGATCTGCACTTAGGACAGAACATTCACGTACAAATGCATACCAGTGTAGGCTCAGCTAGCCCACAGCACTACAGAAAAGCATCTGGCAGTGGTAGTGGAACATGAATTGAATATGGGCCACCCGTGTTCTATTATTAAAAAAAAAAGGGTACTGGAATATAACATAACCCTCCAGTAGTTAGATCCTATATAAGGGAAATTGATACATTTGTTATAATTTTCCAGGGATAGTGTGAAGGAGAAAAGGAAAATCTGGTAAAACTCACTGCAGAGGAAGACGTGCTGGCTGGGAGAGAGATGGCAGTGCCAAAAGAAAGGGGGATGCCACAGGAGCCACAGCTCCAGAGCAGCTGCTCTGTCTGGCTAGAGTGGCCCCAGAGTGGTGGAGGCTGGGGACTTATGCTGCAAGAAGGAAAAAAGGTGGATGGGGAGCTGAGAGGAGGAGGGCTTTTCCCCAAAACCCAGGAGGCTGGGCAGGAGGCTCTGAGCCCCAGGGAGCCGGCTGCAGGTTGGCAGGAGAGCTCAGCTGAGCTCTGTTGAGCTGGGAGATGCTGGCTGTAGAGACACTGTGGAGAAAAGTGGTGTGAGCGGCATGAAGCTCCACCAGATGTGAACTGGCTGTGGGAAAAGCAGCTGTGCTCTAAAAAAGGTACCATCAGTTTCTTTTCCTTCTTTGCGTTCCCTGCCAGAGACCCGAGTGGGTCAGCTGAGAGACGGCCAGACAGGCAGGACCTCAACCCTGAGACTGTTTAAAGGGGAACTTCAGTCAGCAAAGTCAGGGACAAGGGCAGGACATGTGATCCAAGTGCAGGGTCAAGAAAGACCCTGATCAGAGTGAGACGATCCGGTGGGAGAGCAGCTGGTCAAGAGCTGAAAAGTGTTAGGCTCAGAGGAGTGAAAACCCAGATGAGGTTCGGGGCTTTTTTTTGTTTGTTGTTAATTATAGGAGGGCTGGCACCACAAAGAGAGTGAAGATGCATAAGGCCCAACAAAGAAAACCCACAAGACTTGCCTGGGACTGGAAGGAAAGTCCTGGAGTCCTTTTCTTTTGTTCAGTTGAAATGCTTATGAGCCTGCCATAAAATAAGGAGAAAAAAAGACCAGACTGCTCATTAAGATCTACGAGTGTAGTCAGTGGGGTAACATCTGGGTAGTACTAGGACGGGATGTAGGGGAGGTTGAAGGCCCAGAGAAGGTCCCTATCCATATTGCCCTCAGTCAGCTGTGGTGAAGACTAATACCTCCCCATCAATGACATCAGCAAAACATCAATACATGGCAGGTGAGAGTTGGGCATCTCTGCAGCGAGTTTAAGGCAAGTAAACACATGACCAATGGTCTAGTCTGGACAGGCACCAGGCCACCAAGCCCATGGCCTTAGCTGGGGCAGCAGTGACAGAGAGAATTCTAATTATTGGATGTTTGCCTTGAATTTGTCCCCCCCGCTCCTACTGCTACCGCAGGGAAAATAAGTCTAGATTAGATAGTTCCCTTTCCCCTGCGTCCCTTCAACTTATTTCTCTGCAGTTCCTTCTGCATCCCCTTCCTTATTGTCAGACCCTGCTCTCCCCAAGTACATGGAAGCTAAGAACAAATTTGAAAATATTGACCTTGAAATAAACATACCTATAGCAGTCTGCATATAGTACCCATAGACTTAGTTCATCCAGAATTAATCCATTTGACCTTTTTACAAACTTTTGCTAGTTTTAGCGCAGGCACCCCATAAACACAGTTTTAAGCAGCACTTTTGTACCTACTTATATGTAGTACAAACTATGCATGATATTAGATCAAAGCCAAAAGGCTCATGATTTACTATCTCGTCCAAGCCATGGTGACCCCACAGCTCAGCACTGCTCAGTATATGTGTGTACTCCAGATACCTCCCACAAAGTCCTCCCCCTCCTCCCCCCCAGTTCATGATGAACTGGATCCCAGGAACCTCCAAAATTTATATGCAGATGAGGTGCAGAGGAACCTGGTTCAGCCCCTACTCATGAGGTGGAGCCACACTAATCTTATGCAACAGGTTGAGAGAGGGGGTGACAGAGGGATTATGGATGAACTATTTGGGGCCCAATCTAGTGATGTTTGAAGACATTTAAGGTTGGTGAAGAAAGAGAAATAATTGGAAATGGGAAAGGACAGTTCAGCTGTGGGAGTGCAGAAGTTGAAAGGTATTCAGTGTAGTGGCTTATTACAACTTGAAAAAGAGTCAGTGCTGAGGGGGCCTGAGCTCAATAGGCACTGCCGTATATGTGATTCAGAGGAGCTGCACTAACTGCTCCTTGAGATAGGGTCCTATCAAGAGAAGCAATTGTCACATACTGTTCAAGGACTACCACCCCGGGAAGACAGCACAGATGATGAAGACAAGAAAGAAAATGGAGACAGCGAAGAAGAAGGGACAAACAATGAGGACAATGGAGGAGAAGAAAATGATCATGATAACAGCAGTGATGATGAAGGGAGGGACATGGACTAAGGACTAGGGAGAGAAACACAGGGTTGGGGGATGAAAAAGGGTGGAGAATGAAGAGGGAGTGGAGGCAGACCAGTGTAATTGTAATGGGTAAGGAGATGCAGGTGGGAGCACAAATGCACAGGTTCAATGAGTGTAACAGGACTGCGATGCTGTCACGGTGTGCGTGTACTAGGGCTTGTCAAGTGAACTGGACCAGTCACAAGACATGGATGTGAAAGCAGAGGTGTGTATATCTATATCTATATATCTAATTTTGTAAAAAAAAATAGGGTCCCATCAGTATGTTTGCCTAATGTGGGCCATGTGTTTTATCGTCATGCTCAGTTTTGGCTGCATTTAATCAACTTCATGAAATTGATTTCTGTTACTAAGCACATGCTACTTTTGGAAGCAGTTTAATGACAGACAACATATTTAATAAGGTTTCCTTCCATGTCAGTGTGAGGCAAGGGGCTCTTTCCCCCATGCTGATTGGGAGTAAAAGCCTTGTCTTGTATTTGAGTAAATATAGTAACAGGAGCACTTTCAAGTCAAGGGAAATGCTTTTTCCTTTCTATTCAAAACTGGTGAGTCCTCACCTGAGTACTGTGTCCAGTTTTTGGCTCTGAACTTCAAGAAAGATATGGCTAAATTAGAAAGAATCCAGTAAAGAACAACAACAAAGATTAGAAGTCTGACAAACACGACTTACAAGAAAAGGCTGGAAAAACTGAGAGAAGAGAAAATTAGGGGGGTTTTAATAAAGATCTTCAAATACCCGAAGAATGGTTATAAATAGGATGGTGACAAACTATTTGCTGTGGTGGCAGGAGACCTAACAACAAGTTGTGTTTTTTAGATACAACAAGACAACTTTAGGTAGGATGTTAGGAAGAAAGAATCGTCTAATGATGACAATTGTTAAGCACTGGAACAGAGTAGTTGGGGAAGTCATGGCGTATCCATCATCTTTGAAGTTTTTAAGAGCAGTTAGACAAACACTTATTTTGGATTATTCTGCCTTGGGCAGATGTTGGATTAGATAAAGCCTGAGATCCCTTCCACATATATTTGTCTATTATTTCTTGCAATGCAGTAGGTACTCTATGATCAGTTGTTATTATAGAGCCAAATCCAAGTAAGATTAGGTTTTTGGCATATAGGGCACATCCAGAGGAGCACTTGTGCATTTCTCCAGGGACAAATAGCAGTGGCATATAGTTGTGCCACTGCTACTTGTCCCTGGGGAATGCCCTTGCAAACACACTCTGGTACACATCATCAAATTGCCCCAAATGGAGTAAGGGAGGCTAGAGCCAGCACTTGGAGCAGTGGTCATCAGGGTGCATGGAGCCTGGCTGGCAGCCGGAGTGTGGCTCTGGCAGGCCAGGCTCTGGGTTTTGGGTTGGCACATGGTGCCACCACATGTACCACCCTGCTCTTTTCTGGTGTGAGTTTTTTGACACCGGGACCTGCTATGCTGCAAATTAGCAGTGCAGTGAATGCCTGCATGTGTGTGTGGTTTGTGGTGCCACAAATGGGTCTGTGGCACTGCAAACTGCATGTGTGCACTTGTGGGGATGTGCCCATAGATGTTAATATTAAGTAACTTTCAGATTGGTAAACACTGGAAAAGAAGTAATTTCATAATACTCACTAAGAGAACTGAATGTGTCAACTCTTGGCAGATTAATAAGGGTACAGTTTTACCTATTTAAGTTGTAGAAAGTTGATGTGCAGTAACTCTGTTCTCATCATGCAATAGATATATATTTTTTTAATATCTCTGCCACAATCTATTTTTTTTAACTTAGTGCTTTTGTATTCAGGTTTGTTTTTAATCAAGCTTGTATGGGCATTTTCCACCTTCTTCAATTAAATATCCCCACTTTGCTAACAATATAAATATTCAGCTTCCAGGTTTGTATAGTCATATATGATATCCCAGAAAAGATGCTGAAGCGTACCTAATTTCTTTTAATTATTTGTTCAGGAAGTAATGTGTACTCTTTTGTTTCATAGTTTCATAGTTTCTAGGGTCAGAAGGGACCCGAACAGATCATCAAGTCCGACCCGCTGCCCTGGGCAGGAACGAGTGCTTGGATTATAATATCCCAGCCAAATATCTATCCAACATCCTCTTGCAGACCCCTAAGGTAGGGTAAAGCACCACTTCCCTTGGGAGCCCATTCCAGAGCTTGACAGCCCTAACCATAAAGTAATGCCTCCTGGTATCAAGCCTGAACCTGCTCTTAGTCAATTTATGGCCATTGTTGTTTGTTATCCCAGGTGGTGCCTGGTGGAACAGAGCCTCACCTATTTTCTGCTTGTCCTCCGTGGTGAGTTTATAGACAGCCACCAGATACCCTCTCAGTCTTCTCTTGTAGAGGCTGAATAGATTCAGGCCCTTTAGTCTATCTTTATAGGGCCTGGCCTGCTTCCCCCTTGACCATGCATGTGGCCCTCCTTTGGATCCTCTCAAGGTTAGCCACATCCTTCTTGAAATGCGGTGCCCAAAACTGGATGCAGTACTCTAACTGTGGCCTGACCAGCACTGCACAGAGGGGAAGGATCACCTCCCTGGACCTGCTTGTGATGCATCTGTAGATGCATGACAAGGCACAGTTAGCCTTACTGACCATGTCCTCACATTGGCTGCTCATGTCCATCCTGGAGTCAACAATGACTGCAAGATCCCTTTCAGCCACTATGTTGATGAGAAGGGTGTTCCCCAGCCTAGTTATGTTGCAGGTTCCTTCTCCCTAGATGCAGCACCTTGCACTTGTCTGCATTGACTTCCATTCTATTCTCATCCACCCACTTCTGTAATGTGTCTAGATCTAGCTGGATCCTGTCCCTCCCCTCCAGTGTGCCCATTTCTCCCCACATCTTTGTGTCATCAGCGAATTTGGACAGCATGCTTTCCACACTCACTTCCAAGTCGCTGATAAAGATATTCAATAGCACAGGCCCAAGGACCGAGCCCTGGGGAACTCCACTGCCCACATCCCTCCAGATCGAAAGTGACCCATCCATCACCACTCTCTGGGTGCAACCATCGAGCCAATTTGCTACCCATCTAACTGTGTAGGCATCAATACCTCAGTCACCTAGTTTTTTTATGATCATGGGGTGAAAAACAGTGTCAAAGGCCTTCTTGAAGTCCAGGTAGATGACAACTACCTCAATGCCCACATCCAAGGACTTTGTGTCCTGGTCGTAAATGGAAACAAGGTTAGTCAGGCAGGATCTGCCTGCAATGAACCCCTGTTGGTTGCCCCTGAGCATTACCTCTCATGCTGGGTCCCCACAGATGTGTGAGGTGAGACTAACCGGCCTATACTTACCTGGGTCCTCCTTTCTCCTCTTCTTGTAAATGGGGACCACATTGGCCCTTTTCCACTCCTCTGATACCTGGCCAGAGCACCACAAGTGCTCAAACAGCCATGCCAGGGGCCCTGCTCTGACCTCCACCAATTCCCTCAGTACCCTTGGATGAAGAGCATCTGGACCTGTCGATCTAAACACATCTAGCCCCTCCAGAAGTTCTTTAATTAGGTCATCCCTGACCGTAGGCAAGGCAGTGTGTCTCCTGAGCTTGTCTGAATTCTAGTGGGGAAGTTGTTCCAGTCCCTGCTCAGAAATATGGAGGAAAAGAACTCGTTGAAGAGATCAGCTTTTTCCTTTGCTGCAATCACCAGATTGTCAAGCTTGTCCTGTTGGGGCCCCATGTTACCTGGTGCCTTCTTCTTACTCCCTATGAATTTGAAAAAGGACATTTTGTTATCCTTAATTCTGTTCCCCAGCCCTAGTTCTGTCTCTGCCTTGGCCTTCCTAACTGCCTCCCTGCAACAGAGGTATAATCTTCCTTGGTGATAGCCCCTTGCTTCCACTGATAGTATGCCACCTTTTTTGTACTCAGGCCCTCCTGGATGCCTTTACCGAGCCAAGGGAGGTTTTTTAGCACTCTTGCCCCCTTTGGTTCACATTGGGACTGACTCTCTCTGAGCTCAGAAGATCGTCTCCTTAAGGAACAACCACCCATCCTGGACTCCCTTCTTATTGAGGCTTTGAGTCCCCAGTGTCTCTCTTACTAATCTCCTTAGCTCATTGAAGGTGGCCCTCCTAAAGTCAAGGACTTTTGCCTTACCGCTTGCTTTCACCACCTTGTGCTGGATAGTGAATTCCAGCAGATGATGATAATGCCTAAGTAGTTGAGCACCCGCAGATCCCTCACCAGGTCATTGCCTGTGGCAAGGACCAAGTCCAGCAAGGCTTTTCCTCTGGTGGGATGGTGTACCTTCTGGGTTAGGTGGAGGTCTTGTATTCAGGCTAAAAACCTACATGAACATTCAGACCTGGCTGACTGATCCTCCCAGCAGATATCTGGGTAGTTTACATCACCCATGACAACCACATCCCTTGTTCTTACAGCCTCCATGAGCTGACCCGAAAATTCCAGGTCCAGCTCATCCCCCTGGTGAGGCAGTCTGTAGTAGACACCCACTATCAAGTCCCTTTCCCCATGACCTCCTTGCAGTTTAACCCAGAGTGCCTCAGTTTGCCCCTCTTCTGAACCCAGCTTGATCATTGAGGATGTGTACTGCTCTTTAACATAGAGTGCTACACCCTCCCCTCCCCAGCTTTTTTCCCTACTCTATCCCATCTATACAACCTATAGCCCTCAATGTCTACTGCCCAGTCATGGGTAGAATCCCACCAGGTTTCTGTAAGCCCAATCAGGTCTCGGTTTTTGCTAGTTAGCAGGAGGGCAAGTTCCTCCTGCTTATACCCCATACTTCTAGCATTTGTGTAGACACAATTGAGACTTCCCCCTGCCCTCTTGTTCCCAAGCTTGCCTGGGTCCTTATCACTTACCTGGGTTGTTCCTGCTTGCATCACCTGGCTTGATGTCGAAGTGTCCTCCTGTACCTCTGCATCCCTGTCCCCTGATGAACCCAGCTTAAAGCTCACTGTACAAGATCAGCCAACCTCGAAGAGAAAACATGCTGACCTTTTGGGGAGAGATGTAGCACATCCCACCCTAGCAGGTCTCCTGTGTGGAAGTGTGGGTCATGGTCGAAGAATCTGAAGCCTGCCCAGTAACACCAGCTCCGCCAGGCCTCGTGGCACCATCTGCATCTGCTCACCAGAAGAACAGATGAGAAAACCTCCTATGCTCCCATCTCCCTAAGCTTGGCCCCCAGAACCTTGTAGTCTCTCATGACATAGTCTGGACTACTCCTGGCCATGTCATTAGCGCCCACATGGATGAGGACCAAGGGGTAGTGATCAGAAGGCTGGATAAGGTCCAGGATCATCACCGTGACATCCTCATACTTCTTCCCCAGCTGCACCGGAGGTGCTGTTTCTATGGTTAAAGGTCTGGCCCCGAAAGTGACCATCCTCCACTCACCAGCATCTGCTTCAGGGCGTTCCCTTACAGCTTCTCCACCAGGCGTCTTGTCCTGCAGACAAATAAAGTAGCCATCTTCCTCAGTTGCCCTGATCCTCCTCAGCTTGCTCACCTCTGCCTGGAGTTCCCTCACCTGCCCCTCCAGGGCCTTGATACGGGCACATGTGGGACAGACAAGGGAACCCCTTGTTCCTGCGCTACCCCCATGCCCCAGAGGTCCTTCCAGGCAACCCCTGCAGACAGGGGGCACTGCCAACCCATCCAAGGGGCCTGTCTGGGTGGAGGCCTCATAGGAGATCTGGGCCAGGGGAAACAGTAGGACAGGGGCCCTGGCTGTGCTCTGTGTCACCACCCCCCATAGTAGCCCCCCTCCTCAATCACTTACCTGAGGTCTCTGGCAAAGTTCCCGTGTACTTCTCCCCATGAACTGGCCTGTGAACTGCCTGGAAACTGCTCCTGTTGCAGTCCCTGTTTACTGGCTCCGTGGTCACAGGCTCCTTGGTCACCTGGTAAGTCTCCTTTTATACCCTTCTTGTATTCCAATCCATCCAACCAATGAGGACCAAGGATTGGAGACATCACAGTATTTTGACACTGACTTGTGTGAGTCAACACCTGTTCAGCCACCACCATGCAAACAGCTTCAAGCACCTCTAATGATATTGGGATTAGTTTATATATTGGGATACATGGATCCCTTTATTTACTAGACTGGCTAACTAACAGTTTAGTTAATTCAAGAGCTGTGTACTTTTGTGTATGCATTATACAGTGAAGATTCTCAGATTGCATCTACTTCTTGCCAAGATGGCAGACAGCTGTCAGTATGGACACAAGCAAACAGATGGAGCAAATAATTCAGCATAGGATGAGATATTTGCCAATTCAGGCTTCAGAGGGTTTTAGCAAGTCGGCAGCCTCCACAGCTCCAGGTTGCCTTCATCTTTCAGATCAGCATAGCGAATCACACCCAGGAGATCAAGTCAATCCTTTTCAGGTTCCTAGGACTGTAGACTTTTAAAATTTTCCTTTCTTTAGTCCTTTGTTTTTCCCTTATTTATACGGAAATTTGACAGCAATAGTAGACTGTATTAACCTACTGGAACACTGTCTCTGTTTTACCCCTTCCTACTGGCACGTGGCAACTGCAGCACAATTGACAAAAAAGCTTTACTCCTGGGACTGCAGTGAGAGAAGAACTGTTTTCAAAGCAAGGGGGAGAATATATAATTTGGAGGAGCTGTTGTCACGGTTTGATGTTAAATGTTAATCTTTTGTTTTAAGTCACCTTTTGTTAGATTCTGGTGTTGGCCAGTAGGTTGCACAATCTGTCCCTGTCAGTTTGGGAGCTTTTGGTTTCTCACTGTGTATTACCTAGTCCCTCAGTACCTGGTACATGGGTGGCCTTCTGCAGCTGGTAGGGTGAAATATTAATCCCCCTCAATGCCTTTCTGCTGTAGTCAGCCAGAAGCAGCATCTCATTCAGAAGTAGTCAACCAGATGCTAGCCTGGGGTCTAATTCCCCCTCCCTCCCTCTAAAGAGTATAAACTTTTCTTATTGTATCCTATGAAGCTGATGGGGTAGGGGGATGAGATCCCAGAGGATTATTGTTGTCTCCACCAAGACACATCCGGTCTTCACTAGAATAAACCCAGAGTGCCTTCTCCAACAAGGGCTCTGACATGGCATCAAACTCTGTGCTGTTTTGCTTCTGGGCTTGCTCTTCACTTACTTTTCACACTTGCAGTCTGCAAAGATTTTTGGCAGCTTTGTGATATGTTAAATAGATGCTATTGTGGAAGGTGTCACTCAGAAATATACTATGAATCCTTTAAAAGTTTTCGATAGTAGGTCATTAATGTTAGTATTTAAATTGCTGGGCATCAAAGTGTGATGTTTACTATACTTCTGCTGTGTTGGTATCAGGCATCACCTTGGCTTTGAGACTAACTTGAATGAGAAGCCATTACAGGGCAAAAAAAATGTCTAAGCTAATTAGGCTTCAATCTTTTATCTATAATAAATAGTTTATGTGCTATGGTAGTGTAAAAGTGATGTAGACATCATGGTCCAGAAATTGTGTGAGGCAATTCTTAGGGTGATACCTTTTATTGGACAGCCGTATAGCTGGGATAAAATTAGAAAGGCTTTCAAATGGAAGACATTCTTTATCAGGTCTCTTACATACTCTATCCTAACTCTATCCTGAGTTAGAAAAGGTTTCAAATGCAAAGAGACCTGATAAAAAAGTCTTGCATTTGAAAACTTGTCTAAAAGTCTATCCTAATTATACAGCTGATCCAATAAAAGCTATCACCCTAAGAAATCCTTGCCTGTCCATAATAAATAGGGAATTGCTAAACTAAAGGCAAATTTAAATGATCCTGTGAAGATCTGGTTCTGGTAGAATACCTCCATTGTCTTCAGTAGACAGACACTCACTTAATGCCAGGATAAACTGGATTCTATTGAGAATACGAGTGGGCACAACTTTCCGAAGGGAAAGACAGTTTAAAGACCCTGGTTCAACTTTAATAGTCTAACACCGAATTTCATGCTCCAGAGTCAATGGCATTCCTTGTCAGTACTTATCTATCCCCTATTTGAAGTATCTGCTATTAATCTACATAATTTATTCCAGCACTGAGTTGGGTCCAAAGTACACAATAACCATGAAACCTGTGTTTTCTCTATTAAAATTCTAAGTAGTTATAAGCCATTTACTCTGGGGCATAGTGGCTTGAGATCATTTCAAGGGTGATGCAGATGCCATGCAATGTTAGCACTGTTATGTGTGCACATATGATTCACAAGATAAACCCAGAGATTTCAAATAGGAGGCCACAGTATTAAAAACATTATGATCTGTTGTGGTCTTTCTGAGTTCTTTGCAACAGAAGAATTGCTCCGTTATTTTCTGTATTAAAAAAATGAATGAAAGCTAGGAGCTGGCATTTTCTGAAGGGTGCTTTGAATCTAATGAAGCTGAGAACCATTACATTAGCATATAACAAACAAAGAACTTTAATATACTACCTGTATACATGGTAAAGAGTACAGTGGCTAAGTTATTGGGAGAGTTATTCAATACAAGGTTTTCAAGAAGATTTGAATGAATTTCCAAATTAAAAGGTAGGAGTCACTTACAAGGGAGAAGTGATGTCTCTGTAGTACTCTGAGGCAGAGAGGTAATTAGAAGAATTTAGCAATGAGAAATGAACCAATAAAAAGGAATTTTTAAAAGGGAAATCATGCAGGCATAATTGATATAATAATAAAGTGTTTTGTGAGTCAAACTTACTATGCAAGTGAGGTAATTTGCACAGGTCATTGTTATATATCCAGCAATTAAATATTTAATTGCTGTTGTAATTTCCATAGCAAAGTTCTGAGCTCTACTGCTAGTGTAAATATGTAGTCATTACCAAACTGTTAATTATTATTACTGTAATTAATAGTATCTACAGTGCCATAAATGTAGTGTGTCCTTTAAATAAAGATTAAGGCATATGGCTATAAGGCAGCTATTATTTTCAGTGATACAGGCATTACTTTACTATTTGTGGCTTTCCCAAAATTTGCTAACCCAGTGGAAAAAAATCTGATTTTGGAAAGACATTTTAAAGAGATGTTTAGTAAAATGTTGTTATTTGAGGTTTTATTGGTGTGTCATAAAAGATACCATGTGATAAGTGACATAGTGTTCAAATGTTGGACTTAATGAGACTATATCATGGCCACTGACAAACAGGTATTTAGAAATAATGAAAGCACAAAAAGGACAGGAAATGAATTTTTAAAAATATATGTCTAAGGGGGAAAAACTATTAATCCTGAAGTGTTTAATTTCCTGAAAAAATTATGTTGAAGCAGAAGGAATTGGAAGACAGGCAGACATGTGACAATGAGGAAAATGGGTTTGATAATTTTGGCAAAGATGATATTTCTGTGGATCTGAATTTTTTAGTACAAGAAAGCAGGTAATTATTTGTACTTGGAAATAGGTCTGTGTAAACAATTAATTTATTTGGTTCATCAGGGAAAAAAATAAGGCTGTATGAAAACAAATTATATTTAAATATTTATTGTTACTAAATGAAAAGTCAAAGAATTTCATTTTGTGTCGAGTGAAAAATCCATTCAATCTGCAAAGAAATGCTGTTTGGAGTACTTGCAGGAAAAATAAAATAAAATTAATGGTTAAACTTACAAAACTAATGAAACAATTTCTCAGCAATTATATATAAAAGTATGTATAAAAACAGATCTATATCAAATACTTCAAATAGGGAATAGATAAGTACCAACAACGAATTGCCGGGGGGGCATGGAAGTTGGTGCTTGATTGTTAAAGTGAAACTGAAAGTATTTAAACCATTTCCAACACACATAATTGGACTTTGATATTCTGGAGGGGAAAATGCCTGTCACATTGCCAGTGGAAAACATTACTAATAAAGAGTAATATGCAAAACATTATTAATAAAGAGTAATATGTAGCGATGATTAAATAACCTTCATTGAATCTGGTAAGGTTTTCAGACATCAGGGTAATGCCTAGTGATTATGCTTTCAGACTAAATGCAGTACTCCTTTTGAAACCAATGGAATTGTCATACAGTGAACAGCAGCAGTATCAGCCTTACTGGGCACATCAACACATGACATTAGTGTGATGCAATAAACTCTGGTGCAGTTCACATTGGAGTTTATTGCTCCTGGAGTTTATTGCTTATTTACATGTGTGCCCAAGACCCCAACATGCTGAGCACGGTCAGAACAGCCCCAGCTGGCTGGGGAATTGGGGTCAATCTGCCAGCCCACACCTGCTCTCCCCCGGGTCAACATGTTGCAAAGGAGCTGGATGGGATACAAGGGTGCTAAAGTGCAGGGCTAACTGGCAGGCAGCTCTCCCACTGTAGCAGTCTCATACTCCAACCAGGCTCATCAATGTCTACATGTCCACTGTAGGATAATACTTGTGTCGGGCAGCACTATTTTATGGAAGAATTAATTAGTTTACACCAGTCAATAGCACTGCTCATGTAGACAGTGACGATTTAATGCTGAGCTAATTAGTTGACTCTGAAGTAAAGCATCTCGTATAGATGTACCCACTGTCCATCAGGTGTTGCATTTGCTTTGAAAGGGACATCAACTGCTATGTCATGGAGAGGTGAACAAAGCTGACATAAGAGAAATTTGCATGAAGGAAATCAGGATGCAAAACAGCAGGATGGAGGAGAGAGAATTGTAAGCCCTAACATGTGCACCTAGGATAGGATTCCTACAAGTTCAGGTTCCTGCTATCCACTGCTTAATGTGTTATAGCAAAGGTGAGTGTTGTATAGTTGTTTAGTGGTGCCTTCTGTTCAGCTCTTGTTAAAGGACCCAACACTGTTTCTCCTGCAGTCGGTAGAAGTTTGCAAATGTCTTTGAGAGATACATGGTCAGATTCTTTGCTCATGTTTATTGCAGCGCTTTTCCCTTTGTGATTACTGTCTGTCATGTGCCCCTATATGGATTTTTCCCTGATTTGGATCCCCCATTATTTATGCTGCGGGAGTCTGTTGCACAGCTAGGCATGAGTGTGGCTCTTTCTGAGCACATGCATAAGCACTTCAGATTTTAGATCTGTTCATGATGATTCTTCAAGGCCTTAGGAAAAATGTATTATAATGCGGGGGGAGGTAACCTTTTTGGCAAGCATGTCACAAATTGGCCCAAGTTTTACTCCATTCCCCTTATTTTGCCTCATCTGCTTCTCAGCTTTCTGGTCTGTACCCTGTGTTCCCTGCCTAAACACCCAAGAAACATGGAAGATATCAAGTTTTGTTATTTAAAATGGCAATCTCCTGCTCTGCTTTCTGCCTTGTGCTCCCTGCCTGATGTCCTGCTGTGCCTTCTTATTCCTGCCCCATTTGCTGCTGTGCTGTTTGTGCCCTCCCTGATCTGTTATGTGCCACACAGAGGTTGCCTATGCCACTTCGGGCACTCATGCCATACATGCCAGTATTTAGATAACAGAACAGTTCAACTCTAAAATGCTAATTTACACACTTGAGATTCACAAAGTTAACAAAGATATATATTTTTCCATTCGAACTGAAAAATAGATGTGCTTGACTCTCAGAGAAACTGAGCAGTCAAGGTTCCACTCAAAGTCAACGGGACCTGAAATCAGGTTCTCATTGACTAACATAATCATTGATCCACTTGATTTGAAAGCACAAATAAATACATCTTTTCTATATTTTAGTAACTTTGTTTCCAAAAATAGCAATTGGGTAATGTAAGCATTGTGGGCAGAGTCAGGCTGAGTTTTGTCAGGTTTTATCTAAGAACTGTTCAGATGTGGCGATATAACACAAGCGGAGGTTACTTGCGATTGCAATGAATAACTCAAAGTGTCAGTAATGTTAGCACAATGAAGGGAAATAGTTCTGCATTCATTCTAATCAGGTTTTGTACTTTCCAGACATTAGAAGAATGTCAAGGATGTCAGGAATTGTAATTTTGCCAATTTGTCTCTTACATAATTTATTTCTTTAAAAAAAAAGACAGGGAAAAGGAACCATGTGTCAAATTGACAGAAATATTGCTTTATTTTGCTTGTGTCAGAAAAAGATTTTGATAGCTTTGTGTTTAATATATGTGAGGGGTTAACAAATGTTTCTATTTTACTCTCAACCCATTTCACAAGCCTGTAGCAGCATCATTTAAAGAGGTATTTTAAAAATATTTGGTGGAGTTAGCTGACCTTTATATATTTGCTCTGCAATATTCCCCCTGACATGCATTTTACTTTGTTAAGTAAAAGTTCTTCTGGGATTTATTTTGGATGATGTCATTAACCTTCAGATCAGGGTCAAAGATATGGCCCATGGGCCAAATCCAGCCCACAGACCCTTGTCACCCAGCCACTGGTGTTGCACCTGGATTTGAATTGACCTAGGCAGCACACACTGGACTGGTCTCATGTGTAGGACCTGGAATGGACATCAATCACATGTATCTCGCACTTCAGTATCTCCGCTACACACGAGACACCTATACACATGCTTTGGGAGTGCATTTTAATTAGAGTGTCTCATGTATTTAGCATCCCTCATTTCCAAAGCGCAGCAGGGGCACTTTAACTAAAGCTCGTTTCAATGAGCTATACTTAAAGTGTCCCCCACTGCCATTTTGAAATGTGAATACATGATGTGCTGCAGCATGCTGGAGTGTTTTGGTTAGAACACTCCAGCAGACTTTATTAAGTGAATCAGCTCTGATGCATTTTAATCAGAACACGTTGAAGCATGTGTAAAAGTGCTCCATGGTGCCTACCCTGGGCAGTAACCCCCTTGGCCAGCCTGAGATCTATACCTTATGCGGTGCCTCCCAACCAGTTTGGGATGCATACCACATGTGGACCAGAGCTGTCTGCATGGGTTGCAGACTGGCTGGAGCAGGCACCATGTGCAGTGTTCATCCTGGGGGATCCAGCATCGAGTAGAGGGTAGAAAGGTTGGTGGGTCCAATCTGGCCTTTTGACCAGCCCTGCACCACTCTACCAGCCTGCATGGACAGATGAGTTTGACACCCCTGCTTTCATTTCTAGCTTACACAGAACAAGAATTTTAAAATGGAATTAAGCAAATTTAAACCAAACTTGAATTGTCCTGATCATGTCATACTTTGAAATATTTAAAATATTTTAAAATATTATTTTCAAAAGACAAATGAAACCACTAACTAATAAACTCTTGCAACATACTTGTGAGATAACTAAAAGCATTTAAAGATGCACAGTTACGTCAGTGTAGAGATGCCCTGCTTCTCAGTGATATAGGTCAATTGATGCAGTGTAACTGTTTCATTTATCTGCTCTTAATCCACAATAAATGAAAGTAAACCACAGTAGTTTACCCCTCAATAGAAAAGGGGAAGTTACTGAGATTTGGGTTCATATGCTGTGGGGAGGAGAGGACAGACTAATCAGTACATCACATTCAGCTGCACCATTGTTAGGTCCTGTTCCATTTTATAGGGGTGTATGTTGCCTATCTACACTTTAAATAAAGTTAAAACGGAGTTAAAAAAATTATACAGTGAATTTATCTTCATTTCCTCTGTGATGAATCTCACATCTGTTTGATATTTGAAACTGTTTGTCATCTTTTCTTAGCATCAAGGATTGATCACAAGGTAGAAGTAGGCATCAAAATTATACCTAGTGAGATACCAGCTCACTAAATGAGAAAAACACTATTTACTTGAACTTTTCGAATTGTACTGGAAACTTATGATTGGTTACATAAGTCATATGTTGTAGTTTCCAGTCTTTGACTGGATAACAGTGCAAGTGCTTCCAGCACACATACTTTTAATTGGAATTTAAAATTAAATTTCACAAGCACTCACAAATGTGACTTTAGAACCGAGCCTGAAAACATAATAAAATGTCACATTGGGGGCTACAGGGCAGGGACAGCATTCTTTAGGGATGGGAAATAGGGGAGGTTGGATGGAATAAAATGGGTAAGTAAAGGCCCCACTGCCTGTCCCCCACAGCAGCTTTGCATAGATTACTTGCAAAGGGAATCAAGCTGCCTGTTGCAGAAGGAAAGAGCAGGGGATCAAGAGCCAGAGTAAATCAGTTTGATTTTGGGGAGGAACCCCATTTCATTTCATGGGAGGAGTGCATACTTGTGAGTGAGAGAGAGAGAGAACGGGTGTGTGGGAAGGTGATAGGAATGGAGGTATTGTGATGACAGTACTATTTGTTCAGTCAGAATGGATTCCCTGAAATTTCCTCATGTTTTGCCAATTACAGGGCCTCATTTAAAGCTAACAAGAGCTGAAAATATATTTTAAAACATAGGAGCTGTTTTAAAAATGGAAAAAAACTATATTAAAATATAACTAGCTTCTGTCTCGTTGCTATGCTGTGAAATACATACTGTTAAGCTGGAAGTTAGCGGGTTATTAGCAAAACCGTTATGAACATGCTCTTTAATGATTTTTTAAATTCACATTTAAGAAATCATATTTATTTTTAATTTAACTGTCTTTTCAGTCTAAGGATGCCTTTAATATAGAAGGTGGATTATGTAATGGAGTCAGAGGACACACATATGGCATTCTTGTGTAAGAGAAAAGAAAAAAATCGTTCTGCTGAAGTGTTTCAAGTCAATACAAGGATTGTACAGATCTAAAGAACTTAAAAGAAAAGATCAATAGTAACTGTTTCTTCAGATGGACTCCAATGAACAATCTCAAGGACTACAATTACCAGTAGATTACTAATATATATATAGTTGAACTATAAAATGAAAACCACACAAACAAAATGAGCTAACTCTCTTGCATTTCTCTTAAGAACCTTCATCAAAGCTACTGTTTTTGAAAACTGATGAACATTTGTTGGCAGATGAACAAACTGACATATCAAAACCATATTAAATTAATTGGGGGAATTAAAGACAAGATCATAGAATACTCGATGGGTGATACCAATGTAATATAATATAAACATATTATTTTTGTCATAAGCTGTTGAACCACTCAAATCTTTTCAGAGAAGTGGCTGTGAAGAGAGCATAGTTGTTCATACCTGGCTGAGTGCCATAAAACCTCTAAGCGAAAAAGGCAACATAAAAGGGAAGGCTTTAGATGAATATTCACTTTAGATACTTTATCTCAACTCATGCTCTAAAGAGGCACTGCAAACTTTCCCACCAGGGAAACTTTGCATACCTGAGTAGGAACAACTGAAAGCAGATTATAAATTGGATTGATGCGGTACCGGCCATTTAACTTCACAGCAAGACAGTATAGCATCACCAACACTACGATGCTATCACTGATTTATTATCTCTTCTTTTAGAGGTGCACCCTATTCTCCTCCAAAACATAAGCCATCATGAACAAAGCCTGATCATTCTAGGAAAGCCGTGGGATAGGCCTGACAATACAGGGCCAGGTTCTGGTCAGACCTTGGAATAAAGGATTGCTGGTTCATGAAGGCACCAGCAGGTACACTCTAGAAGCATTAATTGCTGCTCTCAGTGCACAGCATTCCTACCTTGTCCAAATAAGCTGCATTTCATGGGTAGCGTCTTTCCCATAATATTTTAACTTGCTTAATCAATCAGATGCATAACGATGAGATCTTCTTCTTGCCTTCAGACAAATAAGCAGTTACCAAGTTCAATGCGACTGGTACTGTTGGTTAATGTTAATCACTGTTTAAATGCTCTCCCAGAAGGGGAATGATGTCATAAAGCTGCCAACTTGGAATAGAGCTGCTACTTGGAGTTAGGACAACTTCTTTTCTTTTAGATCTAAGCTTTCAGACTGCTATTGATGATTCTGCTCAATACACGCCTGGATGTTTTAAAATTTCCAAATACTACTACTACCACCAACAGCTACCACCACCTTCCAGCACTGTATTTCTGCATGATGGCTGCATTTCCCTGGCAGATAAAGTCACTCCGTTTATATTCAGCGTTTCTTTCCTTACAACCTAGAATTCAATACATGTCAAGCTTTCTTGCTTGAAAATGGACAGCACACAGCCTGACATTATGAATGGCTGACAGATCTGGAGTACAAGTAGCAGGGTTGGCTTAGTCTGTAGGTTATCAATTTATTACAAAGCTCTGGCAGCCTTCTACCGTACAAATGGAGTGGCCACTGTGTCGCTCTTAGACTCTCTAGAGTGGGATGCTAAAAATAAGTGAAGCTTTGCCTGGGGATTGTAGCTTTTCTCAAATGACCATTGAGAAAAAAGCAACTCCCTCTTCATAGCTTTCCCTAGGTAGCTGTGAATGATTAATTCAGCATTCATAGCTCAACAGTTTCTGTGGAAGAAACACCTGCATGATCTCAGAAAACATATAATGTAACCAGTGTAGGAAGGCCACAACTATATTGAATTAAGCAGGTCAAAATTTCCATATTTATAGCTGTCAGATATCAGTGTGATAAACTATTTAAAAACAGAGACAGAGGGACAGACAGTTAACATTTAAGGACCTATAATCTTTCAAAGCAGAGGCCATGCTGTGGTTTTAATTAACAATCTGAACTCTGGTGAAGTTCAGAAAGACATCCTAGGAAAACAGAAAAGAAATGAGGTTAATAAAATGTGAAAAAGAAAAGGCAGGCACCAAGAAAAAGTGATTTTAAGAGAGAGCCACTTGTATGATTAGAGGCCTGAAGATCAAGCCATATGAGGAAAGGCTGACAAATATGAACTGTTCAGCCTAGAAAAGAGAAGACTTCAGGGGGATTTGATGACAGCTTACAAATATGTCAGGGGAGGACATGAGGTAGATGAACAACTATTCACCAAGCTAGGGGAAAACCAGGAGCAATGGTCATAAACTCCTAGAAGAAGGTTTCAGACTGGATATGAGGAAAAAACTTTTCATGGTTCATGTGACCAGACTCTGGAATAGACTCCCAGTGGGGGTGCTACAGGCACTTACCCTGGAGATCTTCAGAAGGAGACTGGACGCACACCTTGCTGGGGTATTTGACCCCAGCAGTCTTTCCTGCCCACAGGAGCGGGGCTGGACCTGATGATCTCACAAGGTTCTTTCCAGCCCTAAACGTGTGTGAATCTGTGAAGGGGTAAAGTTAGTAGGGTCACATGGTACTGGAATTGTCCCAGAGAACCTGAGGTTCTGCAGATGCACACCCCTTGCAGTAGTATCATCCCTTGAAATGCTTGTAGGCACTTGTCAGCTCTGCATAGGGTTCTCTTTCACTTCTGCCTTCCCACAGGGCTAGCCACATTCTCCTAAGTGGACTTTTCATCACCCTGAAATTGCATCCTCAGTAGTCTAGAAGCTGGAGATGTTATCTCCATCTCACCAGCCATTTACAACTCATGCTGAGGAATTTCGCATTCCAAAGAAAGGGACTACAGCTAGCAGTAAGTCAGTTGAGTTGTGATTGTGGTTGCCTGTCCCCCTTCCAAGGAGCTAAAAACTTCTTTACCTCAGGCAATTGCATTAAGGCATACATATACCTCCTTCCTTTTTTTTCATCTGTAAAAGAACTTAAACTAAAACCCCTGCAATGGTTATCCATTGCTAGAACTAAAAGCACACCTTAAATATCACAGAAATCATGTTCATAATGAAATATAAAGCACTCAGCGTGTTACAGATAGCAGTGACTCACTGGAGTTCAAAGCAAGGAGAACACAGCTAAGCCATAGTAAACAGCAGCATGCTTCTAGTAGTACAAAAAAGAATTAATCGTTTACTCACATTAAACACACTCTAGGCTAGAAATGGAGCTGGCTCTGGATGGGTGAAGTTGTAGGTCTGAAGCAGTACAGGCAAAATATAATAATTCGACTCTTGCAGCTGTACTGAAAGGCACTCCAGTGATACAAAGGTCATCCTGCAGACTAGATGCCAATGCTTGGAAAAATAAGGTAACACAATTAATCTTTAGGTAGGTGACAAAGGACTGCCTATGGGCAGGGTTCCTGCAGGACAATCAAGTCTAACCTGTAGGTTCCAAAAACATATACAATCCTTAGAAACAGAGTGAATTGTAGCAAAAAGCCTTGAATAAACATTCATCATTGCATAATGTAAAGCAAAATGCAAGTTTGTAGGAAGGTGGCAATTTAATTAAATTAAATGTATGACATTATTCACCAGACTAATTAAGATAGGTCACATTACCAAGCAGGAGATAATTTCTTGCAACTGAAGTGTTCTATAGGTCCCCAGGTGCCTTCATCATTTTATAACTGGAACTCAAATTGCTTAGATGCATCTCTCCTAAGATAGGTTGTTACTGGCTAGATGTTCCTGCTGGTGGGGAGTTGGGTACTTAGGAAAATCCACCCACAGTGCCTGTGTCAGTTTGGATTCCAATTTAATTCTGGAAATTAACTATATTCCTTTCAGAACTATGCAACAGTTTAAATAAATCTCTTGCTTTTATGGGTATTTAAGTGAATTCCTCTGCAATAGGATCATAGGTTCATAGAAAATAGGGCTGCAAGAGACCTCATGAAGTCATCTAGTCCAGCCTTCTGCACAAAGCAGGATCATCCATGACTAAACCATCCCAACCAAATGTCTGTCTAACCTGCCCTTGAATACTTCCAAGGATGAAGATTGTACAAATTCTCTAGGTAGCCTGTTTCAATGCTTGACCACCCTCATAATCAGAACCTCCTAATGTCCAAATTAATGTCTCCTGCTGAAGCTTGAGGCCATCACTCCTAGTCCTATCCCCTATGGTTTTCCTCCCTGTAATCATTCTACAGGTATTTGAAGACTGTTCTCTTCTCCAGACTAAAAGCAGCACAAAGCCTTGATTAAACATTACTCAAGATGCACCGCAGAAAGAGCTAGCAAAAAGGAGATAAAATGAATGTCCAGGTTGGTATGTTAGAAACCAATTGAGGTGTAAAACTAGTTGGAGAGAAATGATTTTGGATATCAGTATATGCAGGCATGCTCTACATCTACAGAATAACAAACATATTTGTTTGTTTTTTTCCCTGGCATGATCTGTAGTAATGGGACTGGGGGGGGAAATAGTAAAATGAAGCAGTCAGAGTAACTCCATCCAATCTCATCTGCTCTTGAACAGAAGTCCTGCTCCTCTAGTTTGTTGAACTGAAGCTTACACCAAGTTCATACCCCTCAGACCACACAGCTATGTGGCCAAATCCTGTCTGGATAGAGCTACTCTGACTGACAAGGAATTCTGCTGAGTTAGATGCTAACATCTGATGAGATTATTCTAACAGAAAACCCTCTTCTGCTGCCACATGGTGCCAGAGGGCTCTGCTACTGTAGATCTGCCAGTAGAGCTCAGTGTGCAGCAGGCCCATAATGCAGGCAAGCCATATATCAGTTTTCACTAAGAGGCCCATGGATTGTATCCTGGGGTCCAAGACATATTTTCTAGTACATGAATGAAATGTAAGACTGTACTAGTAAATTATGCAAATAAGGCTTAAAATATCCTAGCTACAGCCAGACTGGGATTTCTTTCTTCTTTACAGTATTTCCCACTTCCTAATACAATGCAGTTTTGGCATATTAACACCCACAAAGAAGAGTCTTGAGATGCTTCTAACAATACACAGCTTAAAAATGTGTGTTTTCTAAAAACAAGGGCCCAGAATCTCAGATCCTGGACTAACATCTAACAAGAAACATTCTGACTGCCAATAGCCATTGAGCAGGCTTCTGTTCCTCAAAAATTTTCACCCTGCGTTCTTTGAAGAATAAATCTAGGGATGTTAGCATTTTTCAGACCATACATATACATTGATTAAAGGACTCCCATTCCAATGAAAACCGTACCACTTAGACACAAGGTTACATAGGCCCACATGGCTGGAAACGAAGACTAGCTCAGTATGGCACTATTACAGGCACAAAATGAGCCAACTCCTTGTTGTCACAATTTTATCTCAGTCTCAGGTTATATTAGTATTTCCAGGATACTGTTATTGTATAGCTCCATGTTTGAAACTCCAAAGGAAAGGGACTTTAAACAGGAAGCAACAGCATCCGAGATAACAACCCTTTGTACGTAGCCTGTAAGAATTTCAGCTAGCTGACCAACAAGGCAGCACTGTCTTGGACACAGTAGAAATGACTGTCCTGTTACTCTGTTTCATTTAATAATGCTCACATTCCAGGAATGCTGCATCCTCTAAAATATTTTTGCAATTACAAGCTATTCTAGTTTACTCTAGCTCTACACTGCACCCATCACCAAGATACTGGAGTGTTCAGCTTGCTTACTCATTGGCTGCTGATCTGGACTGTGCTCTTGAAGTGTCCCAGCCAGAAGTCAGGGGATCACAGAGGAAAAATGGTGTAACACTCAGGCTATAAAGAGAAGGAATCTATGCCCTTTGACCACGGTATGTCCAGCCACTTGTAAGACTGAGTCTCAAGTTACATATAGTCATAGGCCAAAAATCAGAAGAACTTGAGCACTAACTTCACATCAAACAAATACCTAGTGGCACTGACCATGCAGAGGGAATGAAATTAACAGGTTCCTCAGAGCTCCTGAGAAGGAAATCCAGAACATGTACAGGCTAGATGTACACTTTGCCGCAGCTAGATGTACACCTTGCTGGGGTCGTTTGACCCCAGTACTCTTTCCTGCCATGGCAGGGGGTTGGACTAGATGATCTACTCAGGTCCCTTCTGACCCTAGAAACTATGAAACTATGAAACAAAGTGGAGGTGATGGCAGCATGACAACGTTAGAGGGAACTTCTACATTTGCTTGCTCATGCTTAAAATCTACTTTGTACTCCTGGTTTCCAAACCCATTTCAAGCAATGTGGGCTTGCCTCCTGCATGGGAGAATCACTGACTCAAGTTTTAATTCAAGATCAAATATAGATTTATAAGACATTTTATAGTTCAAACACAGGTGTAGGCTCAGTGCAGAATCACCGGGTGAGGGTCTGAGATCTGTCATGCTGCTGGTGAGCCTGATCTTAAAATTTGATTCAGAGGTGCTCTACCTTGAGGACCTGTGCCAGCTAGTTTTAATTAACAAGTCAGGATCAAGCTGAAAATATGGTAGGGAAGAATGAGTAAGAAGCTATATATGGTTACGGTAGTTTAATCACTTGGTAAGCATGTGTATTGGAAGCCAGTGACATGGATAAACTGGAGCTGAATCTTATAAAAATGGATATAGTTTTATAGTAAATTTGGATAAGACAAAGCATCATACTAATGGATGAGGTTATTTTTAAAAAATAATTTAGCTAGTGTGGTGATAGAGCAGTGGTCGCCAAACTTTTCGTGGTAAAGATTACTTTTTGCAAGTAAAGGGCACTCCAGGATGTACTACTATCCGCCCCACTATCCCCTGCCCTGCCCCGCCCCCATGCCCCCTGCCCCACATGGCTCTGGACCACGGTGTGTCCCAGACCTGGCCAGGCCAGGCCGGGGCTCGATCCCACTTCTGTGCTAGGGCTGTACTGAGCTGCGTCTGCCCGGTGGCCAGACAAATATGACATTGGGCCACAGCCTGGCTGGGTCTGGAAGTCTCCGCAGTCTAAGGGCACATGCGCACAGCCTGGCAGAGACCCCGGGGGCCCATGTCCCCTCCACTTGTGCTCTGGGAGGAGGCTGGTGCTGCTGTTGGCTGCCTGCTGTGCCCAGAGCACAAGGAGGGGTGGGGCACAGGCTCCTGAGGCCTCTGCCAGGCTGTGCCCAGCGGCAGGAGACCCCCCTATATGTCCCTGCACTGTGGAGACTTCCAGACCTAGCTGGGACAAGGCCCACATTCTGGTAGCTGCTGGGTGGGCGCAGCTCAGTGCAGCCACAGCACACAGTGGGACTGGCTCTGGCCCAGCTGGGTTTGGGAAGATCTGGTCATCCAGAGGCATGTGGGGGGAGCTCCTGCCATTTGGCACAGCTTGGCGGAGGCCACGGGGGCCTGTGCACCCCCTCACTCATGCTCGGGATGAGGCAGTTGCTGCCGCGGGTTGCCCATTGTGCCCTGAGCACAGGTAGGTGGGGGGCATGGGCCCCTGAGGCCTCTACCAGGCTGCATCCAGAATAAAGTAAAAAATATAAAATATATAAAAATATAAAAAAAATATTTAATATTTCAGTGGCTTACACAGGTCATTTTTAAGAATATTTCCTAGAAATGTTTTTTTTTTAAACTTCTTTACAAACATGAATTTCAGCAAACAGTTTAGCAGCACTTAATCTTCTTCCTCTGCTGAATTCAGAAAAGTAGCTCTATTTACTGGCTGTAAAATCTACTCATGTTTACCTGAATGTAGTTACTAAACAAATGCAAATGATCACAAGTATTTACAGAGATTATCATTAGGCCTCTCAAGGTCTGAGATTGTCCAAGAGCTGTGGAAAGATTATCAGCCATCCAAACAAGAAAAGACCCTAACCCAGGGGTAGGCATGTATGCCAGATTGTGGCATGCAAAGGCATTTTGCTTGGCATGTGCACCTTAGGAAAGT
The DNA here is from genome assembly GCF_001723895.1 of Crocodylus porosus. NCBI lineage: Eukaryota > Metazoa > Chordata > Crocodylia > Crocodylidae > Crocodylus > Crocodylus porosus. Next base: position 91,602,140 of record NW_017728918.1, on the reverse strand, counting down.
GGCTAGAGCTGTACTGCCATGACAAGGATTGGGCCCCTTGTGCGCTGTTCTAGCCCCCGCTGCCCCCATCTGCCTCTGTCATGCCACATCTTACAAGTGAAGATTGAAAGTAGTTTTAGCATGCTGACCCCTGCCCTAACATTTCTCCTGTGAATGGAACTTTAAAGAAGGTCTGTCTTACTTTTTACTACAAATGCTTCTAATGTTTTGTCATGTATTGACCCGATGAGCAATTTAGATACAATGACCATACATATTAATATCAGTTTATTTTTTCCCCTCAGAGTAGTTCTTATGTACAGATGAGCATAATTCATGAACAGAGCTACCTATTAATATGGCCTTTTTATTGAACATGTTAAGGGGTAATTCCTGTCTTGACTTATAGTACTCACCTATGATATAAGTAGAGTCTATTTAATCAATTCTAGAAATTAAAGCAATTTCTTAAAGATTTTATAAAGCTGCACAATTTGCAAAATGTTTTTTCTAAAGTTGCTTATAGTAGATGACATTGCATTTTTACTGTAAATATTTGCAACTCCATTGATTTCTAATTTACATTTACACTAAAGATGAAAATTTGCCCTTCTGACTGCATTGCAAAGTGTAAAAAGATGTCTTCTGCTTAGTTTATCCAAGTCTATTGAGCTTATTTACGAATAAGTAAGTAAATTTGTTAACTAAATTATTACATATTGCAGCTTGCATATAATAACATTTATTATGCAATAGCAGTTAGAAGAAAGACCCACTGGGTCATTCTGTTGCCAGCCTTATTCCTTGCATCCATCCTGTTGTCAGTTTTACTCCTTATAATGATCAGTGTATAATATATATGCAGTCTCCTTTTAAGTGTCTTCAGTGTTGTCTGGAGTAAGTTAAATTGTTATCATCTTTTGTTATTATTTATCAATATTATTGGAATATTCTTGACATTGATTTGATTGAAAATTTTCCCCTGATAATTCATTAAAAGTCTGTTGATTATAGCCAGTGACTTAATTATCTCCACACTATGCAGAAAACAATTTGGCACCATTAAAACAAAAAAGTTACAACATGATGGTGGTGTGTGACATTCCCCAATGGGGAGTGCTGGGGCAATGTGAAGATGCTCTGCCCAGCAAATGGGGCTGCCAGAAAGGCAGAATGAATTTGGATTCAAAGCCTGTTGAACTCAATTGATTCCAATGGGTTTAGGATTAGGCCTTTAGAAGTAAATATGTTTTCAATTAGAGCATGGGCAACTGATGCCTCCTGAGTCGGGGGGGGCAAATGCCCCCCCAGCAGCCAGTCAGTGACTGTGGGGGTCTCTATGCAGCCAATCGCACTGACTGGGAAACGTGAGCAGTGCTCCTGGAAGTGCCAGCTGTGCTTCTCCTAGCACCCCCACTCCCCAGCCAGTGCTCACAGGGGGCGCACTGGCACTCCCACATGCCCCCCCAGCCCATCACCTAAGCTGGAAGTGCTGGCTGTCAGGGGGTACACCAGCACTCTCAGGGGGTGAATATGCACCCCCGTGCACCCCTTACGCATCACCACTGAATTAGTATGTCAGCAGTTTGACACTTTCTAAAAAAATGTTCAAGTCTTTTTGACCAGTTGCACAAAGGTTATTTAGAATAGTTAGTTTAAAATTTTCTGGCAAAGAAATTATCCCTGGTAGAAAATTTGTTTTTTGGCAAAGCATTTTTTGGTGAAACAAGTGTGCTTTATGAAGGATGTTTTACCATTTCATTGAAAACATTAAGTATCCCAAACTTGAAACGTATTACTTCTTAGGTAAAATATTTTTATTGTTCATATTTTACTGAAAAGTCAAAATATTCTGTAGAAACTATCAAAACTGATTTTTCCCCCTCCTTTTTATTTTGATCAAAATTTTCCAACCATGGGAAAATATTTTCATACCAGAATGAGAACCGGTAATGCCCAGGATCTGACTGTCCCCATGTGGTGTAATTTACATGGTCATTGCTTAAATTCATTCTATGTCATTCTTCTGTACTTCCAATTTTAGTTATACATGAAATATTTTCCTTGAAATTTTTTGCAGTTTCATTTTAAACGACTGAACTGAAGGAGCCTTTACCATACCCCTTTGTCATAAATAGATTAAGGGGATGAAATGAATATAATTTGAAGCTCAAATGTTCATTAGAAGTAACAGGAGTTATCAATGTACTCTTGACCTTAGAGGCTTTATTTTCTAGATAAACACCATTATAAAAATAAAATAAAATACTATGTGGGTATGTGATTATGGTGACATCCATCATTCATTCTACACACAAGCAGGTAATTCATAGGATAGGAATGAGCTTGACACCTGTCATGAGCAGTTATTCACATGCTTGATTCCCAGTAGTTTATCAGGAGATTAAATTTTCAGATATATAATGCTGTGGAAAAAATTTGAGACTAACTTACGCTAATCACAGACTGATGAAATAAGGTGTGGTGGTATGAATTAGACCTCTGTACATAGTTTCAGCTCTGTTAGGCAAAATTACATTTCGTAAAACCTATTTCCAACTGCCTAACCAAGGGAGAAGGTAGTCTGGTCTTTGAGGAACCAAAAGAAACAGGTAAAACTAGGGCAGGGGTGTCAAATATATGGACCACAATGGTGCCTGCAGGTCTTAGACAGGCTCTGTGTGCTGCATGCGCTGTGCATGTGGTGTACAGAACCTTTCCTGCGCTGTGCATGTGGAGTACAGAACCCAACTGGTACACATTGCACCCAGCGCTTGGGGCCAGACTGGCCCTGTGTGCTAGATCTGGGACCAGTCTGGATTGGCCCCATAGGCTGGCCCCACATTTTGGATCCAGCTTGTAGGGCTGGTCTAGTGCAGGCCCTGCATGCAGTGTGAGCACAGCTCTATACTGGATCTGCTGAATGGGGCCAGTCTGTGGGCTTTACCCAGCTTATAGACTGGCCCCGTGCCCCTCACTGAGCTTGTGTGGCTAGATGAGTTTGAATTGCTGAACTAGGGTGTAAGCAAAATATTTCACAACAGATACTGGTTCCTTGGATGATGAATTGCTGCACTGTAAATTATCCCACATGATGTGCCAGCACAGTATGTTTAAGCAGATGAGGGCATCTATACTCAGGGAGAAGTCAGGGCAGGGTGGCACCTTATGGACCTCCTTGTTCACAGAGATGTAAACTTTTGTAGGCTATACAGGCAGTCCTCAACTTACAACATTTTGAGTTACGAGGTTTTGCACTTACAACATTTATAAATTGACACCCTGTTTCGACTTCCTGATGTCAGTTTTGACTTTACAACGCTTGATCTGACATCACGCCACACCAGAGAACAATTTTGCTATGTCACCCATCTCCCTGAAGAACCTGTCCAAACTCCCTTGGACACTGCCTTTAAGAAAGCAGACAAGACTCCAGAAAAACTGGTAGGCAAAACTCCTGAGAAGACTCCAGCCAAGAATCCTTCAAAAAGTCCAGCAAAGTCACCTCAAAGAAGTCTTTCCAAACCAATATGATTGCTATTTACAATATAAATACATTAATGTAGCTATATTACTCATCTATAATTGATTGAATACAAAATTCAGAGTTCTTTTTGGTGAAAATAGGGTATCGGGCCTTGGTTTAGAAACCAATCCCCCATTTATAACATTGTTTCCTATGGGAAAATTCTGAGTTACAACGTTTCAACTTAAGACGCAGTTTTCAGAAACCAGTTGTGTTATAAGTCCAAGGACTGCCTGCATTCTGCTTCTCTGTAGCCTATGGAAGCTCATGCCTTTCTGAACAAGTTAGTGTGTAAGGTGCCATACTGCCCTGACTTCTGTCTCACTTCAGACTAATACAGGTAACTCCCTCTTTCAGTTACAGCATATATTTCATGTATTAGAGATTATATGGGAAGACTATTAATTAAGCCTCAAGTAACAAAAGACTTGTACGGAAATTAAGAGAAACTAGACCAATATATAGCACATTAGGCTGCTTTTATTCTCCATCTACCTGGTAGATTCAGAGGTTAAGTAATGACAAGTGGGTTTAGGCAAACACCCAGATGCATGTGAAAATATATTCCTGAGGAAAGCACGTTAAAAAAAGATTTGGTTCCATTTTCACAGGGGTAATTTATAGACTGTGGGTATTTTTAACTACTTGTATCAGCCATCACTGAGCTGCTATACTTGGCCAGGTTCTGTTTTCAGGTGCACCTGTATAAATCCAGATGAAGTATTACTAATGTATAGCTGAGCGACATCTGGAGGCCGTCTGTTCCTTTCTATTTTTGTTTTTAAAGATATGGTGTCGTTCTTTATCATTGTCCCAAGAATTCAAACAAAATATCTCCCTCTCTTCTTCATACGTCGTCCTTCTGTTCTCTGTTTTGCTGTATAGCATTCCAAAGAACAAAATACTAACACCTTACTGAAGCTGAGTAGAAACTTACTCTGTCAGCAATGTAACTGAAGACAATGAAGCATCTAAACAGTGAAGAGCTACCCCGCATGGCATGGGTGCAAAATTTGGCCCTAACTGGGCATGTGTACATGAGATTTTTACTGTACAATTGACTAATTAACTGCACAGTAAACATCTCAGCATCTATACATGTGCCTGTATTAGAGCGCACAAAACTAATAAACTTTGCAGTAGGGTAGTACATGTCAATACAGGTATTACCCTGCTGCAGTTTTTTTCATGTGCAGCAGTGCACATGCAGACACTGTCAGCTGGCTGGGGCATAAGACTGCTTTAGTGCAGGGGATACCTGCTGGCTAGCTCTGACATGAAGGACCCTTGTGCCCCATCCAGCCCCTCTGCAGCCCACTGAGCCCAGTTGGAGTAGCCCTGGGCCAGCAGACTTACCCCCACAGGCCTCCTTCCAGCCAGGGCTGCTGCAACCTGGCTCAGTGTGTTGCAGTCCAGGTGTACATGTAAACTGAGTGCCCTGGAGCTTCCTGGGAGCAATAAACCATGCAGCAATAAGCTCTTCAATTTTTTGCTGCACACTAATAGCATACACAGATGCGTTCTTCTATACACAGTTGTTTATTCACAGGGAATTCTAGGAAATGCAGTTGTCCTCTGTTCTGAAAAGAAATATATCCACAAGCACTCAATGAATAGAGAATACTGGGAATGGGGAATTAGAAAAAAATCTGAGAATGTTTTAATTTAAAATATTTCAGACATGACCATCCAAAGAACAGACCTTGGTTCCACCTGTTTATAGGCAACCCCCGCTTAACGCTATTTCGCTTAGCGCTATTTCTCTATAATGCTCATTTTAAATTGATACTTGATTTCACTTAGCATTCAGCAAGTTTCACTATAACACTTACGGTCACCATCTCGGGTCATTAAAAACACTTGTGATTGCCCTCTTGGGTCATCAAATACTTTTGGTTTCTCTTAATGCTCATTTCACTTAATGCTTGGTTTTCCAGGAACCAATTCAGAGTGCTAAGCAGGGGCTGCCTGTACTTTAGGATCTCATAGCAGAGCTGAGGACATTTCTTTTGAAAACAGAGAGATATGTGTCCTGAGTGTGGGTCATCTGGGGGCAACTGCTGTAAGCCTGTTACATTTTACCTACTCACAAGGTGTGTCTACACATTCATTAGTACACCTTTGCTACTGTGCATTAAGTTTAGTACCTCTACTATGAGTAACAACATAAAGGTGCATTAGTTCATGCTAACGTGCAGTAGCAAAGGCAAACATTTTTTTTGTGACACAATGCACAGTAAACTAATTTTACTGCGCTTTAGCATAGTTGTTGCCGTGACACACTAATGCCTAGTAGAATAAACTGCTGTGCATTACAATGTCTGACACACCCATTGTGTCACTCTCTGATGATGTGGCTACTCAGATACTACCATTTTGGAGCTGTATTATTACATAGTCAGAAAGATATAGATATAAATAATGCTCAATATTGATAATAATGTTATATTATTTTGGTATTGCATTTTCCACAAAAAGAGTTATTAATTGGAGAAAGTATTTATTTCCCCTTGTTTCTAAACTTTAACTTTTCTCTCCATGCTAGAAATCTCATTGTTAACACGGTACATTCTTTTCTGCTTGACATCTCTCCCCAGTTTGTCACTTGTCATGAGTGGAACTTCACCAGTTTGATCTCCTCTTAATTCTGCTTTTGAAGAAACCCTTGTTTGCTTCTTTCTCAATTTCCCCCACAGCTACTGCCTGCCCTGCTTCTAAGTTCCTTCTTAAATGATCTTCCTAAAAAAGACTGAGCTTAATTTAGTGCTGTCAGAAGAATACAGGGAGTGGAGTTCTGCTATGGTAAAATGACTATATGCTCTCCTCTGTGAAGGGCTCTGTTACTCTAAGGAAAGAGGATATGCTATTAGCAAGGATAGCATATCTCACCCTTGGGTATACATTGATTTAACATTTCTTCCAGGCAAGTTTCAATAACAAACCACTACTGGAGCCCCAAACCTAAACTCAATTCCTCTTGTCAGTGGTAGCTGCCTGAATTCTCACAAGAGTGACTCTTGCCTTACTCATGTCTTCCAATGGTCTGGCCAATATAATTTCCAGTTAGGACTTTATTAGCCTCATGCTCTGCCTAGTTTAATCAAAACTACTTACTCAACAAGTTGCTTATAGGGATTTCTGTGCTTTGATCTCTACAGCAGAGGAAACAGAACCCTACAGTAAATTAACTGGCCTAATCACAGGGACGGGAAAAGGACTCTTAGTTTTGCAGTTAAGAACTATGTAATTACTTCATATTTTTAAGGTGCCTACTTTCCTAGTCTGTCAGACCTATTGCCTTCAGTTGCTTAGGGTATGTTCAGATATTTATCTTTTTATATGTATTTAATTTGAATACATTTAAAATACAGCATTCATTAACTGAAGTGCTGGATAAAGTTATGTGTTTTCATTTTGCCACATTTTAAAAGCTTTTCAGGATAGCTACATGGATTGGATATAGAATTTGGTTTAAGTATCCATTTTGAATAATTGAAACTGCTAACAGCTGAAAGCCTTTATCATTGTTAGCCTTTGCATAATGAACTACCAGTCCCAATCCAGTTCCTAATGGACATGGGCCCAAATAATAAGTAATATCAATTGCCACTCCTGTCAGAACTAGCAAAATGGCCAAAGGCTGAAAGAACACAGGCCAGAATTACCCTTTTACAAAAATGACCCTTTTCCTGTTGATTGGTGAAAGATCCTAGTCTCCATGGCATATCAATCTGTCTCCTTTCAAAAACAATAATTCTTATTTTTAAGCATTTATCAATTAAGATTAAACTACTTTTAAAATCATCTAAAATTAATAAATGGTCATAACTGAATGAATATAAATCCCAGAAATTCTAATTCTGATATAGGGCATTGCTGTTCATGTGCTATTAATTCCACTGTTCCCCTGCATAATAAACTAGAATATAAGGGCTTCTTTTGGAAACTATTGTGCAGAGGATATCACAGGATCACAGAAAATAAGGCTGGAAGAGACTTTAGGAGGCCATTTTGTCCTGCCCTTTGCTCAAAACAGGGTGTAACAGGGAACCCTAGCCCTGTTACCAGAAAACAGGCCGGTCCCTTTAAGACCAGAACTTTCCAGGCACGGCCAGCTGGCAGGCTAGGGGTTAAAAGCTGAGCCTGGCCAGCTAGTTAGGTGACTGGAAGGGGGCAGGCCTAAACTATAAAACCCCTGGGCTCGGTAGCAATTAGAGGCAGCAGCCAAAAGCGAAGGAGGTTGTGCATAAGAGCTCCACAGAGAGCCTTGGCTGCTGGTCGGGGTGCTGTGAGAAGGGAACTCCTGATGACTTTCAGAGAAGCAGTGGCCATGTCAAAGGGGGAGCGTCACAGACAGCAGGGAAGCAGAAGCACCAAGCCATGAAGAAATGTAAGCTGGCATGCCACCTTCTTTATTTCTATTTTTTTGTGTGGTTATAACTCACTGACTTACCATTTATATATATTTGTTGATTGACACTAGTGGTTTGTGGACAAAGTTATAGGGGAGGAGGAGCCTCCATTAGTGCCTTGGGCAGAGTCATAATATGCCAAAGGGGCCTAGTGCACCCGTGTGTGCAGGTGTATAGGGCCAGCTACTCAGAACTGGGTGCAGGACTTTTAAACTGGGCTCCAGTGGGGGAACCTTGGCTAGCAGCCTGAGTTAAAAGAAAGGGTGTCCTGGGACAGTGGGAGTTCGGGGCCACAGCCCAGCCTTGAACTTGTGGCTCACTGGCTTTGTGTCCAGTGGAGACACAAGAGGCCTGGGGCTTCATAGTGGAAGCAAAAGGAGAGCCACGGGCCTCAAGATTAAGGAGCTAGAGCCTCGTAGTCAAACCCTATCTGTAGGTTTAGACTGGTAGGCCTAGCTAGAGAAAAATGGGGGACAAGGCCTGTGGTGGCTGAGAACCATAACATAGAAATACAATAGACAGTCTCCCACTTGTAAGAACATCTTAATAATATTTACATCAAGATGTGGCAGGAGAGTGAAGAGCAGGCTACAAGACGAGTGAGAGAAAAAATGAAACATGAAGGGACTTCAGGGGTGCCCCTCATAGGCGGAAAAAAAAATGCTGCTGGGGAGGGCAACCTGTTACACAGGGTCACTCCTATCTAAACTATTCCAGCTAGGTGTTTGTCCAGCCTGTACTTAACACTTTTCAGTGATGGGCATTCTAGAGCCTCTCTCAGCAATCTGGTACTGTACTTCATGTTTTATATTGGATACATGCAAACCCTTGGATTATGATGAAGAGCATGCTGTTTGGCTCTAATTTTCTTTTTAATTCATGACTACCTGAACAGTTTGTGCTGTAAAAGATTTGGCAGGGGGGTAACAGAGAAGAAAATGAGAGAGAGTTTCCTACTATGATGAATGACACTCAAAGATCCCACTGCATACTACACCGATATAATGCTCTGCCTTATTGCTAACTTGTATGGCACCAGAATCAAAAGCAAAATGCTGAATATAGTAAGTGAGATCAGAATATGATTCAATATGTCAAACAACATTCCTGTATTCATTTCTCAGTCCACCAATGGCATGTATCTGGGACAAAGAGACGTGACTAGATGGAAAAAGCTGTTTTGGGGGATTCAGAAACTAAGGACACCAGTACACATTACATATATTAAAATTATACCTTGTCCATAAAGGTTCATGTCCTAGTTTACATAAAGGCATTTTGCCCACTGAAACTATATTATATCCAAAATTGGGTTCTCCAGTTTGAGTGCCCTTACATTTTTAGAAGAAATTGAATTTGGAAATAGTCATCTCTCTTGAACATAATAGTGATCTCTTTTGCACCAATAAAATTCTTAATGAGCTTAAATTTAATTCAAGGAGTATACTGGTTAACTTAATATCTTTAACCTAGTCTCCCCATAGTCTACTGTTTAAGTAACTTCTCTATTGTTCTATTCCCAGAGTGAAAACAAAGAGGGAAGTATGTAAATATTGACTTCAGAACAGTACAATGCTCCTGACTAGCTTGGTTAAAACAAAGTTCAGAGATGATTTGATCATGGTTTTCATTTTATCATTGTCTCATTGTCTTTTAAAAAAAAGCTGGTTTATTTGGAAATCACATGACACTAGATTTATGCAGGTGAAAAGATTTTACTGACTTTCAAGAGTCAAACTAGTAGGACAGACAGATTAGAAAGGAAAGGCAGAAAAGGACTTAGTCCTAAACTGTAATTTACACTTAAGTACCAAAACCCAAACGTTCAATACATCAAGCCACTTAAGTGCCGAAGAGTCCTAAGTTTTTGCCAGCAAGTTTTCCTTGGTCCCCAGAGTTCTACTGCATTCAGAATTATTGTTAATTATCAGGGACATCATTAATTACATATCCCAAATTATTACCTTTACGACAAATTCTGGGATGAAATGACATAGGGAGAAGTATCTTCATGAAGGCCCTTTTGTTTAACCGCTACCCAAAATCATTTCAAGTTTTCCCAATGATAGGTTTGGTAAGTAGACAACTTTATTTTGGTTTGGCAATTAAAATCCAATGGACCCTTTGTAAGCAGGTATCAGGTAACAAGTCTCTGAATCTTTCTTATCAGTCATGCTGAAAAAGAAAAATACTCTGTTCCTTCAACATATATAAGAAACTTGATTTTACAGCTTTTAAAGCTTTTCAAGTTTTAACATGGACATATTTGTGCATTTCATAATACACCTGCCAGACCTTGAAGCTGTCAGAGATTTTTCCAAGAAGAAGGTATAAAGTGTACCTCCCCCAAGTTCTATACCTCACACACCTTAAATTAATTCCAAATGGATTGAAGTGCTAAGGTGCTGCAGTTTTATGTTTTTGAAGACTCAGTGAATTGGTTATTATTATTTATATTTATATAACTTTGGTGTAGAAAGAACTGACATCTTTTAAATAAATTGTGGCCAAACCAAGTATCAAATGACTTTGCAGATAGCTTGTGAATTTCTTCTGCACAGCAGTGTTTTCATTTTGATGTTATTCTACTGTATTTAGCTTTTTCATTCTGTTTTTTGGTCTGTTCTTGGCTTTTGTGGCCCTAGCCTAGCCTTTGGTGAGTTGGTTGTTTACTTTAGCTCTGGTTACTCTGAATCCCTATTATTCCTCTTATCTCTTCACTGGTATCCTCTCCATCTGTTCAGTAAGCTTTAGTAATTTTCAGCCTTATCTTTTCAAGTATCTCCAGGAGCACTTTTGAAAATGTTTTCCTAAACGTACTTGGTACTCATAAGTCCAGCTGCAAAACCATTTATTTGAGCTTGCATACATATGCCTCTCAACCTCTCTGGCCTTCCTTGATATTTCTTTAACGTTTTTTTTTTGCACTCTCCTTAAAAGGAAGAGATCTGAGGAAGTTTGGAAGGCTGTAAAGCAAATGACAAAATTAAATCTGTAAATGAAGTACACTGTTCCAAACATGCTTCAGGAAAGACTTTGTAAACAGTGCTTTCAGTGCTGTCCTCTAGAAAAAATTAAGGTTACTTACAAAGTCCTTAATTAAATACTTTTATATGAGGTGAAGGTCTACATAATAAACATGAATGGATATTTCATGTTCATCCTTATTCTTTCTCTCTTCCACCCTTTTAAAATAGATTATGAAAGCTTTATTCATTCTAGTTTCTTTATCATTCTAGATGCAGATATATCCCAGCCAACCAAGTTTAAATTATGTCCCTAAGCAAGTTCCATAATTTATAATTAATAAATTTGTACATAACCTGTTAAATAGTTACGGGGTATTGAACTCACCCTGAATCAACTTTATGGCAGAGCATATATCAACAAAGGGCACAATGTTGTCCAAATTGACATGTACATGGTAATGGGCTCTGCATTATTAGAATACTGAAAAAAAGAAATAATAGAGCTGGCCAAAATCTTTATTTCCACCAACCTGGGAATTGTAATATTCTAAAATTGCTTTATAACTTGAATTGGGCAAAAAAGGCTAAATATTGAACATTTTCATGATATAAAAATTTACAATTTTCTAATGGTAAGATGTTGAATTCAGTTTAGCCTGTGTGCTTGACAGCTACTTCAGCAAGAAGTGGGAAGTAGCCAAGATGATCAACAAGGTGATACCTTTCCTTTTAGCAACCTAAAATTCACCTAAAGCCAGCATTTTCTTGTCATCTTAAATTTGCATTCAGCTGCTATCAAAATCTTGTTTTCAAGATAAAATCACAAACTTTGGTTTTGTTAATTCTCACTAATAAGTGAAAAACCCATTACTGGTCAGAGACATTGGCATATTAACAAGTAAACAGATTAACATAATTACAATTTTGTAGATTTAGAGTATTTTAATTTTATAAATTTAGATTTCAGAATATATGAAATAAAGTTATGTACTTTTGTGCAGACAGATGCATCTATAGTGGGTTTTTTGGCTGCAAAAAATCTGTAAATTGCCTATGCAAAGAGTTTTCATATGGATAAATGATTGCAAAAAAAAGCTTTTCAATATATAAATCCTAAACTTTTCAAGTGAAATGAATTGTGTGTTTGCACAAATCCACATGTGACAAATTAAGAAGGATTTTTTGAAAATCTTTCTCCCAAATTTCCATTTATGTTTTACAAGTTTAGAATGTACATATCACCTTAACACTCTCCTGTAGCACCCTGTTGTTGCACTGGGAAAACCTCACTGGGCAGGAAATCTGGGGTCAGAAGAAACCAAATTTAAAAGCTTGAAGAAAAGGTAAAAAATGATAAAGCGTTTACAATGCTGATGAAACATCCACTAGATTAATATTTTATAGCAGTTCTATATTGTATTTGACAGGAATGCTGTAAGTTTTCAAGAACAAAAAAAACTGAATTAAATTTGATTATCTTTGGAAAACAGGGTGGATCTCAAACATTCACATCTAGAGTATAAGGGCTTGATGTATCATATTTATGCAAGATAACCTCAAAATAATGATGACCTCCCAATAACTAGATTCCATACATAGAAAATTATAAATGTATTATAATTCACTGCCAACATTCCTATAGGGATAACTAACACGTGCAACATTCTTCTTATTACTTTCATTGCATTTTTTTACATAAGCTATAGTTGAGCATGTTCATTGCCTCCTAGAGGATGCTCAAGACTGTGTGGAATTTTTTCCAGAAATAGCCATAATCTGATTTTCATATGCAACTGAAAATTTCTTTCCTTTATACAGTACCAAGGAGAGTCATTAGATTTCATTTGAAACTTGCACAAGATAACCTTTAATGAAATACCAGAAAACACTAAACAATATTCATCTAAAAGAAAAAGAAAAAAAACAAAATAAAAAATACCCTGGCAACATCAGAGGTTCGTTAAATTATTTTGTTTTTTCACCCGTTCTCAAATGCAAATTTGTGTGTCAACCCTGAGATCTTGAAAAGACAGCAAGGATAAGGCTTCTAGTCTTCAGTGTAGAAGTGGGCAGGAAATGCTGTTCCTGTCTTATGAAAAAATTAGTATTTCAGATTTTTTTAAAATTCCACCACAGGGTGACATCAAGACCTTTTGAAGTTTTTTTTGATGATCATCATGAATACAATTCCCTTTCCCCCAAATAGCCAATAACTTGCTGATTAAGGCAATCCCCTAAGAAAGTTTGGGCCGACTTTCCTGGCAGGTGTGCCACTAGTTAGCCCTACACCCTCCCTGAGTGCCACTGTGATTGCCTTCCCCTGCCCTACCTGCCTCTCTGCTTTTTTATTTCTGCCCTGTGCTCCTTGTCCAAATAGACTCTCTGCTTTCTGCTTCCTGCACTGTGCTCCGTGTCTCATCTGCACCCCCCTTGACCTGCCAAATGCCACACATGGAGGCTGCCTGTGCCATTTGTGGCACGGTGCCACTGGTTGGCTACCCCTGCCCTAGGATATGGGCAACCTAACTGGAACATGTCTGAAAGAAGGACCTAAGCCTAAGACTGACTTGAATAGGGAAACTCAAGTTTATGTCCTGCTCTGATTGAAGCATAACAGAAATTTTAACAGGGACCTACCACAGCACAGCATGGTTCTTGCTAGAAATACCATCCTGGATTTGACAGAATTTTCCCAGCAAATAATTACAACTCTTACATTCCCCACCAAGTTTTTGTTTTCAATGAATCAGCATTTTCCAATGAAAGGCCATTTCAGCAAAAATATTCCTGGCTGGTTTTATCCCAACACATTGGTAAGTAGACAAGTGTGGATGTTTGCTTGCCTGGATAAAAGTACTTGTCCTTGGGGAATGCCCATGTCACATGTGCTCTGGCGTGCAGAGGTTACTCTGGGTGGGGTACGAGAGGCTGGGGACAGCAACTGTGCTGCCCCCAGCAGCCTTACCTGGGGTCCTGGGGCAGGAAGCCTGGCTGCCAGGTTTTTTTTGGCATGGGTTTTTTTTGACCCCCCTCCCACCCCTCTCCTCCGTACTGCAAGGTAGCAATGCGAGGAACGCCTGCATGTGTAGTGTGTGGCAATGCAGATGGGTCTGCAGTGCCAGATACCGCATGTCTGTGCTCATCTGGATGTGGCCTATTAGTATGAACTCTGCAGAAATACAGGTAAGGTTAAGCACTCGTCATTGAGTTGAAAAAAGTCTTGAGCCCATAGACATCCCATGTTATCGTTCTCAAGAGTGAAGGTTCCATTTTGGAGGAGAGTTAGCGGAAAATGAATGTATCCACAATGAGGATGGGCTAAGTGCAACCTTTCGTCTACTAAAAGAATGACGCACAGAAGTGCTGGAGAGAAACTGATTTTTATTTCCTGGCTCCAGTTATTTGACATGGTTTAGGGTTAAAACTGAGTTACAGGGGCCAGTGACCATTAAATTCAGTGGCTACTGTTACATTTGGCATATGAATGAGGTAGTTAACTGTGCCACAGCTTGCTGGCCTCATGGCAGCTCTCTCATTATCACAGTTCTCTTGAACTCTGTATATTCCTCTGATTTCACCTCTGTCTGGACAGCCTGTCTAGTGAAGGCCTATATCACAAAGGAGGAAGGAAGGCTATTACAGTATTGTCAGAACATTAAAAAATCACAAGTTATCCCCCATGAAATGCAACTTAAAAATTATAAAATTACAAATAAACAAGTCATTTTTTAAAATTTGTATTTTGCTTTCTGGGACTTGATCTTTTAGGATACATTAGAGTCACATGTTCATGACTCTCTACACAACTTTAGAGACTAGAAACTTTTTTTTGTTAAAGGAAAGCTGAGAGCCTTACATAGTCACATGTCTCTAGTACCTGATGTTTAAAAAAACCACTAAATAATCTGAGACTCATGATAAAATCTTATGAGCTGGTAGCACTCCACTGAAAGGAAAGGAACAACTGTGTAGCAGCTCCAATCCCCACCCCTTCCCTGGCCCTTTCCCTGCCCCAGCCCAGCCCAGCCGCAGCCGACCTCCACTTCCGTGGCCCCAGGTTCCCCCCCACAGAATGCAGAGGTGGGACACAGGTCAGACCTTTATTAAGCAGCCCATTTCCTAACAGCTGGGCAGACACAGGCCTCTCATGCACCAAGCCACAGCAGCCATCCTGGTGGTGATCTCCTCGGCAGCCAGGGGGCATGTCCAGCTCCTCATCCCTGTTGTCTGGGAGCCCTGTGTGCCCCCAGCCTGGGGGCTGGGTGGCAGTGCAGCAGAATGCAGCCTGCAGGGGTGGGGGGAGGTCAGCTGGGGCTGCAGCTATGACAGCAGGTGCTGCCAGCAGTCTGGCCTGGCCTGCCCTGGGAGGGGGCAAGCAAGGCATGCAGCCTGTGGTCAGCTGCCAGGGAGCAAGCAGGAATGGGGGGCTCAGACAGCACCCACCTGTGCCCAAGCCAGCTTACCATTGTCCCTGAGCACCCACACATGGCCACCCTCTAATCTGAGGCGAGGCAGTGTAGGGCTCCTGGAGCAGAGGATCTTATCTCTCAAATTTTTCAAACTCTTGCAAAAGCCTTTTGTCTCTTGCCTCTGCAGGGCCAACATCTGGATGCAAGGGAGATGCTGCAGGGTCCCTCATAACCGTCACTGCAGCCTTGCCACCACCCACTGCTAGAGCCACCTCTAGAGGCACAAGCTGCACCAGCAGTGCAGCCTCAGTTGGAGCTGCTTGTTTCACTGGCTGGTTGTGGCCATAGAAGGCTGGCTGGGTGGTGGATCAGTAGACATGGCAAGTGGAGGATTTTGCCCAGGAGGTGCAGATGCGGGCATGCCAAGCCCACTGGGATGAACTGGAGGCCATGGAATAGTGCCATGTGGAGCTGCGGGAGCAGCAAAAGCTGCACCATGCCTGCCCCTCCTCTCCACCCCCCACCCCCATCCAGCCCTGCAGGGCCCCTGGGTCCTGCCTAGGCAGCAAGCTGTAGCAGGTACTGCAGCAGCTGCCAGACACAGGCATCTCTGGCCTTAACTGCAGCCCCCAGACCTGCAAAGGAACTGGCCACCTGCCACTGGGCTCTTCACCCTGGGTGGCTCCACCTCTCAGCCCTGCACAGATGGACTCAGGGATGGGGTTGGAAATGTGATGTGTCTTTTAAATTTGCGGGACAGGGTTTTTATTGTTGGGGGAGGGGAGGGGGACTGTTTGGGGGGAGGGGGCTGTGTTCATTTAGGGGGGAAGGGAGGAGGATGTAGGGACTGGGTGGGAGGGGAGGTCTGGTGAGGCCAGCAGGGTGCAGAATGCTGCTCATTGCTAGCAGAGGCCAGACTGGAGCAGCAGGACACTGGAAGCTGCTGGCAGGGGAAGGGACAGGGACAGGGGTGTCATGGGAAGGCAGGGTAGGCTGGAAGGGAGCTGCTGCATGCTGCCCCTGTGCTGGGCACACAGCTCCCAGGCAGGGAAGAGACTAGGCAGGGATCAGAGGCTTAGACTCTTCAGAGGCAGTTAGTCATGTTAGTCTGAAGTCAGGTAGAAGGCAGGGCAGAGTTGCACCTTACAGCACTTTAATTATAGTGGCTCCAAGAGCTGCTCTAATTAAAGCGCCACCACATCTCATGTATCGGTGCCCTCAAACTTAAAAATGGCCCTGGGTGTGCTTGAACTAAAGCTTGTTCAACAATGCATCATGCAGGTAGCAAATTTACGCCCAAGTTGGTGTAAGCCATCATAGTTACTGTGTAGGACAGGAGTGCATGTGTAAACACACTTCTGTACTGTATAGTAATTTGGGGTTATTTCACAGTAATTTATCTTACTGTGCAGTAAATGTGCATGTGTACATGTGCCCTGTGTCAAATCTAACCTTGTGCATATTCAAATATATTTTGCCTAAAAATAATAGAACACCAAGTTACATGTAGCTCTTCATGAAAGAGGAAAGTTATTCTTCTATCTCTGTCCAATAGGAAGCAATATCATGACTGCGCCAATCAACCATTCCTCCTCATTCCAGAAAACCTTGGAAAAGAAATGTCTTACAGTACATCCAAGGATCACCAAATGTGGATTCCAGTAGACAATATAGACTCCAGATATTTGGTAGTTTGTCAAACTCACCGAAATTTTGCCCCATCTTCCCCATTATGAACATTGAAGACATTACCCCATGCTGTGTTGTTGTTCTGATTTGTAACTTTAATATTTCCTTTTGATAGGTTCTTTTTGTCCCCCATTTTTAATGGTATTTAAGAATGACTCCTATTCAGATTACTGAGTCCTTTTAATGGGCATGGGCATGGTGCAGTAGACAGCATATAGTTTGGAGCCTGTGATTCAGAATTATGTTATTAGCTTTGCCACAGATTCATTGAGCAACCTTGAGCAAGTCATATACACTCTCAGGGCAGAATCCTATTTCACTGTAACTGTAGCTTTTGGATTTTATTGAACCCTGTGCAAATACCTGGCAGAAATGAAGAGGCCAAGAACAGTATTCCTGTGTTTTCATTAGGGCACTTGCCTACAGATCAGGAAACTTGGGTGCTAGGACCCTCATGTCCTAGAAGAAGTTTGAACCTGCAGCTCCTGTTTCCTAGCAAAGTACTCTAACCACTGGGCCAGTATTAGTTATTAGCCCACCTTACATTTATAGCCTTAGAACCTGCATCTCCAGCTCCCTGGACAACTGGTCTACCCACCAGGCTATTACATTAAGATATAGGAGTGTTGTTTTCCCCCTTCTCTGCCTAGTGCACACTATTTGAGGGTTTTTGCCAGACTAGAGAGTGGGGGCATAGCTAGCTTTATGTCTGTATCTTGATGCCGCATGCTTGGCTGGCCAGAAGGCAGCTAAACAGACATGCACAGTAAGCATGTGGAGACTTGTGCACCAGGAGCTGTATTTTGACCTATACGTAGCTGCTGAAAACTGCAACTGTATGGCAGAATTACTGCTCTTTAGATGTAGAAAGTGAAATAGGCTTTACCTCTCATTGTCTCTGCTTTTTTTTTATTCCTATTAAACAATGTGCTTATTTAAAATACTTTGTTATTCTCAGCTGAAAGGTGTTATAGAAAATCAATTTATTATTATTAATAATACGATATATAACAGACTATAAGCCCATTACTACGTAAAGAGTTGACTTGCAGCAGAAGCATGCAGAAACTGTGCCTGATTCTGCACAGGAGAGCTGGGCCACTGGGCCTCTGCATCCCGTCTAAGTGTAGCAGCTATGAGGGCTATTCAGGGAAGAACTATCTCCACTCTAGCTTTAGGGTAATGCTGGATTAAGCATGAGACAGCTTCCCTTTTCCCCAGAGGTACAGTCTGCGATTCCATCTGTGGAGAAGTACTGTTAAAAACAACACCATTAAGTGTTACATGCATTTTGGGAAATGCCTCAGAGAGGTTTTTTGTTCTTTTGCTGATTTATTTTTACACAAACCATTGGAGACCAGTTATCTAACAGAAGGGAGAACCTTTTCATTCCTGGGTAACTCTTCAAAGTGTTGCATGGGAATTTAGCCACATGATTTCAACTGATGGAAGATACAGTCAGATGTATGTACATTACTTTGAAAATGCTATGACCCTTGTCCATGGCACTGAGTGTTTCTCAGACATCATAAGGAATAAAAAACTGGGTGCTTTGGGTCCCAGTCGGTGTTAGCTCTGTGAGTTCAGTACCATTAGAAAGGTCTGTCTTAGAGGTAATCTGTTACCGCTTTTATTGCTGCTTCTCAAATCGCTGTGGTACTCTCTAGCTGAAGGCTAGGTAAAGACATTCAAAAAGCCCAAGAAGGAATTGATCTTAAGTCGTGTGGTTTTCTGTAAGCTGTGTAGTTTAGATCGGTAGTGAACAGAACACATATTCACCCTTTGGGGGAGGGGAGGGGTGTATATAAATCTTAGACCTGTTTCTGTCATTTTTAAACCAGTCTCTGTGTGCTGAACTTCTGTTATGGGTATAGACTGGTTCTGCATGCCTAACATCTGTTCTGAGTGTAGACCAGTTTCTTTTCACTTATACTGGTAAAAGTGTAATGTCTATACCCAGCAGAAGAGAACATGGTACATCATCTATAACCCACTGAACTCTCCAGAAGTTTTTTTAATTGACTTCTGTTGGCTCAAGACCAGACTCACGATGAAGAACAATAATGTTAGTACTGACACTGAAAAAATGGGGGTTCTAGTTTTTGAATGAAAATAAAAACAAAGAAAATAAGTTTCCTAGTTCTTTCTTCCCTGTTATTACCTATTTAGTGCACTGTAATGTTACCAATAGTAACATTCTGGCCTGATTAAATTCAAATTAAGTTTTCTGGGTACCAACTAAAGAAGAAAGAACAAAGGAAATGTTGGCTAATGCCACCCTAAACTCAAGCTTACAGGCTAAGAAGGGTGAAGATGGCATACTGGCTTTGAGATTTGATTAAGAACAGGACATTAGAGACTTGGGCAAGAATAGTTTTAGTTGCATGTAAAGGGCCATACCAAGTCTGGGGAGGATCTAGGAAGAATTGGAGAAGGGGAACTCCAAAGAATGATTGTAAAAAGTGTTAACATTCAGATGATCAGGAGATCCTACTGACTGACCTTTGATAAATCACCTTACCTCTTTGTTCTCTTATTTAACTCCCCCAATCATTTTCTCTTTGAACTATAAGTCTTAACTGGGATCATCTTGTACTCTTCATTAGTCCATTATATACAGCACCTAGCATCATGGAGCCTGATCTCATTAGGAGTTCTGGTTTCTACTATAGTATTTTTACAAATAATTTAATTTGGAAATTAAGACACACATTTAGTTTCTTAGGAGCCTACCATTAGACACCATTTTGAAAAGCTCGGTTTCATCCTGATGTAGTTTGGAGGCAGTGGGCTCAATTCAACCGTAGTTTATGTCACTTTTCACTTATGTAAACCAAAATGAAGTGTAAAACCTGAAGTGCAAAATCCAATCCATGTCGGCTGTAATAATGCAAGACTCCTACAATGAAGGTTGCTACAGTATAAGTTTCCTACGGCCATAAGAAGACCTTCTTCTTCAGCAATCCTGCACAGTCGAGGAAGATTTTCTTCCATGATTGTCTAATCCGTGGATCTGGAGATGGCTGATTAAGCCAATTCGGGATCAACAGACTGCTCTGCTGCAACTCTCAAACTAAGCTGTTTGAGAGAATTATCCTGGCGCATGTCCGAGGGGCCAGTGGGGGAGGTTATGCTTAGGGGCAACCAACACAGGTTCATTAGAGGCAGGTCCTGTCAGACTAACCTGGTGGCCTTCTATGACCAAGTCACAAAATCCTTAGATGCAGGGGTAGCAGTGGACATAGTCTTCCTGGACTTTTGGAAGGCCTTGGACACTGTCTTTCACCCCGTTCTCATTAAGAAACTGGGGGACTGTGGTGTCGACACCTACACAGTCAAATGGGTCGCCAACTGGCTGGTGGGCTGCACCCAGAGAGTGGTGGTGGACAGGTCATTTTTGACCTGGAGGGATGTGGGCAGTGGGGTTCTGCAGGGCTTGGTCCTTGGGCCCACACTGTTCAACATCTTTATCAGTGACAATGCACTGTTTCTGCTGCTCATGCTTTTCTGTTTCCTGTTGTCATTGTAGGGTTTCAAACTACTGAGATCCTTGCAAGAGACTCTTCCTCCATTGGAGTAGTCCTGGCTGGTTGTCCTCCATGAGTTGATACTGATTTGCATTTTTTCAAGTGGGTCTCAAAGACATCCTTGAAGCACTTTCTCTGCCTTCCTCTTGAGCATACACCTTGACGGACTTGGGAGAATAAAACATATCCCCCTAGTTTGTTTTGCTTCCTTAAACAGCACTATGTACTTTTAGGGTGCCTTGGCTCCTGATAGCCCCTGACAGTGTAGAGGGGCAGTTGCTCAACCACCAAATGCCTTCTGTTAGATACTGTGAAAGCTGGCATGGCCCAGGGCTGAACTGAGCTGATGTGCAGGGAACCTTCTGGATGAAAGTCATTCTGTGCCAGCAGCACTAGCTACTGTACATAACAATTTTCTTCACTTACCCTACTAAGAATAACTTGTCTAATTGAAACTACAGGGGAAATGAATTTAGGTCAGCCAGAATGTAATTACCCAGTCTGGAGTTTGGCCAGGCTACTGGAGATGTGGAAAAAAAAGGCTGAGTGATCTTCATTTATTATCTTTCATTGTTATCCAGAATGTGGCATTTCTGCTGCTTCTGCTGTAGGTGAATATAGTGTCTGGTACTGATTGCATAGGTATGTTATAACTTAATTTTTATTACTGCCTTAATACAGAGAACATGTATTGATTTGGTTTAATCCCTCTAGTGGCAGATTTTTATGGGAGCTGGATCATTTCAGAACAGCAAATCCAGCATTTGTACAAGTAGTTTCACTAGTTGAGCCTGGAGGTTCCTTTTGATCCCAGGATTCTACAATATTTACAGACTGGGGTTCAAAATGGAAAAAATACAGAAATTTAGTGAATATAAAAGGATTGGGCAGTAAGAATAAAACAGGATGTTTAGACTTTCCACCAGAAATATTAAGTGCTGTGTGATTATTTTTTACTTTTGTGTTGGAAGGTTGGCAAACTCTTATACAGTCTGTAGGTCATTGTGCCATGTCTCTAGGAGTGGGATCCAAACACAACCAGAGCCTGCTAGCATTATCACAACCTGAGTTTTAAAAGAGTATTCCTCATTGCCTGCTTCACCACAAACTTTGTACATGACCCCTAAACAAATTACTTAGGGCTAGATCCAGTTAGGGCTAGGACTGAAGTAGAAGTGAGAGCTCAGGTGTAAAACTTCCATCCTTGAAACCCCTTGCTCAGTTGGTAGTTAAAGTTCTGTTTATCAACATGTTCAGATAGTATTATAGCTTATAGTTGGTAGGGTTGAAAGGGACCTGAGCAGATCGTCAAGTCTGACCCCCTGCCATGGGCAGGAAAGGATGCTGGGGTCAAATGACCCCAGCAAGGTGTCTATCTAGCCTCCTCTTAAAGACCCACAGGGTAGGAGTAAGCACCACTTCTCTTGGAAGTTGGTTCCAGATGCTAGCCGCCCTGACTGTGAAGTAGTGCCTCCTGATATCTAGCTTGAATCTACTCTCTGTCAACTTATGGCCATCATTCCTTGTTACTCCCAGTAGTGCTTGGGGGAGCAGGGACTCTCCCACTGCCTGCTGGTCTCCCTTGGCCAGTTTATAGATGGCCACCAGATCCCGTCTCAGCCTTCTCTTGTGGAGGTTGAAAAGGTTCAGGTTTTGTAGCCTCTCCTTGTAGGGCCTGCCCTGCTTCCCCCTGATCATGTGGGTGACCCTCCTCTGGACCCACCTGATGTTGTCCACATCCCTCCTGAAGTGCGGTGCATAGAACTGGATGCAGTACTCCAACTGCAGCCTGACCATTGTCATATAGAGGGGGAGGATCACCTCCTTGGACCTGCTTGTGATGCATCTGTGGATGCATAACAAGGTGTAGTTACCCTTCCTGTCTGCATCCCCAGATTGGCGGCTCATGTTCATCCTGGAGTCTATAATGACTCCACGATCCTTTTCTGCCTCTGTGCTGATGAGAAGGGAGTTCCTCAGCTGTAGGTATGCTCCTGGTTCTTTCTTCCTAGGTGCAGTACCCTGCACTTGTCAGTATTGAATCCCATCTTATTCTCATCTGCCCAGCCCTGTAACCTGTCCATATCTAGTTGCAGCCTGTCCCTCCCTTCTAGCATGCCCATTTCTCCCCACATCTTAGTGTCATCTGTGAATTTGAACAAGATGCTTTTCACCCCCTTGTCCAAGTTGCTGATGAAGATGTTGAACAGTGCGGGCCCGAGGACTGAGCCCTGGGGGACCCCACTTTCCACATCCCTCCAGGTTGAAAATGACCCGTCCACCACCACTCTCTGGGTGTGGCCCTCTATCCAATTGGTGACCCATCTGACTGCATAGGCATCGACACCACAATCTCCTCATTTTTTTTTAAGAGAATGGGGTAAAAGACAGTGTCAAAGGCCTTCTTAAAGTCTAGAAAGGCTACGTCCACTGCAACATCTGCATCCAAGGATTTTGTGACCTGATCATAGAAGGCCACCAGGTTGGTCTGACAGGACCTTCTTCTAATGAACTCATATTCGTTGCCCCTAAGCATATACTCCCCTGCTTGCCCCTCACAGATGTGCACCTGGATCATTTTCTCAAACAGCTTCACCAGGACTGAGGTAAGACTAACAGGCCTATAATTTCCTGGGTCCTCCTTCCTCCCTTTTTGGAAAATGGGGACCACATTGGGCATTTCCCAGTCCTCTGGCACCTTGCCAGAGCACCACGAGTGCTCGTAAAGCTGTGCCAGGGGTCCTGCAATGACATCTGCTAATTTTCTCAGCACTCTGGGGTGGAGATCATTAGGACCTGCTGATTTGAACATGTCCAGTCTCACCAGAAGTTCCCTGCCTAGGTCCTCTCTGACCCTGGACCTGGCTGTGCCTCTCCTGGGACCATCAGGGATCCTGGTGTGGGTGGATGACCTGGTCCCTGGTCAGAAAAATGGAGGCAAAGAAATTGTTAAATAGGCTAGTTTTGTTGTCTGGTGGGACCACCAGATTTCCAAGCATATCCTGCAGAGGCCCCATGCATATCCTAATAGCCCCCTTACAATCCCGAGCAATGGAGGTATATGGGCTTGGAGGATCATCTCCTTCAGGAATAACCACTCTTCTTGGACTCCCAACTCTCCACCCCTCCAGGACCTCAGTGCCTCCCCGACCAGTCTCCTTAGCTCAATGAAATCCACCCTCCTGAAGTCCAAGGCTGCTGTCTTGTGGCAGGCCTTTGCCACCCTGTGTTGGATGGTGAATTCCAATAGGCAATGATCATTATTGCCCAGGTGATTGAGCACCCACAGACCACTCACCAGATTGTCACTTGTGGCCAGGACCAGGTCTAACAAGGCATTTCCCCTGGTGGGACTGTGTACCTCCTGGGTTAGATGGAGGTCCTGTAACACAGCTAGGAACCTATGTGAGCAGTCAGACCTGGCTGACTTCTTTTCCCAGCAAATGTCCAGATAGTTTAGGTCACCCATGATGACATGAATCTTCTCAGTGCCTTTTCTCATACCTAAGTCCCATTCAGGATGCATAAAATATATGTTCCTTTAGTAATCTGACCCTTAGGATTATTCCATTATACATTATCAGAGCACACCTATAGGATTGGACTCCAAATACAACTTAGTGGTAACTATCACTTCTCTTCCATCATGGCCAGAAGAGAAAACAGTATTGTTTACCTTCTTCTAGGTCAGTGATTAATATATTGCTCACACAGGATGGAGGAACACATCCTAAGAGAGTATTTTAACAACTAGGAGGCTTTAGGCTGTTTTGGGGAGAAGGCACCCCCCTACTACATGCATGAATAATTAAAGATTTATTGGAAGAAAGACAGTAATAGTAAGTATGACTTTGTAGCTTAGTGATTAGGACACCCGGCTAGGAGAAGTTCCTGTTTCAGTCCCTGCTCTGAAGATTAATTATGTATTTTATCCAACAAAAATGTAATGCTGCTAGACTCTGCATGTGTGGTCTAAACACTGAACTATTAGATAAAAATGGGCAATACCTGTGGGGGCCATGTTCTGAATGAAAGAATTGTCCATGGCTCTGTCTTATGAACCTACCTGCAGGAGGGTGTTCCAGAGTGAATTTTGTGTGGAAGGATGTGCCAAAATTTGGTAAAGGGCCAAATTTGTTTACATACCCCCGAGCTCCCTGCTCAGCAAGTTATCTTGTGCAAATCCCATTCTGAGTCACTTCACTCTTGTCATGCATTACATAAGGAGTCTCAGTGCCTAATTCAAAACTGTAGATTTTATTCCTGGGCCAAGCACCTAAAAGTTTGTGACATTAACTGTGTAGCACTCAACAACTGTGGATTTTGGTTTGCACAGTTGACTAATTAACTGCAGAAAACATCTCAGCATCTACATGTGGGCCCTTGTTAGAGCACACAAAATTTATCACAGCAAGGTAGTGCTTCTCATTACAATTACTACACTACTGTGGAGTTTTTTCATGTACAGTGGTGCATGTGTAGACACTGAGTTGGCTGGTTGGGGCACAAAGGTTCTTTGGTGAGAGGGATGCCTGCCAGCTAGCCCTGAAACACCATAGGCAGGCTGATCCCCCGGGTCCCTGGCCAGCTTGGACTGCTTGAACCAGTTCAATGTGCTGTGGTCCAGGTGCACCTGGGAGCTTCCCAGGAGCAATAAAATGAAGAGCAATAAGCTCCACAGTTTATTCATGCACCATAATGGCATGTGTATACACGCCCAGTATCTCCTATTTGTAAAATGGGAATAATAGCATGTTCCTAACCCTCAGAGGTGTTGTAAGGATAAAATAAAAATTTAATTAGGTACCTTAGTTTGAATAGACAGAAAGTGGTGATCTGTATAGAGATCTCTACATAGGAAGAATGGTAGTTCTCATTGAAAGAAAAACGAGAACCTTCAAAGCTTTGCAGAATTATATCATTTCCAAACAGAAGTAAGACCCTTATTACCACTTAAAGCTGAAACCTAGAGGAAATTCAGAAGTGAAAGAATACATGGTGGAGAGACAAAGCAAAAGAGATGTAAAGGTTTGCCAACTATCATGACATGCATAGCTTCTTCATTGCATCTAAAAGTACCAGGCACAAAAGGGGCCATTCCTCCAAGGTCCAAGGATGGGACAATATTATTGGAAAACAGCTCCACCATCACAGTGGAAGGAGAACTGTCAAGAACTGCTGAATATTCTAATGTCTAAGACAATATCATTGAAACCATTTCATGACACCCATTTAAGGGACCTCAAACTTCAGCTTGGCAGCACAAATGCTTATCTTGGTCTGCCACCCTATAGCTAGTCAGTTAGGCTTGTCAAGACTGACCCAAAGCCTCCAGTAGGGCTTAACTGCCTCTTACTATCTGTCACTAGAATGGCCAGCTGACATCAGCTGACCCTCTTCTTCTGTCATATAAACCCTTGAACTGGAACAGGAAGTGTCTTAGTTCTAGGATTCAGTCTTCTTTGCTGTACCCTCCACATTGGTCCTTGGCTCTGCTCTCTGCTTGATCTCCAGGCTTCTTGTCCTGGCTTGCTCTAAAACCCTACTCTTGGATCGAACTCCTGGTTTCCTTACCTAGCTAGATGTCTGAATCTGCTTACTTATCCTGACCCTGGTCAGTGCTTTGATTCCCCAAGAGACCTCAGACCTGTCTGCCAACATTCTGGCACTAACTTATTCAAGAAGCTTTGAAAGCCATTAACCAGATGAACAACAACAAAATGTGGTCTTGATTATATTTCTGTTGAAAATATAAGCAGTGTGGAAAAAAACTCTCTCATTGACTATGTGTCATTACTACGAAAATCTGAAAATGTGAACAGATTCCCAATGACTTAAAAGATGCCAGAATTCCTACCATATTCAAGAAAGGAGCAAACATCATGGTATGGCACTCCAATCCATATCTGGTAAGTTCCTCACCTACATTCTCCTCAATAGACTCCCTTTCCTCACTGAAGAGATTCTACCTGAGTCTTACTCAAAAGTACAATTGATATGTCCTTTTTTGCTAGGCAGCTACAGAAGAACTGCTCTGGGCAGCAGCATCAACATCTTTACATGACTTCCATTTACCTAACTTAGGTCTTTTATTGAATTAACAGAGAGGCCCTATGGAAGAATCTGATAAGATTTCGATGCCCACCAAAATGTGTTACTATTGTCAGACTTCTTAAGACAACAACCATACTGGCAACCAGCCTAAGCAATTACTTAGAAATAGACCCCTTTGTTATTAGAACTTGAGTCAAGCAAAAATGTGTTATTGTACCAACCCTATTTTTTTCCATCTATGTATCACAACTATTCTGCATTTTATTGCTGATAGATATCCATCTGGAATCAGCATTCAGTTTTGCATGGATGGGAATCTGTTTAACATCAACTGGTTATGCGGCAAACCAGATAACCAACACCTCCAATACTTACCTTCAATAGGCGGATGATGAAGAGCTCCAATTCATACTTGATTGCTTCTGTGAAGCATATTAAATGTTCATTAAATGTTAATGAAAAACAAGATAGTTTACCAACCTACCCCAGACCAACGAGCTGTTCTTCTACAGGTTACAATTAGAGAGCAATCTTTGAAAACTGTTGAGCATTTCCCCTACCTGGATAGCCATGTTTCACAGAAAGTTAAAATAGATGATGATATTCAACATTGCATAAGATCTACCAGTGCTGCCTCTGGACATCTCTGAAATCAGATTTTGAGAATGACATTAGGACCCAAACCAAACTTCTCTACCATGCTGCTGCCATTCCTACCATATTGTATGGGTATGAAACTTGGATGACTTTTCAGAAACACTCGGAAGCTTTGGAACATCACCATCAACAATGGCTTCCTCCACATAATTTGAAAAGACACAAGAACAAATGCCAGCATTCTGACTCAAGCAAACACCACCAACATTGAAGCCATATTTATATGGCACCAGCTCTGTTGGATGGAACATGTCAAAAAATGCCAGACAACTGGCTCCTGAAACAGGTCCTATAATGACCGGGATCTATTTTCTCCTGGAACTATTTGCCTTGTCTGTAGTTAAACATATGCATCTCCGATCAGACTCCTCAGTCACCTACAGACTTACTGATAATTTCCCTATTTACTGGAAGACTTTTCTATTTACTGGAAGATCTTCTAGTCCTTATGATTGCTTGTGACAAGCTTCTTCAGATGGGTAATATGTAGCATGCTTGCTAAATTAGTTCTGTTCCACCTTGATCCATGCAGAACCATCTGGGCTGGATGAGTAGTGCTGGGTCTGCCTGTAGGCTAAGTGAGTAGCCTGGGGCTGGTCTGTAGGCTAGATTTAGAGCATAGAACCATGTTGTCTGGCCCACAGGGCTGTCTACAGGAGTGGACATTTGGAGGGGGTGGCAAATAGTGGCAGCTCTAATTGCCACAGCTCTTGGTGCCTGAGCTTGATAAGGAGAGATGAAGGTGAGGCCAGCCCTCCTGTAACAGCTGTCAAGGTTTGTTTTTCTTTTGTAAAATTAGAATTGTACATTTGTTGATTTAATTGGAAACAGAGTCCTTTTCCTTCAGTGAAAGTGAAATTTGATGAAAGAGCTGTAATACAAATCCATCTCAGAAAAGTCACCACTGTTCAAGAACCATACAAGTAGATTTGCAGTGTTGAATATACTGTCATCTGAAGCAAGGACTGTGGCTCCTTGATGCTGTACTAACTCTAAAAGAAGCCAATATTGTGGTTTGCTTATTTGTTTCACTTTTCAGGCTGTCAAAGATTTAGGAGATTAGAGCTAGTTGCCAAAAAGCAGAAATCCTAAACTGGCTTTCAGCAGATTGAATGCTCCCTTATTTCAGCTGATAACTTGAGCAACTCATAAAAGCATCTTGGTTACTACTGCAGTGAAGCATCAGTAATATAGCAACACTTGTGAGAGAGATCCTGTGCCAATAACATTCAGGGACAGAGATACTCAAACTATGATATATCTTATGCACTTAACAACCCTGATACTTTGTAACCCTTGCCAAAACTGTACATACACACACACACACTCTCTTTCTCATGTATTTAATAACTATCAATTTCACTACTGGTTCCATTAGTGATAATTGATCATGAAATTAAAATCAATGCAAAATGTACTTCATCCTCCCTGGGCTTTTCCCTTTACTTTCTGTGTGAATTCATAGGCTGGTAAATATAGTTCAATTTCAGGGACTTGTTCCATTGGAATACGAAATGTATGAAGGTTTTATCTAAATTTCTAAAAGGCAAAAAATGAGTGTTGCAGATGGATCAATATAAGCATAGATGACAGTAGCTTGGAGCTGCAAGCAGTAGCCTAAATACACACAGTGGATGAGATGACTTTTCAAAATCAGTCTGTCATGTTTATGTCTGTTATCAGGTCTCATGACAACCATTTTCCTATCAGCTAACTACACACTTAATTAGTGCATTAGCACCAGCATGCTCTTAGCTCTTTCAACCTTCCCCCGACCCAAAGAACACAGCATTGTGCCATTACTGTTTTTTAAAAAAGGGCTTGATTTACATAACTAGATGAGAACAGAAACAACAAAAATACCAGGCGATCAAGCAAATCCATGGCTCTCCAGTGAAGGAATCTGGACATACCGGCTGCCTATACACATGTTTGTTGGCATTCTAATTAGAATGCCTCAGAGGAGTCTGCTCTGTGTTCTAATTAGAACACTCCAACATGACTGCAGCATCATGTATATTAAGCCCCTGTGCATTTAAAAATGGCTGTGGGCTGTTTTATTATAGACTGAGGTTCAGATAAAGTGTCCCATGGCTATTTTTAAATGCACAGAGGCTTAAGACACATAATGGTGAGGTGTAGTAATTAGAACAGCTGTCCAGGAACCTATCTAACACCTACCTCCCACCCACAAGCACATGTGTAGGCAACAACTTTGTGTGCTGCTCCAAACACAAGTGCTCCATGTAACAGATTTGAATTTCTCCCCCCAAAGACGAAGTGGAATCTCTGTCCCTAAACTAATGTAAGCATTCTATCTGACCAGGTCCTTCCTAGGAAGCAAATTTCCATCACTGGCACAGAATAGCTGTTCTTAAACAACACAACTTCAAAAACTGACTTGAAAATGAAACGGTGGAACAAGGAATCCTTCACAGACTGGACTGTCTTATGTATAGTCTCAACCGAGGCTCTGGATTCTTGTCCCATTACCTGGACAAGATTTTATAACTCCATATGTCCTTCAGTGGGTTAATTGCTTTGTTTATCCCCTTTGAGCTCTTGAACTCAGAGTCATGTCTCTCAGCATTGCCTTCTCCTTTCTTCCTTCTTTTTCTAATCTTTGTATTTAAATTACCTTTCTATTTAGTACTCTTACTCTCTGCAAGTCATAGAATTATAGAGAATTAGGACTGGAAGGGAACTCAAGAGGTTACATTCTCCAAACACTTGCCTGAGGCAGGGTCATCCCTGTCCAAGCCATCCTGTACAAAACCCTATCTAACCTATTAGGAAAACTACACAGTCAGGTCTGGCACAGCCACAAGAGACACTACCCTAATCTGCTGCAGGTAAAGCAGGGGAACCCCAGAAGCCTATATACTGCTGCTGCAGGGATGGTTATATGATACTTGAGAGCTCCAAGGAAAAACGCCATGTTCTCTACCACAGAGGAAGGTAAAATCCTTACTGTGTTTACGAGTGTATCCATTCCCTTTTGACCACAAAACATGGCCATTGGTCTGAGCCTGATTGAAGGCACAAGACCCTTTAGCCTGGAATCTCTGGGTTTAAGTTTGAGAAGCATTGGCACACCCCAGTCAAAATACCCAGCCGTAGCTGCAGCCAACACTCAGTACAAATGCGAAACCCCTACCCTTCCCTGAGAAGAATGGGAAATACCCACAGTAGAATACAGATACTCCCAGATTATCACTGACCAATGCTACCCAAGTCTATTCATAGCATCGAAGTAGACTGTAGACTATGAAAGTTGATCAGTTAGTTTAAAAGCCTACACTGCCTTGCTTCCTGTCTAACTTTAGACTAACATAGCTAACTACTCTGTCTAGCAAAACAAGTTATGGCTGCCCCATTTGCCTTTGCCCAGCCATGCTCCAAGAACCGTGAGGCACAAACATTATTTTTTCATTTAGTGCTTGTACTGTTGCTTCAATTAAATTAAAGATCTACAAACAATTCTGTAAAATGTAGTTCAAAATATCAGCTACAGACCTAGAGCTCCATGACAGCCACATACCAACTGTGATTGAAATAACCCCAGGCACTCTTATCGCAGTATCATGCCTGGAAATCACCACCTTTGATCTACCATCCTCTATGAGCCTTTGTGATATTGCATGTTCAAGACTTGACTTTCCTGTTTTTCTTCAAAACCTCAACACCTTATGTGCTTTTCTGCAGGGCAGGAGGCACAGCACGTCTTCTGTATCAGTGAATTCCACATCACACGCCTTTTTCCCATTAACTTCAGAAAGGCATCCTTCTCCAAATTCCTAGTCAAGTACAGGCAGTAATGCTTGTAGTCTTTATCTGCCTGATAAACACAAGTGTTCACAAATTCATACCTTTTCTGTTGCCTGCTATTTGGAGCACATAATCAAATGTCAATGATGTAACAACTTGCTTTAGTATTATTCTGTGACCTTATTCATTAAACTTCTTTCCCAGGCCAATCTGTCTGAGGGTGTGCAGGGAAGTCCAGCTATAGTTGTGCCAAATCCTGTGATAAATAATGAAGTTCCTTAAATCACACAAAGTTCAAACCCCACCTCCACAGCCTGGCCCTCAATGAAGTAGCCATGTAATAGGAATGGTGACATTATTTCTGTTATGGTGTATCAATAGAAACATTATGTGCAAGGTGCAGGAGGCAATAATGCTTCTCTACTTGGCATTGGTTAAGATGCATCTAAAATATTGTGCCATTTTTGGGCTCAACATTTTTAAAAGTATGTGGAGAAGTTAGAGGGGGTCCAGAGACATGCAACAAAAATAATAAAGGGCTTAGAAGGTAAGTTGTATGAGGAGAGGTTAAATGAAATAGGCATGTTCAGCTTGTGGAAAATGCACTTATGAGGGGACTTGATAGCAGTCTTCAAATACCTGAAGGGCTGTCATAAAGAAGGAAGTAGGACATGGACCAATGGCTTAAAGTTGCAGCAAGGTAGGTTTAGACTGGATATCAGGAAAAAACTTCAGCACTGTTAGAATGGTGAGGCAGCAGAACAGATTCAAAAAAGAGGTTGGACAGGCATTGGTCAGGAATGATCTAGCAACAGCTATGCCTATACTCTTCTGTGGGTATTTTCATGCTCCTGGGCCTTGCTAGTTGCTATTTGAAGGTTGAAGGGACTTCCCCCCACCCCCGCCCTGACTGCTACATGTGTCATGCATTTGTTTGGTATTTTATGGTAGATGAGAAGTTTGGTTTGGGTCCTTTCTTAGAAGCATTGGGTGTTGGCTGCAGCCAAGGCTAGGGTTTTGATCAGGATGTGCCTGGGACTTAGACCTAGAGTTTTCTGGTTAGAGTGTCTTGCCCCTCTGCTCAGGGTTAAATTAATTAACACATTTGGGGTCAGGAAGGAATTTCATTCCATGATTAGATTGGTGCAGATGGTTTGCCTTCCTCTGTAGTGGGGGTGTGGCCTTCCTTGGCACACTCGGGTGTATTTTAACAACTCTCACATAAACTGGAATATTAGGGCTGACTGTATAGTTTTACTAATAGGTTAGATAAGGGACTTGTCTAAGATAGTGTAGTGGGTTGACACTCCCTTATGCAAACCCAGAAGCCAGTTTCCTCATAAACAGTGTGTTCTTAATTCTAGTCCTTTTATTGTCCATGTGGAAAGCTTCTCACTGTAAAAAACACAAAAAAGTACAGGTACAAAGAACAAACACAAAATCAAACCTCTGGCCTGCCTTGAAACCTGGAGAATTGAAACAGTCCCCTGTGCTTCTCCCTCAGCACCAATCCCATTTCCACTCCCACTCCCTATTACGTCCCCCTCCCCCAACTTCCTTTTCTGGGGGCTTTTAACTTCCTCTCAGCCTGGCCCATCATCTATCAGCTGAGCCAGTGTTCTCAAGCAGGTAGGCCATTATCCCCTTAATCTTCTGCAGCTGGATTCCAGCCCCTGAGCCTTGCACCTCCTTATAGATGGTTTGGAGAGAAGTGATTCTGCTTCAGGAAGGAATTTGGACTAGATGATTCTGGAGGTTCCTTCCAGTCCTACTGTCTGTGATCCTATGATTCTATTCCAAAAGTAACTAAAGAGAATGTTTAATATCAGCTACTAAAAGGAGACTAAATGGCTTTTGTCCATGAGTTTTAAAATAGCTCACTCAGGAACAGTCCATATTGTTATTGTTGATATTTAAGAAAAATGGGATAAGTTTCAGAGGACTGGAAGAAATCTAATTTTGTGTCAATATTTAAAAATGGGTAAATTGGAAGATCTAGGTAATGATCGTCCTATTGGTCCATCAGAGTGGCATGCAATTAAGGCATCTTCTATGACTTTACAGACCTGAGTTCAACCCCTTTTTTGGCAAAAGACTGCTCCCAGTTGACTCAACTATAAATGGATACCTGGGAATCAAAGACAGTCATAATGTTGGCCACATCACTTCCTTGTGTGCCACTAACTAATAACCTGATATACCTCAACCAGACTAGCCCAATGGGCTATTAGCTTAGATGGGTCCTCATACTCAGTCATGGAACAGCTGTTAAGGGACCTGATTAGCAAATAATTAAAGAAGGGTACTAAAATTCATGAGCATCTACATGGTTTTATATTAAATACATCTTATTAGTATAGATTTTTTAACAAAATTTTAATTTTGGTGTAATTGACCATTGTACAGATTTTCATTGGTGTTGCCCAGCACTTTGATTAGGAAACTACATGATATAAAAATCAACATGGTACATACAAAAAGGGTTTAACATCCTGAAAATGAATGGGTCTCAAAAGGTAACCATAAGGGAGAAACCATCAGTTAATGGGATGTTTCTTGTGGAGTCATAGGTAGATCAGTTCTTGGCTCTATAATATATAAAATTATCATCCATGTCCTAAAAGAAACATAAACATTATTATTAATAAAGTTTGCAGATGACACAAAGATGTAGGGGGAGGGCTAGCATTATCATGAGTAGTGTATTGGCAAACAGAAGTTTGGATCACTTAGTAACATAGATACCAGTAGAAAACATACAGTTTAACAGAGCCAAATTGAAAACTGTACATCTAGGAACAAAGACTGTAAACCATATTTATAGCATGGAGGAATCAAACCTGGAAAACAGTGACCCTTGAAAGCTCTTGGGGGTCATTGTGGATAGCAGATACTAGTATTTATTATTTGCATTGATGTGTTCTAAATACAAGCTCATGTTATTCTTGGATTTATAAAGAGAGCAGTCTTGAGTAGAAGCTGCGGTTGACATTGCCTTTATGTCTGGCACTGTTGTTAGAACACTATCAACTTCTGATGTCTGCATCTCAAGAAAGAGTCCCATTAGGATTTAGAGAACCACAAGAAAGACTAAAGGATTAGAAAACATTTTTTATGATATAGTCAAGGAGCTCATTTATGTTATC
This sequence comes from Crocodylus porosus, assembly GCF_001723895.1. Lineage (NCBI taxonomy): Eukaryota > Metazoa > Chordata > Crocodylia > Crocodylidae > Crocodylus > Crocodylus porosus. The sequence goes on along the minus strand of NW_017728918.1, from coordinate 91,568,004 downwards.
AAGGAGAAGCTTATGGGTACCTTGAACATAGTCCATAAAAGTCCATATGGAATGGAAATTGGAAAACTGGGATCCCTTTGATCTAGCACACAAATGGCTGGAAGTTGAAATTCTGCCTTGGAAAAGGCATATATCTTTAACAATCAGGGTAACGAATTGTTGGAAGAACTTACATTAATTATTCTCTATTACTGACAATTTTAAAATGAGCATTGGCAGTCTTTTTCTAAATGATATGCTGTACTTCAGAGGGGCAAGATTTCATGGAAATTCTATGGTTAGTGTTATGCAGGAGGTCAAGTTAGATGAAAATGATTGACCCTTTTGAAAACCATGCATTAAACTATGGCCCCTGGCCATAAGTGGCGGGGGGAGGAGACGGGGGCGGGAGGCTGAGTGGTGCAGGGCATGCTGCCTGACCTTTCCTCCCATAGGGCCATTGTGGGAGCTTGTGTGCACTGGTGCTGTACATGCGGTGGTGGCAGAGCATGCAGCAGAGGTGCTGGGTGCGGCACTGTAGCAACAGGCCACCACAAAATTCGTTTGGGGGTGCTAAGCCCCACTAGCCTTGGCCTTCCACTACCTATGCCCCTGGCAGCTGTTCATTTTGTGACACCATGGGATTTTATCACTGTTTCTAGTGATAAATTGTCCTGCTATGCTACATGTGTCTGACATGATTCTGGGATAAGAGACAGGCGGCGGAAGCCTGGGGCTAATGGGACTTAGCCCCGCCCCCCCAGAATTAATTTTGCAGCAGCTGGTGACAGCAGCAGCACCAAAGCACTGCCGCACTATCATGCCTCACCACTGCAGCACCATGCTCAGAGCTCCTGCTGCATACTCCTCTACTTCCAGGGTGCACTGGCCCCACAATGGCCCTCAGCCCTGCCAAATAATATTTTCTTCCATCATGACCAATCAGAGATCAGTTCCCATGCTATCAACTGATTCTAGGTATGAGGAGGAGGCAGCACATGGTCTCCAACTATGCAAGGGGTACTCCACTCCTAATATTGACAATCAGCTAATTGTCAGATTGGAGAGTGTTAGGGGTGTGAGGTAGCCCAGAGTGCCACATAGTCAATCTGAGACATTATGCAAACCAGCTACAAAAATGTTCTACAATATATGTGGACCATCTTTGTGGCTTGTTTCTTATTTTATTGCACCATTAATTGCCTGAATGTTTGGCAGAGTTACTATTTATGGCATGATTAGCATGTCAATTGAACCATAAATATGTGATCTAGGACTCTATGAAACCTGTTTTATTATTCCTGTTAGCTGATTCCCTGCTCCCTCCCCATTTCCCCCAAAATTTGAAGTTACCTTATATATACATTTTTTTTCTCAAGGAACTGGAAATTTCCATGCTGGATAGTAAAGCTATGATCTAAGTGTCTCCCATGCTAAGAAAAACTGAAACCTCACAATGCCCTGAAATACCATGGACTGGCCCTAATTTTTTATAGAAATTTAATACGATTAAAATTATAAATATGGCCAGTTCAGTCACATTTTTTCCAGCACATTTATCAACAGAACTCTACGTACTTGATGCATGCAGCTATTACTATTAGCTTCTGAAACTTTGCTCCAGCTGTGATATTTCCAGTGGAATTACATGTGCTATTAAGACTCATCATTAACCTAGGGGAATTCACAATACACTGCATGGCATTTCAGCTGCATAACTCTCAGTGATAATTGTGAGACATAACATGTCTGAGCCTAGGGCAATGCTTTGAAATTTAAGGGGCTATTGTCCAAACTTTATATCTCTGGAAAGAGATAAAATTAGAACAGTTTTTGGAATAAGCCCTGCAGGTGCATTAAGCAGCTGCCTTCAAAGCAAATTTCCCTCTCTGCATAAACAAGAAAACAGATGCACCTGGGATTGGACACTTCCATCCTCTACCTTGGAGTATTAGTATCTAAAATGAGATTGCTGTAAACAAGTAAGTATATCAGCAATTAGATTAGCACAGTATCTCCGGATATGCCTTACCCTAAAGTTGTAGCAAAGAGTTCAACTCAGATAATTCCCTCTTGCTAACTAGCCAAAAAAGATGTCATGATAAAAGGGTGTTCAAAAACTGAGAGCTCAGACCAGAAAACTCACTTTATGACCATAGTTCTAGTTGTGAGACATTTCTGTCTTCCACACTTCAAGCTAACTTCCTACACAGAAGAAACCTGGGTTCCAAAAACATTTATCTCTCTATAAACCTGTAAATGACTGTATTCATATCAGATACCGAATCATTAACACCCATAGGAAAACCAGCCTAAACTGGAGTAAGTTATACTGATATAAACATTTTTACAGTAATGTAACTACAGCCTTAGTGGATGGAGGTTTTTGCTGTGTTGGGATAGCTCATCTCTGGATCTACCCCTCATATGGTAATATGGGTATTACCATAGTATATAGAACAGTAAGTCAGGGAAACTCCTATGAATGTAGATGTCTAATTCCAGTAGAAGTAACTAAACTAAGCGCAATTTAGATTAACTGGATCACAGAATAGTGTATGTGTACTGTATGAATAAAGATTCAAATGTCTCTCTCCTCTCCTCTCTACCATCTTTTTTTTCATTTTGGCTTTGGTTTCCCTCATTTCTACAATTTTTGCAAACATTTGGACTTTGAATGCAAGAACTGATTTTTAAAAATGTATTATTAACTAATAATTGCAGATTTATATGGCAGGGGATCAGACCTGTTGGTCTTGCAGGTCCCTTCTGGTACTTTGATTCTATATTTTGTATAGCCCTAGTGTCAATTATAATGAGGAAAAACAGAGTTCTTAAAATGCAAATACAAAATATTCAACACCTTGACACTAATATAAATTTAATCTGGGTATGACAAGATCAAGTTCTCTTGGGAGTTATATCCATACAGCGGAGTGGATAATGGGTATTAATTTTAACTCTGGCATCCAGCACCTCAGGGTGCCTGTCTCTGGCCATGGACACTGTGCCAGGCAACTCTGATTCCCAGTGCAAATTAAACTAATTAGTGTCAGATCATTAGTTGCCCTATATGAATGTGAACACCTATGTACCATACACTGTGAGTCTCTCTCTTTGATTAATAAATAATTCTTCCTTCTGGTTTTATTTTAAAGCTCGGTGGTTTTGTACCTGCATGCTAGGAAATCTGGTCATCACACCAGATGACAAAGCTAACCTATTTAACAATTTCTTTGCCTCCATTTTCCTGAGCAGGGACTGAATCAGCCCCCACCACCGGAACCCACTCAGGCCCCAGGGGAGGTGTACCCAGGCCAAGGGTCAGTGAGGATCTAGTCAGGGAACTTCTGGAGGGACTGGATGTATTTAAATCAGCTGGTCCTGATGCTTTCCATCCCAGAGAGTGCTGAGGGAATTAGCTAAGGTCATTGCGAGACCCCTGGCACAGCTTTACAAGCACTCGTGGCGCTCTGGGGAAACTATAGGCCAGTTAGTCTTACCTCGATCCTGGGTAAGCTTTTTCAGATAATTATTCTGGCACATGTCCACAAGAGGCCAGCAGGGGAGATTACACTTAGGGGCAACCAACATGGGTTCATTAGAGGCAGGTCCTTTCAGACCAACCTGGCGGCCTTCTATGACCAGTTCACTAAATCCTCAGACGCAGGGGTAGCAGTGGACATAGTCTTCCTGGACTTTCGGGAGGCCTTTGACACTGTCTCTCACCCCATTCTCATTAAAAAACTAGGGAACTGTGGTGTTGACACCTACACAGTCAAATGGGTCACCAACTGGCTGGAGGGCTGCACCCAGAGTGTGGTGGTGGATGGGTCATTTTCAACCTGGAGAGATGTGTGCAATGGGGTTCTGCAGGGCCCGGTCCTTGGGCCCGCACCGTTCAACATCTTTATCAGTGACTTGGACAAGGGGGTAAAATGCACCCTGTTCAAATTTGCTGATGACACCAAGATGTGGGGGGGGGTGTGGATACGCTAGAAGAGAGGAATAGGCTGCAATCAGACCTAGACAGTTTAGAGGGGTGGGCGGCTGAGAACAGGATGAGTTTCAACACTGACAAGTGCAAGGTGATGCACCTGGGGAGGAAGAACCAGCACCATACCTACAGGCTGGGGAACTCCTTTCTTGTCAGCACAGAGGCAGAAAAGGATTTTGGTGTCACTATTGATGCCAAGATGAACATGGGCCGGCAGTGTGGGGATGCAGTCAGGAAGGCCAACCACGCCTTATCATGCATCCACAGACGCATCTCAAGCAGGTCCAAGGAGGTGATACTCCCTCTCTATGTGACAATGGTCAGGCTGCAGTTGGAGTACTGCGTCCAGTTCTATGTACCGGACTGCAGGAGGGAGGTGGACAACATCAGGTGGGTCCAGAGGAGGGCCACCCACATGATCAGGGGGCAGCAGGGCAGGCCCTACGAGGAGAGGCTATGAAACCTGAACCTGTTCAGCCTCCACAAGAGAAGGCTGCAGGGGGATCTAGTGGCTATTTACAAACTAGTCAGAGGGGACCAGCAGGCACTGCGGGAGTCCCTGTTCCCCCAAGCACTGCCAGGAGTGACTAGAAATAACGGTCACAAGCTGGCAGAGGGTAGATTCAAACTAGACATCAGGAGGTGCTACTTCACTGTCAGGGTGGCTAGGATCTGGAATGAACTTCCAAGCTAAGTGGTGCTGGCTCCTACCCTGGGGGTCTTTAAGAGGAGGCTAGGCGAACACTCGTTTGACTCCAGCACTTTTTCCTGCTATGGCAGGGGGTTGGACTTGATGATCTGCTCAGGTCCCTTCTGACCCTACAAACTATGAAACTATGAAACTATGACTGCATGATGGGTGCAACTTCCAGGACGGTAGATCTGAGTAGTGCGCATCAGAATGACAGAAGGAACCGACATTGGAATGCACACATGCGTGTGTTCACACACACAGACGCATGCTGTCTTTCTGACACATGCATACTATAAACATCTCTTACAAACCAAAGGAAATGATTCAAGCTTTCCTTGAAGTGGACTGTTCTGGGAATGAAAGTCTAGTGAATCTACAGTGTCCATCAGTCCATTTTCTCTCTTCCCTCTCAGAAAACGTTTCCTGAGTTGAAGTGATGCAACTAAACAGATTGTTCTTCGGAGTTACTAGTCTAAATGTGCCATAATTCAGCCTATCTCCAGAGTTATTATCAGCCATTTCTAGCTGAAAGCACTCTTAGAAAGACATCCCAGGCTTTATTCTTCCTGATCCAGTCATTCAGAAGATGCCCAAGCAAACAAGAAGTAGGTATTTTTAGAGGGTGTAGCAAGAGTATGTCATCACTTGAAATGAAAGACTAGAGCCTGTTACTTAGTGAAATCTTTTTGGCTTTATCAGTGTAAGGGGATGCTGCTGATTTATATAATCTTAAACATGTCAGGAGGGACTGAACGATGTCACCTCACCAGCACTCAGCCTTAAAAAAAAGAGAAGTGATAATATTTTTGCAGGATTTCTGAATTCTTATTTTTCCCCACTTTATCTAAAGAATACAAACTAGGATCTGAAACCGACCAACACCTACTGAGAATTAATGCTAAAAGCTAACCCCAGTTGATGAATTTTAATTCCCCTTCCAAACAGCAGTTTTCTTCCTAGTTGGCAGAGTGGATTTACGCATTGCAGTGTCTGAACTGGGGAACTGGACACTCATCAAGGAATTAGGGTTGTCAAGTTGTTGACTTGCTCTGGACTTACACCAGACTACATTTTCAAATGACCACAACATTTTGGATAGCATTAATTGTTGTGGGTCCCCCCACTTTACATTGGAAGAAACCTCCTTAAAAGGGGCCTCCAAAGTTCTGATGGGAGATGATTGGCACTGTTTCCCCAGATGTCAGGGAGGACAAAGTATTTTAGCTTTTTTTGCATGGGATCACTGACAAATCCTGTTTCCCTATTAATGGCGAGAAAAAAAACTTTGCAAGGAACTAGAACTTCCTGGATCATTCGCAGTTTCCAGGTCTTTGCACTAATTCTTAAAACATGCTGCTATGATCTAACTCTGAAAGTGACAAGGCAGCATTGATCAATGGTGAACCATCAGATAAGCGGCTTAGTGAAACACTTCTTCCATGTAATGTTTAGGAAGTGATCTCAAAATGCAAATGAATGTAAGCTGCTGGGGTAGACAACTCCATTTATGTATGGTTCTTTAAAGTCTGTATAAGACCTAAGGCTATTTATATAAGTGCTCCGGAAAGAGGGGAGACTTTTAATTAGAGCGGCTCTGCTGCTCTAATGAAAATGCCCAGAACATCATGTGTATCAGCATCTCTATGCTGAAAAATGGCTAACGCTCGTCAAATTAGCTTTAGTTAAAGTACCCTGCCACCATTTTTCAGCACAGGGACATGGATACACATGATGCTGGAGTCTGCTGGAGTGCAGTAATTAGCAAGGTTAGGGCAATCTAAATGCACAGATGTGCAAGTGTTCACAGAATTTACATAATCCTCAAATAGGGCGCCCAATCTAATGTTAGTGTTCTTCTGATGTGAACTACCTTTTGATGGGCATGGGGTTAACTGAACCCAGTGAGAGATAACCTGGCCTAGTGAAAGCTTGAATGTGTTCACAGCCCAGCCCCAGGGCTGGGAAAGCCCAACTACTCTCTGCAGCCCTGGGGCTATGCTGTTTTTACCCTCCTGACCCTGACTGGACTATTTTTACTGCCATCCAACTGCCCTCACCCTGAACTGGGCAGCTCCTCCCCATGGACCGGCCACATCCTCCCCAGACTTGCCAACCCCTTCCTGGACCTGTCAGCCATCACCCTTACCCTGCAACCCACCAGTCCCTCACCCACCTTACTTGCCTCTGGCTCCCTGTACCTTTTCCTGGCAAGAAGCATATGGTTTAGGTGTCTTTATGCTGTTGAAATTTAAGGTGGTTCTCATGAATGCTTGTTCACACCTGTAGGTATTTCAAAGGATGGCTGAAAAATAAGAAAAATCTGACCAAATTTTCTCTTCAACAAAGTTTCATTGAAGTTTGAGAGTGTGTGGTAAGCAGACTTAAAATGGCTTTAGCAGCAGGAGAGTTCCTGATTTTATCCCTCTGGCTGACCTTCACCTGTGTCCTTAATAAAATAGTTCTTGAACTGTTTCTCCATTGTAGTAGTTACGGATGTAGGTGGTCAGTAGACAGAATTTCTGTCCTGTGAAAAATCCCAACATTGTGTAATTTTTTTCATCCAAATTGAGAGAAAAGATCAAATTTCCCATGGAATGGCAACACTGGAAAAATCATTTTGAAAATGGCAAATCATTTAAAAAAAAAGCAGCTTCCCCATGAAACCAAAATACTTCATTTTAAGTCAAGCAAAGAGACCTGTAGAGTAGATATGCCTCCTTAGAAAACAAGTCTGCTGTAACTTGTCACTTGGTTATGTATGCAGAAAGGGATGTGACTACTTTCAGTACCCCTTAGTAGAAAAATACAGAGACATACCTTAACAACTGCAGCGTTATTGGTGGCAAATAGAGTATTCTACTTATGAGGGAACAGAATATTAACATGAAAGTCTCACTTTTCCCATCTGCAATTGGCAATGAGATTTTTTTCCCTTCAGTTTTACAAGAAGGGGGCATTTCTCAAATGTTTCATGCTATCATAAAACCATTTATTGAATAATAAAATGATTTGAAAGGCATATGAAAGATGAGGTTTAGGGAGAGAAAGGAAATATGAGAGTATGAGCTGGAGAGGTAGAGATAAAAAAAATCATGTCAATTTACTTCTGGTGCTGCTTTTTAGTTACCATTATGCAGCTATGGAGAGAAATAATGGCTACTCTTATTCATTAAAATTACCTTATGTGAAGCAATAACTATAAATTCTATTCATATATGATCTTGTGCTGATTCTTGCTGCTATTATATATTTTCCCGAAAGCTCCCCAGACCTAATTTTTACTCCTGTATTCCTCTTTCCCAGAATGCACATCTCTGCCTGTAGGGAAAGAGGAGGAGGGGTCAGTGTTCTGCTGTACAGACAGGAGGGGAGGGTTTTGCTTTAAGTCTGAACTCAGTGCTCCAGCAGTACCCCATGCTGGCATGGCTGGGATGGATTCAAGTCAGGAGTCCATTTGGTTGAATTCATACCAAATTCTGTTTTACTAACAAAGCTACTTGTTTTTGTTACAAACTGTTACCTCTGATGTTCAACTGCTACAGCTGGCTTCAAACGGCTCTTAGCATAAGAAAATCACAAAGTTCATATGAGTCTGTATAGCCACAGGGTTCAAGGATTTTGCTGGTGGTTCATATCCCTAATTTATTTATAATAATTGATTTGAAATGAGTAGTTTGGACCTGAATTAGACTCTGAATTTCTCCCAAGCGTCAGGGGATTCAGAATCTATGCTTGAGGTTGAACTCACATCAATGAACCCTTATTCTGATTTCACTTCTATCGGTGTAATTCTACTGAAATCCCTGAAAATCAGTGGAAATAAAACTAGCCTAAGATAAGACAAGACTCAGACCTATTCTTTATGTACTGAATATCAAACTGTTCTGATACATTTCAGATACCTTTTCCAAAGGTGGCTGTTGTCCAAAACCCACTGCCACATAAGGAAATTAGCTGCTTGCTGTCTGAACTTTCCTCTTTTCTGTAAATCTCACCTTCCTGTACTGCTTTGGTCTGTAATAATGTTTTGCTAAAGCAGAAAAAAGTTACAGTGAGTTAAGTAAACTTCCCAACTAGTTTGTGAAGTAGGTAAAAAACCCTTGCTATTTCTTGAGTTCAACACAGCTGCTTTGTAACAGGTCACAATACCATGAAGTAATAGTTTAGCATTGAAATGGAACAGGAACGGAGGGTGTATTTTGGAGTTCCTTTTTAAGGATCTGACATGGAATTTGGTCAGCACATTCTGTTGGTACCAGTAACACAACTAGGGGTGAGTGACCGGGACACTTGGGTGCTGCCCTAAAAGGGACTCCCCCATATCCCCTCTTCTACTTCATCCTCCCATATTCTCTCTTGCCATTTCCTCATCCCTTCTGCTCTGTGCTTCCTCCCTTTCACCATTTCACTACTACCCTACTCTGTGTTTTTCTTGCTCTTTTGCTGCAAAATTTGCAGCTCATGGTTATTGGTGACAAAGAGAATCAGCAGCAAGTGCAAGGAGGCAACTCACCCGCTTCCACCCCTCCATGGTCTCTCTTTTTCTTCCCTCTTGCCTCCTTACTGTATCCATGACTTCTGGCACCAAAGGTAACGGGAGGCAGCTGCAGTAGGGGGATGTGAGAGAGCAGAACACAGAGGGCTGGGCCACAGCAGGTGTCTTGGACACTGCAGAGAAAGAGTTCAGGACAAGAGGAGCAGGGCACAGGAGGATGCTGACTTAGGGCACACACCATACTAGTTATTCCTCTAGTTGAAACCCCTTCTCTCCTGAGAAGTGCTAAGAGATCTTCTTTATTACCTGTGCTGAAGATATTGATTTCCCATAAAATTCAGATTTCTTTTAGGCCTCTTCTTATGGTGAGTCAGGAACTCACAGTACAGAACAAGTATTAAAGGCAGCCATGCCTTCTCCTACTCCACCAGTCGGTGAGACTTCACGTGATTCTGCCTCAGTCCAGTGTCATAGCACTAGCCTCATTCTCCTTGGGAGATGCTCTTAAAAGTCAGTCAGAAAAAGCCTTTAAAATTGTGGAATATATTTGTGTTTTTGAGTCCACAGTTTCCTAGCCACATCTTCTATGATCCACTTTCACTCCTACTTTAGAATGTGGAATGAAAAAAAAAAAGTAATTTCAGGACAATTATCAAGTTTTGTGCACAGTAAATGGAAACATGTGATCAGTCCTTCCCACAAGAGGCTGCTGTTTATGTTTCCTTTGTATTCTTTTTTGTCTCTACCAGCCCTTGACACTGGTTCTGAAGGGAAGTCAGCACTGTAAGGGTATCAGGGCTGGATTTACCATCAGGGACAGTGGGTCTATGTATAGGTTATGAAGTCTATAGATTGTGATGTCTCATGTACTGCTACCCCATGAAGCACTGCTAGGGCGAGTCATCCTACCATCCTGGAAAATGACTCTTTGTGGGTAGTGGTGGGGTGGAGGGTGTAATTCCCCTACCGTGACTATTTTGACAGAGTGCCAGCACTATTACAGATAACTCTTCTGAGCAGCAGGAGGGCTCAGAGTCCTGTGACAGTGTCATAGGAAATAGAAGAAGGGGCACGATGGGGAAGATGCCCACTTCCAACGATCCTGTGGCTGGCCAGAGAGATCACCCCATAAGTTCCTTTGATTATCTTGGTATACTATGGCCCCTCTCTTCCTAGATAGAGCCACAGCCTTTCTGAAATCAGAAAGGAAATGACTGAGTTGGTGACGGTCCCAAAGAGAACTATTGAGCCTTTTGTGCAGCTGTAATGCTAATTGCATGGGCCTTTATTTTTTCATTTAATATTATTTATTAATAGCATTTTCTGTAGCAGTTGCAACCTTGCAATGAACGGCATATTTTACAAGCACATATTCAGTTTGGTCCTCCTTTTATTTTGCCAGGGAAAAACACAGAAAAGGGAAAAAAAATACTTTTTGGCCTCTTTGTGTAATGCTATAAAGTACGCTCCACGCCCTCTGGCCCCATCCCCTATGCAACTTTTCATCTCTTGCATACTGTGCATACTTCTGAATAGTTAGGTTTGGAAGTTTCCATGATATTTGTAGTTCCATGTTGGGCCCCTCACAAATGCATTTGTGTTTTAAATATTAGATCCATTGAAGATAGTTGTAAGAATGCTCTGTCACTTCTACAATAGATATTTTGTTTCCATTCAAACCAACAAAAATAAATATCTGAGGACTCAAAGATATTTCTCACTGGACAAAGCTTTAGCTAACTATGGCATTCCTATGGGGGAGAAAATCATTTAGGAAAGCGGCTCCACATTTTTTAAAGGAGAAAACAGCTCATGCTACTTAACATGGCATGGCCATGCTATCATAAAACCACATCTAGGGTGAGTGCACTCTGACAGTTTTAGAGAATTTGACTCAACCCGTGAACTTCACTGGTTCTGAAACTTTTTCAGCCATTGGCTTTTTTTAACCACTCTCTGAGGACAAAAAAACTATAAAATTAAAACAAATTAAGTAAGTTAATAGAAAACATAGCACTAGACCTGTCACTTTTGATGAAGGTATAATTGAAGAAGGAAAGGAGGAGTTCTCTTGATTCTTGGGTTCCTAAGTAGAAACATTAGGGGGAAAAATCCATCCTCACATGCACTGTAATTCCCACTGACTACAGTGGGAGCTGCAAGCATAAAGCAGAAATCAGAATGTAGGTTTATCATGTCCTCTAGGCCCCAGTCATTTTATTTTGGAATGGCAGCCACAGCTCGATCCAGTGGAAGGAGGAGGCTACACAGAGAGCAAGAACAGTGAACCAGGATCCCGTTTTTCCTTTATCAGTCAATAGCTTCAAATGTTTGACTGATCCAAATCATGAGTGATTAGTAGGGATTTTAAATAAAGTATTCAAACAATTTTATCTGTCTTTCTCAGTGGCTATGCTTTTGATAGGTGAACGGTGACAGATGATATTGCCTCTTCAAAAGTACTAGGGACATGCCAAGGAAAGAGTGGGGTAGCTACTGGCAACTTTTAGAGAGAGAGAAAGACATTCATAAATTGAGATGACGCTAAACATTAGAAATGTTGCATAACCTACTCTTGTCTATTTATTGCTGCAGTAAAGGTGAGGCCCTAAATGCAACGATCTTGTTTGAACTCTGCTTTCTATAAACATTATATAACTGAATATAATGTATAGTGTCATTTAATGAAGGTTTTACAAACATTACTATTCTCTTGTAAAGTCACTTTAGTTATGTGTTTTAATCCATCCGGTATGTATAATTTTTTGCTTTTTCTTTATTTTAGTCAGTTAGCATATATAGCTGAAGGTTGAAATGGGTTTTTTTTCCCCCGCAAGATGTGATACAGAACTAACTATTACTCATTGGCAAGGTACAGATGTTATACTGGTATAAGGAATCCCTGGTATAATCCCTAACCTAACAGAAGTTCAGTGCACATAGACTGGTTTAAAAATGGTGGAACCCAGACTAAGACAGACCTGGATCAATGTGGTATAAGACTTAAGTATTTTAGGTTAGACCAGTCTATCCAACTTCTGTACCTGATCCCCTACTGACTTAAGTTAGGTCACAGTCTACTGGAATCTCAGGCTGCTTTGTGGCCCCCCCTTTAGCCCACCCTGCAAGAGAGGGTTAGCTTGTGCTCAGCTGCTAGTCAGCCCCACCCCTGCGCTGTCACTCTGCTGAGCTTTGCAGTGCCTGGCAGTGGGAAACCTGCTGGGAGGCATGTAAGAGCACCCTCAATCTGTCTGCCTCAGCCAGTAGCAGGCAGCCTGCATGGCCCGCCAACGAAGGGTGAACATGTGTTCTGTTTGCTCCTGAACTAACCTAGGGCACAAAACGTGCATAACTTAGATTTTTTTGCTTTGGGCTTCTTGAATGTCTGTACCTGACCACAGTAGTCAAGTACATATGATAGACATTTTCTACCTTCTTTATTTGTTGTTATATATTTGAAGTCATGCTTATTTGAAGACAGTAAAATAAATACTGCTACAAGAACTTATTCAAATACTCAAGCACATGTTTAATATTACTCTCATGAGTAATTATGTTGTAATAATGTTAAACACACACAAATGCATTGAAGGATCAGGGTTTATATTTTTATCTGCATCTATGTATCTGTTACTCTGTATATAGACTGAAGAAACACTAACATTAACATACTATGTGTCATGATATACGATGTTTTTTAAATGTTGCCAATAGTAAATGTATTTTCTGACCTAAGGTAGAATCAAACTTCCACAGGACTTTGTAGAAAGGCCTCCACTATTTCAGTTGGAGAAGCCTCCTAAAATACCCTAGATAGTGGGTCTTTGGGGTCTTTCCCCTCTCCTTTAAGTAATTACTAAAATATGTTAAAATATGCAAAATGCTCAACTTCCTTTCTGTCTCGGTTGATTTAATTTAGAAAACTATAAGGCTAGAGTAGGTTGTCACTAGCATCACAATTGGCTTTAACGAAATGAGATTTTTAACTATTGGAAGTTTTCATCCTCAGAGTGAAATGTAATAAAAGATGAGCCCATGATGGAAATTCTTAAGATAAAGGACCTAACTCATTAACAGGTATGCTGTTAAGATCTGTAGTAGATAGTGACATCTGGATGAGAGAAATCTCATGAGGCCAGACTCCATAATAATAAATAATGCATATATTGGATAATAACAAATGCATCTAGTGAGACTGATAATAATTGTATTTGTTCTATATTCTATCTTCTCAAAGTATTCAAGACACTGGATACTGTGAAATACAATATAATACTATAGGAAAGGGCAGAGGGGTAATATGACCCCTGAGTGCCCTTGGCAGTACTGACACACAGGGAAGCTTTACTGACTGGTGGCACAGAAGCAGCCAGCCCACCAGAGTGGGTACTTTTATTTTTTAAAACCTTCTCTCAGAGTTGACGCCTGGGGCTGGTTTCCCTGCCACCCTCCCCTCCTTGTTATGCTCTTGTGAAAGGGTTTAAATTAGTATCTGTAGTAGGCAATAAAAGACAAGCAATACAATTATTCCTGCGAACAGGAGAAATCTTGCAATTCTCATCAAAGCACAATTCCCACTGATTTCACTAAAGATGAGGGACTGATTTAATTCCAGCTGAAACTTCTAGGGGAAGTTTTGTGCATAACCTGAAGGTATACATCCCCCCCCCACCCAGGGTCCTTCCCATGTGGTAAAGAAGACTGTTTGTTAGAAAAGGTGGCAAAGCTGTTAATCTTTGGATCTTGATAAAAGTGTCTGTAAGCCATGCTTTTCTCCTAGAACTTCAGTGGAGAGAAAGATTCATCCATCTCTCTTTCCCCCTGCTTTTCTGAGAAACCTGCTGGCAGGCCTGATTCCTCAAATTTTCAGTCTAGATGTTTTCCAAGCAACTGATATGACATAGAGTGTTCAGTATCTGCTTCTCAAACATGCTAAATGAGGAGTGGGCAGCGAGCCTCATGTCTGTTCTTGGAAGAATCCAGAGGTCAGCAATCAATTTGCTGGGCCTGTTACCAAACTGATAATGTGATGAGGCAGAGGAAAATAGGACTTGTTCAACCTGTAGAAGAGATAAATGGAGAAATAGGGCCCCCCTTAATTTAGAATTTGTTGGAGATCATGTTGAAAAGGGTATTAACCTTTAAGAAGTCATTTTTTAAAAACCTTGACATTTAGCAATTATGACAAAATATTTACCTTGTTTCCTAAAAGTGTTTTGCTTAGCAAAAAGACCACTAGTGCTCACTGGGCCATGTCTTAAAATCATGTAAGCTGGAGGTTCTGCCAAAATAAGCTATCCTTCTCTGCACACTTTTGCCACTGTCCCTGGCTGATATGGGTATAGGGAGAACACAGTTAGGGGCTTTGGGGAGGGCCTGTGTGGGGAGCAAGGCTTGGCTGAGGACAGTGGCAGCAGCATGGAGGTTCCTCCTTCCATTCCGTGTTTCCCGCCCTCTTCCCTTCTCCCTCTACCCCTCCCCCCCCAGTATCCCCAGGTGACTGGAAGCAAGAATTGGAAGGAGGAACCTGCATGCTGCCACCAGCTGATGCAGGCATGGGGAAGGCCCCAGAGATACTTCTGACTTGCTCCTGCCCTGTGCCCCCCTTTAGTAAGTCCTGGATCTGTCCATACTTTCAGCTGGCTTTTGTGTGTGGTATGGAAATATTTGCCATACCACCTCACACTCTCTCTCCCTTGGCTGTCTACCCCTGTGCCCACATGGTAAAACCAACCTGGGCTTTAGTTTTGGATTTTGACTGAGGAAAACCCTGTTCTGTTCTAGTTTGGCCTCTACTGGGTCAGGAGATTCTCTTTGTATTTACTCCTCTCTCTTACAATAAAACATGTCAAGAAAGTGTTTAAACTCTGCTGAAGTATGCAAAATCTGTTCCTACTGTGACTGGTCAGCACACATTAGTTTAGTTTAGTCCAAGGGTAGCTAACCTGTGACACATGTGCCACAAGTGATATGGGTAGCCTTCATAAGTGGCACACAGGAGACTGGGGAGGGGACAGGCAGCACAGCAACAGGTATGGCAATGAGCAAAAGGTAAAGCAGTGGACTGGGCAGGGAGCACAGGGCAGATTAGCTGATCAGGCAGTGGAAGGGCACAAGGGTAGCATTTAGGGGACAAGAGCCAAAATGGTTGGCCCCCACTGGTCTAGCTCATCCCCTCTACTGGTTTAGGATTGTTCTTCCCAGAGTATTCTCTGGTGCTTTGTCCAATCTAGTTTTCATAATGTCTGACCAAACTGAATGTTGGAAAGTCTCGTTTAATTTCTTCCTACTGATGCTTAATGTGGAAGAACACTGACTCAAGCAGTGACAGACTTTGCAAATTGTTACCACCTGCTCATTGTTTTCTTCTCTAGAGTTATGAAAGGGAAAGGGTATTGATTTTCCTCCTTGCTTTAGGCTCATTGATTGGTGACATTATGATGAGCTAAGCCAAACTCATTTATAGCTAATCACTCCTACCACGTCCCCTCCCCCTGCCCTGGTTCCCTCTCCCCCACCCCGTTTTAAAAGAAGCTCTCCTATAGGTCTCCTATTCCATTTGCTTGCCTAAGGTGCCCTTTATCTTCTCTTTCTCTTCTTCATGTTACCAATTCAAGGATTTTCTTTTCTTCATTAAGAAAACTTTAAGACTTTCCTCTAATTAGTTTCTAATGGCAAACAACATCTTGACCTCATTTGTCAGAAAATGCAGAGCTGAACTGTACCATTAACAAGGGAATTCCACACATCTATGATTAATGTATGGTACTTTTAGTGACCCTTTTTGACTCCCTTTGTGAATATTCAATGTAGTTAGCATTGTATTTCCAATCTCACATGACATAAAAGTCAAGAGTTTATAGCATATACCTCTCCATCTTATCAAATGAGCAGTAGTAAATGAAAAACAGAGCTTTGAGATATTTTAACAGTAATTGCAAAAATAAAACAGTCTTTTAGTCAAAGACATGCTCATTTTCTCTTCTTTCTTAACATTCATCTTAAATCTAACAAATGGCTAAGTAGAAATATCCTGAGGCAATAACAAGGTGGGGTCATTCAGAGAAGTGCATGTAAAAGTCTGGCAAGATATCAGGGGAATTCGGAATGGAAAGAAAGGCACAAAGGGAGAATCCATTGAGCTAAACACATTTAAATCTGTACACACCCCTAAATCCCACTGAACATTAAGATTATGATTCATTAGAAACACTAAAGCCAATTAATTGTCTGACATATCCCAACCCATGTCGGTTAGGCCCTGAAAGCAAATATTAATATGTGTTTGTGTGTATTAAATGATCCATTCTTTCAGAAACTTATAAAAAGTTGTTAACAAAACAACTCTCCCACAGCAGAGCCAAAAGCAGTTGTCTATGCTAGCCTCATAAATCACGTGTTATTTCTCAACATTATCTAACATCCTTTACCTTTGTGCTCCCTGCCCTCTCAGTACTAAACCATACATGTTATTTGGAAAGAAGTCTTGTTGAAGTCAGTGGGAGCTTTACTTGTGTCAGATGTCCCCTCCTTCTATTGCATTGGTTTAATTCAGGGCCAAGTTGTAATCCTGAGAACTGTCCTAAACCTTCCCCAAGCGGTAGGAGCATATCATATTTCATATATCCTTCAAAATGAAGCAGCCTTCTTCATGGTGAGCCAACCTAAGAACTGTTGTGCTACAATCTATAGTTGGAAAGCCCATAGCAACTCTAGATCAGTATCTTTGGTTGGTACTTTAGAATAGTGGTGCCCAATCTTCTGGCAGGGTTGGTCTGTGGGATGGATGTGTAGGATGGTCCTTATGTGCCATCTAGCACTCTAGCCCGATACCACATGCCTAGGTTTGGCTGCATGTTTCCCTGACTCTGCATGCCTAGATGAGACATGTGCCTGCATCTGGCCACGTGTTAGAATGATCTGGTGCACAGCACCATGTTATCCAACTTGTGGGGCTTCCCCAAAAGCCTGGAAATTTGTCAGCAGGGAAATGGCTGTTAAAACTGCCACTGCTTTAGTTTCCAAATTTCTGGATGCTTGGGGAGCGCCAGAGCCTGGATGATATGGGTTGGTCCGCAGGCCAGGGGCTGAGCACCCCTGCTTAAAACCATAGCTAGGCTTTGCTTGAAATGGGCAGAGTGCCTAACTTCCTATGGTCCCTTTTAAAATCCATGCCCTTAGAATTACCTGTGCTAAGGAGTGGCCTTACCAGCTGTTTAACAAAAGGCTGCTGCTGTATTAGAGCTTCTACCTGGAATCTGTTTTGCTTAATACAGCAGCCTGGGGCACCAAAACAGCAACCCCCTTGCCATCCAGTACAGCTATTGCATTAACTTAACAGCTGTGAATGGCACTTAGCATCCACATTTTTTAAAGTACAGTCTGGAAGCCATTCAGTTTGAACAATTAAAATGTTTTGAACTGTGATGCAGAAAGATTTCGGGGGAGGATGGGGGGGAAGAGAACCCTTCTGAAACAATTGCTTTTATTTTTTTGAAGTTATATTAGTAACAGATTTGGGTTTTATTTTTTGCTTTTTTAATTGTAGAGAAATAAACTTGTGGCTCTAATACCACACTTCAAGTTTCAGCTTGCTTGTACCAAATCTTCCTGTGTGATTTATAGATACTACAACCTTAGGTACATTTGAATAGCACCTTTGAAATAGTAGAGTGACAATGGAATGTTGTTAAAAGACACGTTATTTTAGAATATAAATCAGTGATTTTTGACACAGCATATATTCACTTGTCATCTACCAGTCTATCTATCTCTCTATTGTGATCCTCCTCACTATTTCAGATACAGTCTTTTCTCTGACCCAAACATTATCATCACCCTATAACAGTGCCGTTTTCAAGGGATTTGGTTTCTTCTACCTGATATTGTTGGTTTCTCTCTGCTATTGCAAATGACTTTTCTGTAGCATTTTCTCGACTCCAAGACTGTTTATAGATATTACATTTTTCTAGGTTTAATCCAGACTACAGCTGTCACTATATACATGTGGACATTTGTAAGTCTGAAATAACTAATTCTATTTGTGTGCACACTTTCTGCACAGTAAAAACCCCTGCTCATGAGTAAATTTGATACCTGCAAATGAAGGTACCAGATTTACTTGTGATTAGTTACTGCACAATAACACATGTGCAAATGCAACCCAGTAGCAAATTTGCTCCCAGGTCAGCCCTGCCACTAGGGAACCAGCTCTGGGCTGGGCTGGGCTGCCCCCTGACCTAGGCCTTGAAAAGCCTGGAGAAATTTTGAGCCCTGGGGCACTACAGCAAGCAGTCTGAAGCAACTCCAGGCCCTGTGCCCCTCCACTGGGCAGGTTGCAGTCTAGCTTCACCAGCCTGCTTGCACCCTGATGCTGCTGCCTGGCACCATAGTGCCATGCACTTGCCAGGCCCACACCATCCAGGCCTGCAGGGTGCTGCAGGCTCCAGCCAGGCCTGCCAACTCCTAGGCCCAGCTGCAGGCAGCTTCTGGCTGCTGGGGCCAGCTCCACCTGCCTGCAGCCCATCCCCAGCAGTCTGCTCTGTGGGGCATTGCCTCAGCCACGTGACTATCAGTCTCACACCGGGCCCTTGCACTGGGTGTTGCAGGCAGCTGCCTAGACCTGGCAGAACAGGGACAGCCACATGGAGGTCTAGAGAACTGGCATGGGACCCATGATGTCCTCATCATTGCTAATACCCAAGCCTGTGCTTGTCCCCTGAGACCCCAACTGGTCCATGGAGGAGACTGGTGACCTGATGGCACTGTGGGGTGAGGCAAAGGTACAGTGCCAGTTTGATCAGGACAGGTGCTCTAACACCCATGTCTGTGAGCGGCTGTCACGCTGGATGTGGAAGCATGGGCACAACTGGCTAGCACAGCAGTGCCACATAAAGTTCAAAGCCTTGAGGGCACAGTGGGATGCCATCACTGACCACAGTTGGTTGGGGAGTGCCCGTAAGTCCATGCCTTTTATGTGGCAACTGACAGACATCCTTGCACCCCGAGACACAGTTTGCAGTCATGCCGTCAACAGC
The DNA here is from genome assembly GCF_001723895.1 of Crocodylus porosus. Classification (NCBI taxonomy): domain Eukaryota; kingdom Metazoa; phylum Chordata; order Crocodylia; family Crocodylidae; genus Crocodylus; species Crocodylus porosus. The sequence goes on along the minus strand of NW_017728918.1, from coordinate 91,548,802 downwards.
AGCATGGGCAGACTGTCCAAGCCCTCACTCAGATCTGGCACTTATGGTGACACATCACTGCGGGAGGGCCCCTCAGGCATCCAGCAGCCCATTCTGCTGAGCTCCCCACCTGCAGTCTCCACCAGCAGCTCAGGAAGCCCAGGCTAGCACCTGCTGTGCTAGCACCACAGTCCCCGCCCCTGCCAGCTTTGGTAGAAGTGCCAGCTCTTCCCCAGGGGCAGGCCCTGGCTGGGTGCCTGCATTCCTTGCTCTTCCATCTGAGGACACTGCCAGAAGCTGCATGCCATTGCCTACAGCCATGACCATTTGGAGTTACCAGCCATGCCAGCCCCGGCCATGTGGTGTGGCTGTACCTCACTCCCTGCCCCTGTCCCCAACCCTTACCTCTTGCCTCGCTCACTGCCTGGCCCACTCACACTCCTCTGGCTGCATGGTCTTCCTCAACAGGATGCAGATAGGTGGGAGACAGTGCAACACTTTACTGAGCAGCTCATGCCCCCCACCCCACAACTAGGTGCCCAGGGCCTCTCACACACTGAGAACTGCATTGATGCTGGCAGCAATGTCCTCCTTGGCTGCAGGGGGCAGGGACATGTAGCACATCCACAGGTGGCCCTCCAGGTGGTGGTGGAGGTTGCGGGGCAGCCCAGGATTGTCCCCCATGTCTTCATTACTCCGGGTTCTGTGCCAGGTGCCCAGGGCATAGTGGGTTGGGTACCCCTCAGTCCATGCAAATATCTCCTTGCACAGCACCTGGGGCACACTTAGGAGGGGCATGCTCATGGTGCAGTGCCAGTGTGACAGGGGGCTGGCCCTGTGGGACCTCTCCAGAGAAGACCCACATGGGAAGTGTGGGGGCATGGGCAGTTCCTTGTCCCAGTCATCCGGGATCCTCACACCCCCTGAGCTGGGCAGCAGCACAGGCTGGCCTGTGGGATGGGGGGGCAGGGAGGAGTGAGGTCAGGAGCCAAGGCAGCAGGTGCTGCCAGGAGCCTAGCCTGTCCTGCCTAGCCTGTCCCACCATGGGAATGGGGTGGGGGAAGCAAGCTGCCTGTGGCCAGAACCCAATAGCCCTCTGGCCTCTGAGAAGTGAGTGGGGATGAGGGGTTTCATTAGTGGCTGCCTGGGCCTGGGCCTGCCTTCCTTGGGCCTGCCTGCCTGTCCCTGGGCACCCAAGAATGTCCTACCCTCAATCTGAGGCTGGGCCACACATGGCCCCTGGTACAGAGTATTTTACCTTTGAAATGTTGCAAACTCACATACATAGCTTCTTTCTTATGGCTGTACAGGCCCTGAAGCTGCACACAGGGGAAAGGCTACACTTGGCAGCCAGGATGTAGCCTCAGGGTCACTGATGCCAATAGCCAGAGTCCTGAAGATGCACCAGCTCTGCCAGAGAAGGACATTGGTCAGGACCCTCCTCCTGGTCCAACTGGTCAAGGCATCAGAGGACTGGCTGGTGGATGGTTGGGTCTAGTAGCCAGAGGATGTGGCCCACCAGTATAGGTGGCAGGTGGAGGACATGACCCATGAAGACATGCACGACCATCAAGAGGAGGTATGGACAAGGAAGACCAGGAGTTCTGCATCACTGCTCCTGGTCCTGGATTCTGAGCAAGTGGAGATGCTGCGGGAGCAGACTACGGTACTGGCCATGACTGTGCAGGCCAGGAAAAATGACCACTGGGTTCTGGGTCCTGCAATGGGTCCAGCACCGCATAGCACCCCCATCTGGGCCTAGCCCCACCACACACCCTGGCTCCATGTGGGTGCAGAGTCAGAGCTGCCTGCAGTGGGACCAGGACTGCATGCTGGCCCTCCTGACCCTGGACAGTGGCTGCTAGAGGGGGAGCCACTCATGTTGGGGAACCACTGGCTGTCATCACTCCTGGGTAAGCCCCCCCACCTGCTGCATTCACCATGGCATGCACACCTGCAGGGAAATGGCCAGAGGACAGGGTGCTGGCTGCCTGTCCCAGGGCTCTGCTCCCTGGGTGCCCCATTCCATGGTCCCCCACCCTAGAATCACACACGAAGTACTTAGTTTTCATGGGGAAGAAGGTTTTTTATTGTTGATGGGTTGGGTGATGGAGGGGCTCTGTTTGTTGAGTAGGGGGGAACTCTGTTTGTTGGGGGGGAGGTAGGGAGACTGGTTGATGCAAGGGGAATAAAAACTTGTTATTGAGAGACATGTCTGCAGTGAGAGTGGTACTGGGGGTGGGTGGCAGTCTCTTGAGGTGGTTGTAGGTGATCTCCACCAGGGCATGGGTCTGGGCCAGGCAATGGTTAAAGTCAGCCTGGCAGGGGTCTAGGTGGCTGGTGTAGGGCTGTATGAGCCAGTGCAGGAGCAGGTAGGTGGGATCCCTGATGAGGACCACCCAGCGCCCAGCTGCAGGTCTGGCATCCCCTGCATGAAGCACCCATTCTCCACCAGGCCCAGCAGGCTGGAGTTCCAGAAGATCAGTGCTGCCTCCACAGGCAGCACTCATGTCCATGAAGGCCCCTTGGTGGTCTATGGCAGCCTGAAGCACCATGGAGTGAAAGTCCCTCCGGTTGTAATAGGGGCAATCTCCATGGGGTGGACAGGTGATAGGGATGTGGGCCCCATCAGGGCCCTGATGCACCTGGAGAATCCCAGGGCATGGAACCCCACCACCACTGCCTGTGGGTCATGTACGCAGAGTCTGCTGTCCCTCAACACATCCTAGATGGTGCCACATACCTTCTGGATGGCCTCCCCAGTGGTGGCCTAGTCTACTCTGGACAGGTGTACTGCAGGCTAACATGTGTGGCCAGCTTCAGCAAGGTGATAGTGAACCATGTGTCCATGGGGTGGGGTAGCCAGTGTCCTGTTGCTTCTGGTGTGGCCAGAGCTGCTCCAGAAGATCCTGGCCTGGGTCATCCTGAAGGTCTCCAGCTCATTGTCCCAGGTGTGCTGTATGAAGTGCCACCACCAATCCTGGCTGGCCCAGCAGGCCCAGAGGTAGCAGGGCTAGAGGCCCAGGAGGATGATGGTGGCCCCAATGGTGGCATCCTTGACCCTGTTGTTAGCATCCCTGCCGGAGTCTGGAATAATGTGTGGGGGAAGACAGGAGGTTGGTGTGTGGGGGGGAGCCAGGAGAGGTGAGATGGCCATGGGCCATGAAGCAGTTGATGTAGTGGGCCAGCAGGGCCAGCACGGTGGCCACCAGGAGCCTAGAGCACTGGTTGTTGCTCCCAGAGGCAGGAGCTAGAACAGCCATAGTTCAGGGAGGCAGAAGAGGCAAAGAGAGTGCTGCTTCGTGCTGTCCTGGCACTGGGCACGCTGCTCCTGGCCAGAGAAGTAGTTGGACAGAGAGCAGTGAGCAGAGCTGCCTTTTGAAAAGGGCTGGCATGCAGCTGGTGACTGGTGCTCCCTCTGATGGTGGCAGGGGCCATTGGAGGGCCCTGTGAACTGGGAGCAGATTGGTAGCAAATCTGCTTCTGCTTCCCTGCACATGTAGACACCTGCCCACCACCATTTACTTGTGGGTAATTTACTCACAAGTAAACTGGTGCCGCAGCAAATCCACACGTAGATGCACCCAATGAGGATTAAAGTTAATGTAGATTAGGGCAGTCAGAATAAGGCAATTTAAACTGTATTAATTAACATTTATATACAGACGTATAGGCTCAGCAGTGCTGCGCTTGCTAGCACCATGGCTGAAAGGGACTTGGGAGTCACAATTGACCACAAGACGAATATGAGCCACCAATGCAACGTCACAGATGGTAAACCAAGCAAAACTCTGGCTTGCATCCATAGATGCTTCTCTAGCAAATCCCAGGATGTCATTCTCCTGCTGTATTCAGCCGTGGTGAGGCCATAGCTGGAGTACTGTATCCAATTCTGGGCTCCACAATTCGAGAAGGATGTGGAGAAGCTTGAGAGAGTCCAGAGGAGACCCACACACATGATCAGAGATCAGGAGAACAGGCTTTATGATGAGAGGCTGAGAGCCATGGGGCTCTTCAGCCTGGAAAAGTGCAGGCTTGGGGGGACCTGGTAGCAGCCTATAAGTATATAAGGGGTATATATCAGGATCTGGGGGAACGCCTCTTCACCAGAGCATCCCAAGGGAAGACTAAGTCAAACAGTCACAAACTCCTCCAAGACTGTTTCAGGCTGGACATAAGGAAAAACTTCTTTACTGTCTGAGCTCCCAAGGCCTGGAGCAGACTGCCATCGGAGGTGGGGCAAGCACCTACTCTGGACTCCTTTAAGAGACATTTGGATGTTTATCTTGCTGGGATCCTTAGACCCCAGTTGACTTCCTGCCCCTGGGGCAGGAGGCTGGATTCGAAGATCTTCCAAGGTCCCTTCCAGCCCTAATGTCTATAAAATCTATGACTTGCTTTTAGGAAAAACAGCCTGTAGGAATGCAGATAAGTATTCCATAGTAATGCAGATAAGCATTGCAAATTGGGTTTTGCAATACAATGGAGGCTATCCCCTGTCCTCCCCCCTACAGCCTTTACAAAGTCAAATCTAAACACTTTTACAAAGTTAAATGAGCCAACAACACCTCACCCTGACTAGGTATCAGTATTCTGACTAAACCCTCAGCTCTGCCCAAGCATGTGAGCTACTGGTCTCTGAAGAAGCGGGCAAACCCCCTTGATCATCTATTAACCCTTAATTTAAATTTAAATTTCATTCAAACTGGGCATGTCTACATGGGACACTGGCTTTACAATAGCTGAAAAATACTGCATAGTAGCACAACACAGTACAGATAGTGCTAATACACTACTGTGCATTATCATTAGGCTACTGCACAGCAGCATCACTTAAAAGACATTTGCTAATGCTACTGTGCAGTAACTCTGGTTACTTCACATTTATCTAGTACTTCCTAATACAAATACTAAACACATTTACACATTTATTGAGTACTTGCTAATACAGGTACCAAATAAATACACAGTAATGACTGTGCAGTAGTATCTCCTGTAGATGTGCCCACTGTGTGATTCAAATCAGTTAATGCAGTATAGAAAATGATGAACACATCTAGAAACAGCCTAAAACCCTGGGCATTTTTACAGGTATGTGTTCATGCCAGGACATGCCAGGGATCCGGCGCGTCGGAGCAGACTCGATTCACGTGAGCTGATGTGCACAGTGCTGCATCGCTTGCAGTTGTATAAGCAGCAAAATTGCACGTCAGCATGGAAAAAATGATGCTGGTGTGCTTTTGAACTAAAACACCTTCTATGTGTTTTAGTTCAAAAGTGGACCGCTGCCATTTTCTGCATGCTGATGTGCATTTCGCTGCTTATACAACTGCAAGTGATGCAGCGCTGGGTGCTTTTCAAAGCAATAGGTTTTGTGGCGCTTGCATGTGTAAAAATGTTCCCTGATTCCATCAGCAACTTTTATTCACTTGCCCTGTCCGAGGCTCTGTACCAGCTGGTCTGACTGCCTGCTTAACTAACCAGCTTCTCTAGTAACTGTCGTCCATAGTAGGATAGCAATGGCTCTAGAAAGCCAGCTGTGGGAAAGGGAAGTAGATCAATGAACAAAGCAGGTAAAGTGGTACATAGATCAGTCATCCTGCCAAGCTGCATTTCCCCCCACCCCAGAGGTTTATTGTATATTGTAAAATTCTTAGTTACTTTTGACTTTATGTTCTTATGTACCCTTTGGTCTTGTTATCATGAAATAGTGCTTTGTTCAATACAACATCTGTAGGAAGATAACAAAGGAGTGTTTGAAAGAATACAACATAAGGAGTATTTACAATGGATTGAAGCCACCGGGAAATAAACCTGAAAGTGTAATAACATTAAAAGTGCTGTAATTTTTCTCAGTGGCACGAGCCTGGGTGACTATTGGAAATTGGTAGTCTTATGTTACCTGGATATTTCTGCCTCCCACTCCTTCCTCCCCATACACATACAGTTAGTGCTTCACACAAGGCTGTTCATTAGTGACTCCATCATCTTTAGACCCAAGGTGTGCAATGCTTATGGAGTCTTGGTCCTCCAGCCCACTAAAAAGACTAGAAGGCAATACTAGAAGAAAGGGGAGGGCAATAATAAAGATCCAACAGCTCACACTATAGCTGCATGTCTGTCTCTTCTCCCCTCACACTGCACAGGACACCTCTGGGGAGACGCCTACATAATAAGGCCACCCAATGATGGGTGGACTACACATGGGAGGGGGAAGCCTAGGTTTGGGGGTATACATTTTAGGGTTTTTGTGAAACATTTTCTTTGGCTTCAATCTCTGAGTTTTCCTCATCTTCTGGGTCTTACTGAGAGTGATAATAAATTCAAAATCAAAATGCAAAATTTCCAGCAAAAACTGCTGCAGTTTACTTGGTTTTTCTATCAAAAATATGCAGACCACAAACTTCATGTTAGTTTGATGAGAAGGTTGGTATGAATTTTGAAATTATAATCTAAACCCCAAACCAGGTGATTTTTTTTGTTTTTTATTCCCATTGGGCATACATACTTACTAATGCGTGCATTTTGCACGTTACTTGCACTGAAATTTCTTGACTGTAAGTCTTCAGACTGTTTGCATTACATCATATACACCATAAGTATCTGAGAATACTGAAAAAATGATAAAAATGGGTATTTGTGATGATTAAAACATGAAACAGAATATTCCATAATAATAATTTAGTCCTATATTTTCTTATTTTGTTTTCCTTCCGGGAGATCAAACCTGTTTTTTTCTGACTCAGTTGTTTGATTTATAAAAAAAATTGGCAACTTCCTCTTTCCCTGAATGCAAGTGGATATACGTGTGGCTACATTCCCATGACTGTAGCTTGCATAGACATAGCTGAGTTTGTTTTAAACTATCTAGCTCAGTTCTTGTTAGCAATGCAGGCAGGGCAACATGGAACTTAGTGCAAGCTACAAATCTAGCCTGAGGAACTAGGTAAATAATCATGCATTTACCTGATGCTCATTTCACTACAGATCCACTCTTAATAATGGCCTAACTAGGTAACAAGTAGACATAGTTAGCTGTGTTAGTCTGAAGTCAGGCATAAGTCAGAGAAAGGTGGCACCCAGAGTCTAACTCATTCAGAAAGGCAGAGGGTGAGAGCCTACTTTGTCAGATGCTAAAAGCTAGCTCAAATGTGTCTACATAAGCAGCAATTACTTTACAAATCAGTATCCAGTGAAAACACTGTGCACATGTACCTTTGTTTTGACAGTGATGTGTGCTTGCATTGTAGGTGGAGCTTACTACTGATTTATATCTAGCACCATAAAGAAAGTTAACTGTTTCTTACCAAATGAAGAGTGGACATTTCAGTGAGATTTAGTTCAATCAGTACGAACCTTTTTTTCCAGTTTAAGGGACTTTTCTCATAACTCTGAGTAACTCCTCAAAAATTCCAATCAGAGTAACTGCATTCTGCCTACATAAGAGCTCCTTGTGGTTTTAGTTGCATGTGGTATTTTTCACTTCCTGGCCTAACCAGCACTTAATGTTGATGTGAACTGTAAGCAGCTGTAGAGATTGCACCAAAGAGACGGCTGCACATCAGTGAAGAATGACATGTACAGTCCCGTTCGTTAAGTAAAGTATTGGCATGCAAGAGGGTATAATAAATGCCATTACTATTTCAGACTGGCTTTCTCATCCTGCAAACTTTCTGCACTGAAACCAGATCAGATCTGTCCCCTGAAACTGGGGCAGGCGGCAAAGCAGCAACATGTTTTCCTGTTATTTTTATGATTCTGGCGAGGACAATATTTAATTTCCTGAATTCCATTTGATTGCAACCATTTTTTTTTCCTTCCATTTTCTTTCTTTGTGCTCTGTATCTTAGAGAATGCTCATCTTCCCAAACTGCTGTCACAGGCCACTAGTCTGTGACAAAGCTCAGTCTCAGTCTCCGACAAAGTTCAAAAAAGGGAAGTCACAAAAGGGCCTTTTTTCTTCTGTGGCTTTGCCCTTTTCCTCACCCAGCCTGTGGCAGGGACTCTGCACAGCATGAGGGCTAACTTGCAGGAGATGAGAGAGGATGGAAAGTTACAGGAAAGAGCCTGGAGCAAAGCCCAAACCCCTAATATGTGGTTTGAGTGTGTAGACCAAGAAGCGTTACTGCTGTCGTTCAGCATCTGCCTCTGTCTCTACGATTTCTGGTTCATTTGCTTTTACCTGCACTGATGCCAATTCTGCACCTGTCTCTGCTATCCATTTTTTATCCAATCTGTTCTTTGACAATGAAAAAATTGCAGGATGTGTTGCTAATAAAGTGTCTGTGTTTAAATTTGATCAGTTCCCTTCAATCATGCTTTCTTTCCAAGGTTTTGGCCTTGCACCCTCTGCGTGCTTTTTCCCTCTCTCCATATATCACCACCAATATTTTCTTTTTCTTCATTCCCTCTTTTGAAATTTAAGTACTATTTATTTTCAGAAATATTTTTTAGAAATAGAAAACTTCTAAGAATAAACTTCTTTGGCCAGTTCTTTTCACTGCTTTTTGGATGATTGTTTTTTATACCTCAGGAAGAAGAAGGTAGGACTAAACAGTTCAGGAAGGCATGAACATTCATAAACAGCCTACAAGCTAGGTAGAAAATACCTTAGAGATGCTGTGAGAAGAATTGTCTTTTATGATTGCCTTTTATGATCAGGTCACAAAAGCATTGGATGCAGGTGTTGTTGTGGATGTAGTTTTTCTGGACTTCAGCAAGGCCTTTGACACTGTCTCCCACCCCATCCTCATTAAAAAATTGGGCAACTGTGGCATTGATGTCTACACAGTCAGATGGATTGCAGATTGGCTCAAGGGTTGCACTCAGAGAGTGGTGGTGGATGGGTCATATTCGACCTGGGGAGAAGTGGGCAGCGGAGTTCCCCAGGGCTCAGTCCTTGGACCTGCACTGTTCAATTTCTTTATCAGCAATTTGGACAATGGGATGAAAAGCAACCTGTTTAAATTTGCTGATGATACCAAAATTCGGGGTGAGGTGAGCATGCTAGTAGGGAAAGACTGCAGCAAGACCTGGATAGGTTACAGGGGTGGGCTAGCAAAAACAGAATGCACTTCAACACTGACAAGTGCAGGGTGCTGCACTTGGGCAGCAGTAACCAGCAGCACACTTATAGGATGAGAAACTCCCTTCTTGAGAGCAGGGAGGCAGAAAGGGATCTTGGAGTCATTATTGACTCCAAGATGAACATTGGCCAACAATGCAAGGTCACGGTTGGCAGGGCTAACCGGACCTTGTCGTGCATCCACAGGTGCATCTCAAGCAGGGCCAAGGAGGTGATCCTCCCCCTCTATGGGACACTGGTCAGGCCACAGCTGGAGTACTGTGTCCAGTTCTGTGCGCCCCACTTCAGGAGGGATGTGGACAGCATGGAGAGGGTCCAGAGGAGGGCCACCCGCATGATCCAGGGACAACAGGGCAGGCCCTACAATGAGAGACTGCGGGACCTGAACCTGTTCAGCCTCCACAAGAGAAGGCTGAGGGGGGACCTGGTGACCGTCTATAAACTCACTAGAGGGGACCAGAAGGGTTTGGGAGAGACCTTGTTTCCCGTAGCGTCCCCTGGCATAACAAGGAATAATGGCCACAAGTTGTTGGAGAGTAGGTTAAATTAGACATCCTTAAGAAGTACTGCACAGTTAGGGTCTGGAACCAACTTCCAAGGGAAATGGTGCTGGCTCCTACCCTGGTGGTTTTTAAGAGGAGGCTTAATGCCTACCTAGCTGGGATCATTTGAGCCCAGTTTTTTTTTTTCTCCTGCCCTGGCAGAGGGTCGGACTTGAAGAGCTATAAGGTCCCTTCCAACCCGACTTCTATGATTCTATGGAGATCTTAGAGAATAGTTTTTCCACTTGGTTACTGAATGTGTGATGCACCCAAAACTTTTTATGTACAATCATGCCAATAATAATTCAAATACTGACTTGTTTTCACCCTTTTTGTGATATATTTCTGAGAACATGTGAATTCCTTAGTGAATGAAATCCTGGGCAAGAGCATTTACAGAAATAAAAATTGGATATTAGAGAAAATTTGCTTAAGATTCTGAGCATATTCATAGGACACCTACGTTCAAGAGCTGCTTTAAGAGTATGTCTACACTGATGTGAAATTTCCAAGCTAGATTAAAGCTGACTTAATTCCTGCTAGCAGCTTGACCACAGAAACAGAGATCATTAAGGGCTGCAAAAGCTGTGCTCCAGCTTTGAGCTAAATCAGTGGGAGCCAATCTTTTTGTAAGGCACGCCAAAAATTAACTGCATCATCCCCAAGTGCCACTCCAATCTCCTTCTCCTGGCTTATCTGCTGCTTTGCTTTCTGCTCCCTGCCCTATCTGTCCCTGTGGTGCTTGTCCCCTCCCTGATGTGGCATGTGGTACACACAGAAGCTGTGCCACATGTTAGCCACTTTTGACCTAAACCATGCTGAGGGCTCAAGAGCAGATGCAGAGGCACAAGCCTGGTGTTCCTCAATGGTTTTTCTGGGTTTGAACCATGCCTTTGGCTGAAGGTGAGTGGGATTTACTCCAGTGTGCCTATGCAGTTTGGACAAACCCTGAAGACCTTAATCCACTAAGTGTTCTTAATGTACACCTGCCCATGTCAATGGGAACAGATTTCTTGCCAAATTCAGTGGTGGATACTGCTTTCTTTACAAACATGGCCACACTAGGAGTTCCTAACTTTCGGACAAGAACTAAATGGTCAGAAAAATTCATGAAGGAAGTAGGAGACCCCAAATTAAGTCTCTTTTTAGGCTGGAGGAGTTTAAGATCCACCTGACCTATCTTTTAACACCAGGCAAAAAGCTAGTTTGAGTCACTGCCAGTTGGAGAGGAGGCATGACATACTATCTGTGGAAATTGTGCTGCTGTGCAAGTGCATTGGGCTAGAGAGGGAGGACATGAAAGAGGGAGCATGCCCCTTTAACCTAGTAGTTGCACTATTCACTTGTGGAGAATAGGATTCCTGGGTGCTGGGGCCTGAACCAAGAACTGTTTATGCAGTTTCCTTAATGACTTTCATGTAAAAAAATTATAAGCAGTCCTTGAAGTATGGGCTAGAACTAAAGAATTCTTTCTCTGCTGTACAAATGACTGAAGCAGTAGGCTACATAATAATACTCTTACTAAAGGAAGCTCTAATTCTTCTTTGCTAAGCAGAACACCTTTGAGAGGAGGGAATAGAGAGTACCTCACTAAACAGCATGAACCTGGTGGGCAAGGCCCCTTTTACCGAGATGTGAGAATTGAATCGAACGTGCGTCTTCTTCACCTTCGGCAAGTATTGTAAACTACTGTATTATAAGATAGGTCCTTCTTTCCAGAGATAATGGGGCCAAGCTCAGAGAGACTTGTTCAGATAAATGTTTATTTGAGCTCTCTATGCTGGAAGTTGGGCTAGACATATCAGAGAATCATGTTGTCCAGGATATTAGATATTTCTTAATATTAATTATGTAAGAAATACCCTTTCCCTTGTTGTCTTTCAGTTTCTGGTTACTAGGGTGTTCAATTCAGATTTGGCCCAAATCAGGGACAGTGATTCATAGATTCATAGAAGCAGGGTCAGAAGGGACCATGTAGATCTTCAAGTCCAACCCCCTTCCCTGGGCAGGAGAGAAAACCAGGCTCAAATGACCCCAGCCAGGGGGACGCCTAGCCTCCACTTAAAGACCCCCAGGGTAGGAGCCATCGCCACTTCCCTTGGAAGTTGGTTCCAGATCCTAGCCGCCCTGACTGTGAAGTAGTACCTTCAGATGTCTAGTCTAAACCTACTCTTTAACAACTTGTGGCTGTTATTCCTTGTTACACCGGGGTGCACTTAGGAGAACAAGGTCTCTCCCAAACACTGCTGGTCCCCCCTAGTGAGTTTATAGATGGCCACCAGGTCTCTTAGCCTTCTCTTGCAAAGGCTGAACAGGTTCAGGTCCCATAGCCTCTCCTCGTAGGGTCTGTCCTGCTGTCCCCGGATCATATGGGTGGCCCTCCTCTGGACCCTCTCAATGCTGTCCACATCCCTCCTGAAGTGCAGCACCCAGAATTGAACACAGTACTCCAGCTGAGGCTGACCAGTGTCACATAGAGGGGGAGAATCACCTCCTTGGTCCTGCTTGAGATGCATCTGTGGATGCATGACAAGGTATGGCATACACAGATCCATCTCACTATCTATGCTCCTTATTCATGTGGGCACCAACGACATGGCTTGGAGAGCTCCCAGCTGGGTCATGAGGTGCTACAGGGATTTGGGAGTGGGGCTAAAGGGTCTGGGGGCACAGGTGGTGTTCTCATTGATCCTCCCAGTCTCAGGTTATGGGATGAGGAGGGAGAGGAGGATCCACATAGTTAACCAAAGATTGCAGTGCTGGTGTCATAGGGAAGGCTTTGGCTTCAATGACCACAGCCCACTCTTTGGCGAGAGAGGCAGCGAGCTACTGGGAAGAGATGGTCTCCACCTCTCTTCCCTGGGGAGGAGGCTCTTCTCAGCCAGATTGGCTGACCTGCTTGACCAGGCTTTAAACTAAGCCCGCTGGGAGATGGGGTGACTACCGTCACTGCTGCCCTGCTGAGCAATGCTTGCAAAACCAGCAGGCCAAGGCACTTAAGGGAGCCCACCCCTACCTCAGGCCTGGGGCAAAGCAAGAGACCCCAACGGGACACTTGCCTGCCTGTACACAAATGCCAGGAGCTTGGGGAATAAGCAGGAGGAGCTCATCCTCCTGCTTAATGCAAATAATTATGACGTCATAGGGATAACGGAGACCTGGTGGGACTCCACCCATGACTGGACCATGGGTAAAGATGTACATGAGGGATCATGTAGATAAAAGGCACAGGGGTGTAGCTCTCTATGTTAAGGAAAGCTATGCGTCCCTGCAAGCTGATATTGGTGAGCGGGGTGGATGACTGGAGACCCTCTGGGTTAAAATCCATGGGGAACACACCACAGGGAACACAATGGTGGGAGTCTACTACAGACCTCCCACCCAAAGTTAAGAGCTTGATCAGGAGTTCGCCCAGGAGCTGGCTGAGGCTGCATGCTCCAGGACCATGGTTGTCATAGGGGACTTCAATTACCCGGACATCTTGTGGGAGGATCACTCAGCAAGATCCGAGTGGTCACAAAGCTTCCTCTCATGCGTGGATGACCTCTACCTGACTCAAGAAGTCTACGGGCCAATGAGAGGTAAAGCGTTGCTCGACCTGGTACTGGCTACTGGGGATGACCTAATCTGCGACATAGTGATTGATGGGAAGCTGGGTGACGGTGACCATGAGCTGATCACCTTCACCATCTGCTGTAAAGCTGGCAAGTCAGTCAGCAACATGGAAGTCCTTGACTTCAGGAAAGTCAACTTTGACAAGCTCAGGAGGCTTGTCAGTGAAGACCTAAGGGACCACGACCCCAGGGAGAGGGGAGCTGAAGAAGAGTGGTTGCTCCTTAAGGGAGTGATCCTCAATGTAGAAGCTAATTCCATCTTGGAGGAAAGGCAGCAGGGACCTAGCAGACCTCCTGAGGCTAAAAAGAAAGGCCTACAAAGGATGGAGGATAGAATTCACCTCCAAGGAGCATTATTCTGCACTGGTCCGGTCCTTCAGGGAGCAAAACAGGAAAGCCAAGGCTGCAACTGAACTCCAACTAGCTTTGAGCATCAAGGACAATAAAAAGTCCTTTTTCAGATATGTGGGGAGCTGG
>NW_017728918.1:91510301-91535094 GCF_001723895.1 Crocodylus porosus | reverse complement strand
AAATTGGATGTTTATCTTGCTGGGATCCTATGACGCCACTGACTTCCTGTCCTTTGGGCGGGGGGGCTAGACTTGATGATTTTCCGAGGGCCCTTCCAGCCCCAATGTCTATGAAATCTATGAAATCTATGAAATGGTTAGCTCTACTGACTGTGAACTCGCATTGTCGGCCCATGTTCATTTTGGGGTCAATAATGACTCCAAGATCTCTTTCTGCCACCATGCTCTCAAGAAGGGAGTTTCCCAGGTTATAAGTGTGCTGCTGGTTCCTACTGCCCAAGTGCAGCTTGTCAGTATTGAAACCTATTCTATTTTCATTAGCTCATCTATGTAACTTGTCCATCTTGCATCACGGTGAGGAAGTCCCGGTCCCTGCACAAGAAAACAGAGGTGAAGAATTGGCTAAAGAGGTATGCTTTCTCCTCTGACGCAATCACCAGATTGCCCAGAGAATCTTTCAGGGGCTTCACATTTCCCGGTACTTTCTTCATCCTCCCTATATATTTGAAAAAGGCTTTTTTATTATCTTTGATCTTGGATGCTAGTCCTAGCTTTATGTCCACCTTAACTTTCCTGGCAGCCCCCCTACAGGCCTGAGCAGAGGAGGAATACTCTTTTTTGGAGATAGTACCCCCCTCCACTAGTTGTATACCACCTTTTTAGCAGTCAGGCATTCCCGGTGAGCCAGGGGGGCTTTTGGGCATTCTTGCCCACCTTGCTTCTTGCTGGGATGGTCACCCCTTGGGCCCTGAATATCGTCTCCTTAAAGAAAGACCACTCATCTTAGGGACTGAGTTCACCTGCTCTCGAGAACCCCAGCGCTTCTCCCACTAATTTCCTCAACTCATTGAAGTTGGCCCTCTTGAAGTCTAGGCTAATGCCTTGCTGCAGGCCCTTGACACCAAGGTCAAGGACCTGGAGGCCCCTTACTAGGTTGTCACCTGTGGCCAGGACCAGGTACAATAGGGCATTTCCACTGGTGGGACTGTGCACCTCCTGAATTAAGTGGAGGTCCTGTATCTTGGCCAGGAACCTCCTGGAATGGTCCAACTTGGCTAACTGTTCCTCCCAGCAGATGTCGGGGTAATTTAGACGACCCATGGCAACTACATCCCTTGCCTTAAGTGCCTCTACAAGCTGACCCAAGAATTCACGGTTCAGCTCTTCCCCTTCGTTGGGAGGTCTGTAGTAGACCCCCACCAGTAAGTCCCTTTTCCCATGACTTCCCTGTATCCTGACCCAGAGCACTTCAGCCTGCCCCTCCTCTGACCCCATCCTGCTGGTAGAGGATGTGTATTGCTCTTTGACTTAGAGCGCCACACCCCACCCTTTCCTTCCTGTTCTATCTCACCTGTAAAGCCTATAGCCCCTAATGTTAACCACCCAGTTGTGGGATGAATCCTACCAGGTTTCTGTGAGCCCTACTATGTCTGGGTTTGAACAGGCTATTTGGAGGGTGAGTTCCTCCTGCTTATTCCCTATACTATGAACATTGGTATAGAGGCATTTAAGGCCTTGGATTGCTGTGTGTGCCACCCACTGATTTTCAAGACTATCTGGATTCCTGTTACGTACTTGGGTACTCCTTGTGTATGTCACCTGTCTTGGTTGGGAGGTGTCCTTAAGTTTTCCTGCATCCCCATCCCCTGATTCAATTTGTTGATTCAGATCACTGTCCCCAGTTTGATTTGGCTGAATCTGAATATTCAATGCTGATTCTATGCGATTCAGACACAGAAACAGCTTTAAAAGCTTTTTCTATATAACTTGAGGTAGCAGGAGCAGCTTGTGAATGCTGCGATGCTGGGACACATGGAGTGCCCCACAGAAGTGCTCAGCAGTGAACCTGGAAGTGGACCAAAAGTACTTCTGGTCCACTTCCAGGTCTGCCGGGGAGCATGTTGGGGGCCCCCTTGCACCTCCCTGGCTCAGTGATCGGCTTCAGGGGTACCCTGGGTGCTGCCCCCCAGACCCAGGACACACCAGTCCCTGACCCGGGGGGGCCCCCAGTGCACTTCTGGGTCTGCTGGTAAGCGTGCTGGGGAGCCCCCTGCACTCCTGTGGGATGCTCCATGCACCCCAGCATCACAGCACTCACAAGCCGCCTACTACCTTGAGGTATTTAGAAAAAACATGTAAAGCTGTGTCTATGTCTGAATCTTTCCTAATCTCTCCAAATTGATTTGGAGGGTTCCTATTCAATTCAGGGAGACTAAAGGGTCCTCTGATTCAATCTGGATTTGGAGATTCAGCCACCGAATTGGGCCGAATCTCTGTCGAATTTAATCAGGGACCGAAGCTTTGCACAGCCCTACTTGTCACCACTGAAATTATAACGTAAGTGAAAATCATGTGAAACCAAATTGCAAGAAAAGCTAGGTGCTAATCTAGTGAACTTTCACTTTGATTTTTTATTTTATTTTTTTTTTGATTGAGGGACTTGTTTTGCATTTTATTTGACTGAGCTAGTTAGTGGGCACTTAATTTCTGAGGAAGGCAGAAACAATAGATGATGTGTTGATATTTGCCAGCCACCCTTCAAAAACCAGAGTGTGCTAAGGAACCAGGCATTTAATTAGCTATATGTTCATTCCTCTATGTGTTATGTATTGCATTTGAAGATAAGAAAAATTGATTCTTCATAATCATGACTCAAGGGGAGCAATATGTTTTTGGTTAAGATTTGTTAATAGTTAGCTCCACATGGTGGCAAATAAGATGTCCCAAAGTTTTAATTCCTTTGTAGTTCTACAGAGCCAAAGTTAGTTTTAGTCAACATTGGATCTAGTGAAATTACATGAAGCATCAGTTTGGACCAGTTAATGTTTCATGAGGTAAATTGTCCATCAGAGGCTTATATTTTGCATGTAGTTTTGTATTGAAAAAATGACAACAACATTTTTTTCATCAATGTGTATCACTGTGAATCATGGAAGGAATTAAAAATATTATGGATATACAGCATGAATATAAAGATATTTTTAAAAATCAGCATTCTTGTGGTATTAAAAAGAACTCAGTTGTGTAAAATGTCAGAAATAATTCCTTTGAAAAAACACAATTGAGTAAATGTATGCATAATAAAATCTGTAAGTGTTTTTAAGCGTGATTTATAATTAAATTAGGTTTCAAATTGCTTGAGGCCAAGTAAGGCAATGTGAGATTGGACAATCAAACAGTCAAGCCAATGAGAAATTAAGGATAAAATTTCGTTCAAGAATAAGCCTGGAATTTTCACCTTCCCGAGCAATATTTTGACAGTAATTAGCCACAGGCAGTTCAAACAAAGGGCAGCTTAAAAATTAGACAGCCCAAATGATGTTTTCACTTATTAGTAGACAGTTAAGAAAACTAATAGTTCATTGATATTTAAGTTTATTGGAACCAGTAATTTATTAGCAAAGTATATATTAATCCCACAGCATATTGATTACCCATGTAGCTTTTTTGGACATATAAACAGAATCTGGCCTGGCACACATGTGTAACATACAAAGATATTCAGTCATTCAGCTAATGGCCAGCATGGCCTCGTACAGTACCCTATGTCATCAGTTATAGTCCCTTTTAATGGATTTTCTGCTCTGGAAAGACCTAGGAAGCAATACCATATTTTCTGGTTTTTTCAGCTGAGACTGATGCTACTAGTGAAGACTGTACACCATGAATAGATCTAGGATTTTGGAAAGGGCTAACAACAGTCTACAGACTGTGACATAGGAGGAGAGAGATGTGGAATAACTAAATTACAAATTCTTCAGCAAAATTGCTGAAGGAAAACGGTTTGATTCCTGGAATGTCAACAACATTTAAAATGAGACTGGGTTATTAGCACCTGTTGAATAAAGAACAATTACCAGGAATCAAGTGGGCTTGAGCCATGAAGTGACTGGCTTCCTTAACACTGCCTACATAGAAATGCCACTACAGCTTTTCTGGGCAGAAAATCAGTTTCTCTGCTTAAGGCACATGACACAATTTTGAAAAGCTATTGTTTGGAGAAGGCTGTGTGTGGTTTGCAAGTAAATATGATATTTTAATATAACTAAGGTTCAGAAACAATCCCTAAATGTAAGTGCATAAACTCGAAGGGAAACAGTAAGTAGGGAGCTCTATACATTTTGCATTTATTCAAATCCACCAAGAATATTGGCTTTCCTGTAAAATTATTCACATCTCAGCTTTAATCATGCCTCCTACCTCTTGCAGAATATCTTCACTATCCTGTAGAGTATTTTGAGATGTCTTCTCTTCCTCCTTCATCTTGGTATTCCAGTTTGCATAAAATATTTAAATCTTTATTTAAGCCAATATTTTGATTTCAGAATGTGTTTTCTAACATCCAGTTTTTCTAGTCTATCAAGTTCATATTTTGTATAATATAAATCAGAGCTATGAAGACCTTATATTCTAGATATACTTTTAGTTACTCACTGGCAATGATATGTTAATGTTATATATTGTAGTTTCAGCACAGCCTTCTATTTTAAAAACAAACCTAAGATAATGTCATTTGTAGCCTATTTAGCAGGAACATTATCCAGTTTGATATGGTTTTTTTTAGATTGTTCCTGAAACCAAGATGACATGGCACTTCCTGTTTCACTATTTAAACTCTGTTGAGTGGCATCTCTTCTTAGGCACAAATGCCTGTGCAGGTTCACCACTTGGGTTTGTTTTTGTCCTTACTGCATAAGAGAAGATTTTTTATTTTAATGTAGGCCAGTCACCATTTATTTGTATATGATTCCTGATTACATTTCAATCGGCTCCAGTATTTATTCTGAAAATCACTCTTTATTCATTTGTCTCCAGTGTCACAGAACAATCTGTTGTAGAACTGTGGTGTGTAAATTTACAGAGACTTAAGAACATTATGCATGGCTTACTTCTGTG
Source organism: Crocodylus porosus (assembly GCF_001723895.1). Classification (NCBI taxonomy): domain Eukaryota; kingdom Metazoa; phylum Chordata; order Crocodylia; family Crocodylidae; genus Crocodylus; species Crocodylus porosus. The sequence continues at coordinate 91,530,198 of NW_017728918.1, read as the reverse complement.
TCATAATCAGAGTTTGGTCTTCTACTTGTATTATCATGGATGTATTTGATTATTATTTCTTTGAAATGTCATTAAAAAAAACAAACTGGAAGAAACCTTGAGATGCCATCTTGTCTAATCACCTATGCAAGACCTGATCATCTTTGTCTAAGTCATCTCAGACACTTGTTTGTACCTTAAAACCTGTCAGTTGTGTAGGTTCCACTACTTCAATAGGTAATCTGTTTTGGGCATAACCACCTTCACAGTTAGAAAGTACTGTCTAAAATCTATCCTAAATCTTCCTTAAGGAACAAGACTATAATGAATAACTGTTTATCATCATTTTTATAAAGCAACCCTCATTCTTATACTTGAAGACCATTCCATTTTAATCTTTTCTCCTCCAGACTATATAACCCTAATTCTTCCAAGCTTTCCTTTCATATCACACGTCTAGACCTACATTCATTTTTGCAGCTCTCCTCTGGGACTTTTGCCAATTTTTCAATATTGTTCTTAAAAAAGCGATCCCCAAACCTGGACACAGTACCTCTGCCAAGGCAGGGGTTCGGACTTGAAGATCTACAAGGTCCCTTCTGACCCTACTTCTATGATTCTATGATTCTATGAAATGAGGTCTCATAAAATAATAAAAGTGTTAACTGCCCCGATCCCTGGCTAATGCAACTGCTCCTGTTCTCTGCAGCCAGATTGGCTACTGAAAGTGCCACTCACCCACTGTAAGCACACCTATAGCTTCAGTCTGTTCTGGGGTGTGCTATAAGCACACCTTCACACAGCTTCAGTCTGTTCTGGCAAGCCTCACCTTCATTGCTCTGCAGGTTTCCTGGTTTCTGACTCAGCTTTGGTTTTCCCTGACCCTGATCTTGGTTCTTCCTTGGAACTTAGCACTGGTTCTTTGACTCCTAGCTCCTGGCCTCAGCTTATGTCTCAGACTACATCTCTTGGATCTCCCCTCCCTGCTCTGGTAACTGGTGTGACCACACTGCTGACCTCAAGGTTGGCCCTAGGAGCCTGCTACAGGCCTAGCTGCTCGCAAGTTCAAATTCATAAAACTGAACTTTATTTTGTAGATCTGTAATATATTAGCCTCCCCTAGCCTCCCCTAGTCTTTCTTTCCTACTGAAAAAGAGTTTTCACATGTAACATTCTTTTGTGGTTCATACCACATTCTTCTATTCACTGGCTTCATACATCCTACTGGTGTTTGCCTACACTCACAATTTGCCCACATTTCTTTTGGTCAAAGGTATATTTTTTCCAAACTCTTAGGTTTACCTCAGTATTACTTCGGCTTCTTTTCACTGGTTGATCACAAGATGTAATATAAAAGGAATATCTTTCCAAGGGATGTTTGGCCAGTCTGTCTTCCTCATCCTAATCATGTGCCTTGCAACTAAAATCACTGACATTTCACTATTCTTGGTTCATTCATTATATGCAATCAAATATTCTTTAATAGATCTTCACATGCATAAAGTAATCTCAATAAGGGGTTTAGTTGTGTTTTCCACCTTCTTAAAAGTAGGCAGGTCTTACTTACATAAAAAAAATGTCCTTGTGTATCTGAAGCATGGTTTTGTTCAGGAGTTGTTTGAAGTTATGTTTTCAGTACAGAGGAAAAGCAACCAGCATTCCTCTTCTGCACCTGTGCTGTAATTTACTTTCACATCAGCTGACATCAGTAATTAATGCTTCAAGGCATTAACATTTTTTAACTTGGAGATATTTATGGTTATCAACTTCTAGGTGAGATTGTTCAAGTTCATCTTGTTGGCCAACATATTTGGCTTTACCTTTTCTGATTTTAAGTCCCATTTTTCATATCCCTTCCTTCAAATTTCCTAACACCTTTTTTCCATCTGTTCTACGACAGCCAAATCATCAGCATATCCAAAAACTGGGTTCAAATTATTCAGGGTCACCGTATCATGAGACCTGAGATCATACATCATAATGATATAGCATCCATCATAGCTGCATTGAAAAGCACCAGGAATGGGGCATCTTCTTGCTTCAATCTCACCTTAACAAGAAATTGAGCAGAAATGTTGTTTCTTATTCATGCTGTACTTTTGAAATGTTAAGACATTGTCTTATCATCTAAATTGTTTATCAGAAAATCCAGATTCTCTCATTGTGGTCATCTTCCGATACCCTATTCTTAAAATCTATTAGAAATATATAGGTATTCTCATCTTTCAGGCCCCTACCAGTTGTTTAGGTAAAGGCATGATAGGATCAGATGAAAGATGCACATGTCTCTTGCCGTGCCACATGTGATGGGGCCTATAGCCACAGCAGTGCCCCATGCACTCCTGAGGCTGGGAGTCCTGCAGCTGACAGGGCTTGCAGCCATGGCAGTGCCCTATGCAGAATTCTAATACCGTTTATGTGCCTAAGGAGTAGTTTTTCAGCTGCATAAATGGCATTTTTTACACATACACACTGCTTGCTATTTTACTACCCTGGCAGTGTAGATGCATAAGCAGGCATGTGTAGAATCAGCATGGGTAGTAGGCAGTGTCAGTATCTGTGTACACACTATCTGGCCATTCTTGTCCATTCTTCGTACCAAAAATTTTTTTTTAAATTATTTTTTAATTAATTTTTGTGCTGCATCAAGTTGATAGCTTGCAGCTGATAGCTTTCCCTTCAAAATATGAACTCTTGAACAATGCTGTCCCATTATACTTCCAGCTTCTCCATGATGACAAACCTGTATAGCCTTTCATATTTCGTTACCAGTTTCTTGGCTTCTCTTTTGGCTGCGTTATATTCTTAAACAGCAGATTGATGCAGTTATGAAGGTGAACTTACATGGTGGTGTAACTGCAGTTTTTGGCTTTTCTGCACAGTGTGCATAGTTCCAACCTGTGACAAAATAGGCTCACCCTGTGTTCATACAGAGTGGGACTAAAGCAGAGAATGAGGAGGGTCCTCACATCTTAACTGCCTTACTACTAGCTGATCTTTTAGTATGAGAAATCCATGTTCTGGATGCCTCAAAATTCTGTGCTGTATCAGAAGGTCATCTGTTTTTGCTGTTAGAAGATCCTTACTGTGGAAAGTCTCTTTCTTGCCATTGTTCTTACATGGCAGTGGTGCAAGTCATAGCTGGCTCCTCTTATGCTTCTATGATGTTACTCTTGTGTCTCGCATCAAAAGCAAGTTGTGCGGATCATAGTACTTTTTACAATTTTTGAATGACTTTTTTTTGGCAGTGTGAGCTTTCCAGTGTTCTATTTAAGAGTGGAAGATTTCACTCATTCCAGTTTCTCATCCATAAAACTTGCTTCCAAGAACATTTGGAAGTGTTGCAGCCATTTCTTGTCCTCTCTGCCAGGTTTGCTTCTGGATCAGAGATTAAGGAGGCTTTTATGTTTCTCCATTTTTCCCTCAAAGTTTCAATTTTCTAGTGGCACTGTTCTCTGAGGGAATGATAAAAAGGAATGATGCTACGAAGTTGTTCTTTACCTCTTGGCTCTAGTCACTTGACATGGGCAAAAGGATTACAAAGTTTTATACTCCTGTCACATGGCAAGAGTCAGAACTACTTGAGTCAATGGCGACTGTTACAAGTCTAGCTGAATTTAGTTGTTGGCAACACTTTATATCACAAACTGGAAAATCGCTCTTAGTTGTCTGAGTAGTCATTGTTATAGTAGTTACCATGAACTGGTTTTTGGCATTCATTGAAATTTTCTGGAATGCCACTGAATTTTAGCACTAATTAATATCCACTTACAGAAAAAGTGTTGACAATAACTGTCTATTATTGTGAACTGTGAATTATTGTGAAATATTGTGTCTATTATTGTGTATATTATTTAACATTTAGCAGGGTAATTTAGCAGAACAGAAGGTGCTTTCCAGAGTGTAGCTGGAAGTAAATTAAGTGTGATATAAATGTTTATAATGTTAGTCTCTTAACTGAGTGGCCAAGGAAGTTTTTGTTACTGTTGAAGACTTCCACACTGATGGCATGAGATACTTCCTCCACTATTATCCAGCCAGACATTACACTTTGCTTCAAGTATTTCTGTCTACAATGCCCATTATTTTACATTTTACTCTTGAAACTCCAATTTTGTGTACTGCAGACTTAGTCCTTTATTTTTTCCTCACTCCCAATCCTTTTAACAAATAAAGATTTGATTAATTGGATTTCATTCCTGGCTTTCTCTGCAGAGATACATTGCTGAAAGTTTTACAAGATTGTACAGCTTGATCTGACTGTAGGTAGCCACTATGCAGACCTGTTTCTATTTTATAAAATAAGAATGTCCCTGCTGAGCTCAATTATTATAACAACCGTATTGCCTATGATTGGTGAGCCAATTTATAATTTAATAAAGCTAACAATCTAATATTTTAATACACTCACAAGGGGGAGATGGACTCTAAAGCTCATGTGCTAAAGAATCACTTAAAATGGCATTTGTCTGAGTTAGAAAGAATGATTGGGTCTCTCTAAGGAATTCATTTTGTTAAAAGGGATTTAATCTTTTTTACTAGTTAAGATACCAGGCCTTTCCTAGTACATTCCAGAGAATGGAACATATTTAGATATTTGTCTGTTTTCACTCTCATCAATATATGAAGAGGTTGGAGAGAATAATTGTGCAGTTAAGACATTGACTGACTCAGTGTGGAACCTACATTCTCAGTAGATGTATTGAATAGGGGACTGCCAGCATCTGCATGGCTGAATCTGTAAGATGATTCATTAAGGCGATATCTATATAGCAGTTCCCATGGTTTTAACCATAAGCTGGAGAATGGGTAAAGCAGAAGGTTATATGTTCAAAAAACTACCATGAAATTGCATCTTCTCTGTTTTCAGAGGAACAATACCTTGAAGGCCTACACTTACAAAAATGTCCAGTTTTGCCAGATCCAGAGAGCTGCTGAATGTCTAAGCAGCAGCCATGTCTATCAGGATCTATGTTTTCCCTAAATAGTAAAAGCTTCAGGATTTGCCTCAGCAATTTGAGGGGGATTTAGATATTTTCTAACTTTTGGCATGATAGATAGATAGATCAATTAAAAGCAGGAATTTCATTAGAGTTCCTATTCTTCAGCCTTCCTCAGTGATTAACATCTGTTCCACCCTAGTTAGAGAGGAGGATACAAAAGAGGTGCCCCAGGTAGCTCAGCTATTTCTTCCTGCTAAAGAGTTGATCATCTCTCTTTCATGCAATGCCTGTTTGACCAGAGTCGAGAGAATGTCATCTTATCTGCAACTCATAGTCTTATAACAATGGAATGTGAAGATATGCAGATCCATGGGATTTGTCTGGCTATTTTACTTCCATGGAATTTTTCTTTTATGCCTATAAAACTGTCCCTCCCTTCCCACACCCTGGAATCTGTTCACTTTGCAAATATCTTATAATCCCCCGAGTTTGTGATTTACAGCTTCTCAGTAATAGGGAGACTGGAAGCCCTTTGAAAATATGGAATTAGCATTATTTCAGAGTTAACAAAATTAGAAACTTATTTTTTTTTTCCAATTTTCATTTGTTCTCTTCTGTTGGATATACAGCCTTTCTGTGACATGTTCATAACAGCAAGCCTCCTCTAAAATCTATTTTCTTGAAATCATATAAAAACTTCTTTTCTGGAGTTTATAATTCTGTTCTTTGCATCATGCTAAAATCTCATCCCCAGGGTAAGACTGTGTTTGACCAGTCCTAGCTATGATGCTATAGAATTGGCTATTTAGGTATTAAAGGAATGAAAAGAATTTTATCAGCAAAATAGCAGGTCTTCATGCTGTATCTGGGGATATCTAAATGACTGTGCTCTGCTGAACTTTAGGCACGTACTGCAAATGCATAGGGTTTCACCAATGATACGCTTTGCTTCCTCCTCAGTTGGATTCATTGTACAAAGTGGTATTTGTTGACTTTTCAGGAAGATGCCTGTTTGCAAAATTTTTACTCATTTTGTTGCATCACATAGGTTACTAAAGCCATTGAAGAATCAGGGGGCAGAATACTGAGGGATTTGAGCCCAACTTTGTTGAAATTAGTGATGGATATATGCATAAATTGTACACCAAGCCAGATAAGGACAGATGTATTTATTTTTCCATGCATATAAGCTATTGTTTAAGGGAAGAAACACATTTATATGTCAATATTTAGGTAATTAATCCTTTCTCAATTCTGTTATGCCTATTTTTCTCTCCACCCTTTGCTTTATTGTTTCATTCCTCTTAATGAAATATAGATATGCATTGTGTTATCTATGCATTTGAAGCATAAACACCTGACTAGGTATATATAAGCCTTAATTTAAAAAAATCATAGGTCCTAATTTAAAAACTGTGTGTTCAGCTGTCTTAATTTGCAAGTGCAAACCAGGAATTGGCAGGTTGTTAATGTATGCTGGTAGCCTTTTTTACATGCAGTTACCTAGCTTGCATATATAATCATGCATGGGTATACAAAAGAGGTATGTCATTGTTCACACATTTTGTCTATGTATTTGCAAGCCTAGATTTAAAAATCATATAAAAAACTCTTTTGTCTATTAACATATATCTTTCTGTGTGTTAAGTAGAAATGCATTTTTGACTTTGAATATATGATATCTACTAGAGCTTATTAAAAATGTCAGAGGATTAGATGTTTGTCCACTTAGGCCAGATTCTATTTTACCAGTTAGGTGTCTAAGTGGACTTAGTCACCTAAATGCAATTCTATTCTACCCAGCTTGAGTCCCTGAGAAATAGTTCATGAAAAAGGTAGATGGGTCCTTTTTGTTGCTCTTTTGTTAAGGATGATTGTTTTCCATGATTGCCTTATCTGTGTGTCAAAAGATGGCTGATGAAGCCTATCGAGGATCTACTGCAGCTTAGACATATGTTTCTGTGTGTGGTGGGTAGTGATGGATTTTTGATTTGGTCTGCGACATACTGTTTCTGCAACTCTCACTTTCACATCTTCTGCTGTTGTTGTTGTGAAGTTTCAAAGTGCTGAGACCCTGCAGTAGACTCTTTCTCCATTTGGGGTGGTCCTGGGCAATAGTCTCCCATGAGTTGACATCAATGTTGTATCTTTTAAATTGATCTTGAGGATGTCCCTGAAGTGATTTTTTAGTTCTCCTCTTGAGAGTACACATTGGCTGAGCTGGGAGAATAAAACTTGCTTCGGGAGTCTAGATTTGAACATCTGGATGATATAGCCAGCCCAACAAACTTGATGATGGTTGATCATCACCTCAATACTTGCGGTGTTTACTTGCAGGAAGTTACTAATGTTGGTATGTCTGTCTTCCCAGTGGATTCAGAGGATCTTCTGCAGGCAGCGTTGATGGTACTTTTCCAATAACTTTAGATGTCTGCTGTATGTTGTCCATGTCTTAGCTCCATACAGGAAAGTGGGGATCATGACTGATTGATAAACCATGAGCTTGGTTTTGCAACTGATGTTGCGATCTTCAAACACCCATTTCTTCAGGCATTCAAAGGCTGCACATTTAAAACAATGTTGGATTTCTTTGTTTATGTCAGCCTTCTATCTGAGATGGCTTCTGACATACTGGAAATACTCAACATTCTTCTGAGTTTCACTGAGAAACTGATTACCAGAGCCAGGGACTGTTCATTAGGAGTTTGTTGGTAGAGGAGCTTAGTCTTCTGAATGTTCAGTGTCAATCCTATTTTCTTCTATGCCTCAGTAAAGATGGATAAGATGACAGTGGGTACAGAAGTTTCATTTAGTTCAGTCTAAATAGGCTTAAATTGATCTAAATGCTAATCTGCACAGATGTTCAGTTAGATTGGGCCAAAAATGGCCAAAAATGGCCATCCCAATATAACTTAGTCCACCTGAGGAGGTGCACTAAGTTAGATTGGGAACAGGTTAGTTCAATCTACTGAATACCTGTAAATGTTAGGGATGCAGCCCCAGGGCTGTGCTTTACCTCCAAGTCTGGTTGCCCTTAACTGGGCTCTTTAGAACCTCCCATCGCTGGATACATGACCCCCCTGCTGTAGATTTGCCAGCCTCTCCAGTAGGTCCTCTCTCCCCTCCCCCTCGCAGGAACAGTCAATCTCCACCCCCGCATGGACCTGCTACCCCACAACCCAATCCTTCCCAGGTCCCCCCTCCACCCTGACTTAAATTGTGTTCTTGATGCAGTTTCTGGTACTAGTGAATGTCTGCCCAAGCAGGACCTGATCTATGACCACATGGCTTGTAGCAAACAGTGGGATTGTAAATTGGGTCCCAGGAACATCTGCATGTACCCAGAGTGTAACAAAGGTAGATGGGTTCTCAAGACTTGAACAGATTGTACTTGTGCTGTTTTTGGATGTGGCAGTACATTAAAGAGAGTGAAAATTAGTGTGTGCATGTCTGTTAGCCTTTTAGGTATTCTGTAAAGCTCTTGTTTTAACTCAGGCTTTTGGGGAGGAAGTTTGTCTGAAGGTTGGGCAAAATGGGATTCATTATATGTACTATTGAGGGTGGGGGATCTACCTATTTTCTTGTGGATATGGGTTTACTGGAGTGGGATAAACAGTTTAGTTTCACAAAGTATAATTTATATTATGAGTGTGAACCTGTGTACCGTGTTTCCAAACACACACACACACACACACACACACACTATGCATATGTATACATAATTAAAATTCTAAAATCATCATTTGTTTTGTGGGAGACAAAACAGCATCCATTTGTAACCGTTACGTAGGAGTCTACCCGTCACCACAGTTTTGAGCTTAAGGTCCCACATGGACAGCTGCAGCTTCAAAGAATCCCAGTGACCTAGATTTAGTTGTAGATTACTGTCTGCTTTGGCCTGTGCCTTCTATCCCTGCACCAAGAGCTTGATTTTAGTTGCACAGGCTGACTTGCTCAGTGCTCTGACCCATTTTACCATGGCAACCTAGTTTACTGTACCAGTGGCTAGAAAAAACACATAGTTGACTTTTGAAGGATTCCAGGATTAAGTTCACTTTTCTGCCCTTTTCTTTTTGAATGTGCTTAGCAGGCATGATGAAAAAAACCTGACACTTTCCAACAGCATTAGAAGCCAGGATGAGATTTAAGCCAGGTACTATTTCATTATTTCTATGTCACTGTTTGTCTGGATGAGTTTTTTCTTATTTTTGTATTTGTCAGCAAAACTAGCCAATTGGCTTTTCTTCTCCCAGCCACCTCTTCCCTGGCTCTCCTTCCCATCAAAATCCATCTAATAAGTATGTTACATATCATATTATATTTTGTTTTTCTGATCACACATGAACACATGAACTTAAATACTCAGGAATAAAATCACTCCAGCTAATATGTTAGCTGCTGCCTCTGTCTCTCTGTGCATTTGCAACAGTGGGAACCATTTCAGAGCCAATTCCTTTCAACACATGTTTAGCTACTATGTTTTGGGGAAGCATATTTAGTTGGAGGCAAAAGAAAAGCATAACCCCAAAAAGAACAATCTGACAATGAGAAGTTAGGGAAATGAGGTAGCAATGTCTTTTTCAGATATTCAGCTTTTCTGTGTTTCTTTCTTCTTTCCTCTTGCAGAGGGCACCACTTATATGAACTGACCATCACTTGATTGCTGCTTGTGGCCATAATGTTCTTAAGGATGGAAAATATCAGGCCATCTCTGAAAGAGATGGAGAGTTACCTAAGTTTCAGTTTAGAGGTTCATGTTTACAGATGTTTTTAATTTAATAGAAAAAAGGAAACATAAAACCATGTTAAATTTTATTGGGCATCATCATGAAAGTCCTTATCAGCCCAGTCTCCATAATGTACCCTGTAAAAATTGTATTTTTGAAGATAACAATAGTACATTTTTGTTTTACTAGGCAATAATGTCCTTTTCTCTAGAGTCATCACAATATTTATGGCCATTCATTTCTTTTGTTCAGTTCATAAGAAAGAATCCAGAGACCAAGTGATAAGCGTTACTTAGGAAATATAGCTTTTTCACTTTGTGGGTCACTTCTTGGGCTCCACTAGAGCTGATCCTGCATTTTCAAATAGGCTGCAATTTGTAGACCCAGACTGAGTAGGAGTAATCATGGGCCTCATTGCAACTTTGATTTTAAGAAAGTGTGGAATCTTCTGTAGGAGGGGAAGGCTGGCTTCACAGGTAGCAAGGCAGAGGCAACATAATGAGAAAACCAGAACCAAAGAACCTTATTTTGGGTTATTTTCTGCCAAGTCAAATCATCCTTAATTTTTGTTTATCTCCCCACTAAGGCTACAGATCATAAACAATGGGTGCTAATTTGCAGTCAACCCTCATATTGCAGACATAGGTTACCATCTACTTTCTTCAACGTAATTCACCTTTGCTCCCAAAGAGTTGCAACAGTCAAGTACCAGATGATTATGAGAAGTCAGTAAGGCTACTGCACCTCCAGCTTGTACCTTGCTATTCATTATTTGCATTAAATTATCACTCAGAAGTCATAGACAAGACCATGGCAAATGTCATAATCCATTTTTTCAGTCTATGATGGGATCCTCTGTGCAGTTAGGTTGGTTCTCCCTGGAAACATTTTCTGCCCTGGAATTCACTGAAACCTCTGTGCCAAGAAGAGATGGAACCTGAGCTTCATTCCTCTCCCAACTGCGTGCAGCTGCCATCTGTGACAGGAAAGCATCTAATGTTATTAGGACAATTACAATTAGCTTGTTTGTGTTTTACTTCAGCTAGTTAGTTACCTTGATTCTGCTCCTGATTCTGCACAAATCCTCCAGCCGTCCATTCATTAAAAGTGCAATTGCCATTGGACCACTGTGAGCACACAGAAAAATAATATGATACCTATTTCTTATCTGTCCCTTCAGTGGTGAATATATACAGGGAGTAAACTCATGTACAAAGTTTGTTTTAAACTGTAGAGAAAACATTTTAGTGGTATCTTGTTTTGTTTTGTTTTGTAGCACCCTGGAGTAACAGTGCTTAACATACAGGCAGAAGAAGAAATTTGTTATAGGAATATCAAGCTTGTATTTTCATTGTTCTTTCTTCTTAAAGACTGAATGTTGAGCTGAAGCCTGAAAGATCAGTAATACACAGCTCTGCTGGATTTGGTCTCAGCAGAGTTTAGAGCGCCTTCCAGACACTCCAGGTGTGAGCTGAATAAAGCCACGTGTATCAGATAGGTTTCAACAAAATGGTCCTATTTGAACCTTAGCCTCGCATGAAGTGTAACATATGTAGTTTTTCCTACTGCATCTAGCTGACTAAAGGATAGAGGTACTGCATTGCTGACCTGGTTTGTATGAGCCAGGTTTAGCCAGGAGAAGCAGTTAGAGGGAAAGGCTGGAAACAATATGACAAGCCATTTATGATGATGTGGAGGAATAAAAGGAAGATTTTTCTGTTGGCAGAAAGATTTACCATGGTGTTTCCTATAATGTTTTAAAACATTGCCTGTTAGTATTGTCTGAGGTCTCACACTTTGTAGGACATGAAACAGGATTTTTATCCCACTGAAAAAGGGAACATATTTGCAGAGTGGCGTGGCACTGGCTCCTAATCCTGGAATTTCCTAGGATCTGAGATTTTAAAATTCAGAACTTTATGTTACAGAACATCATGCTACAGTTACCTTTGAACTCTATAAAGTTACATATATACTAATCTTGACCACCAGGATCTGGGGGAACGTTTGTTCATCAGAGTGCCCCAAGGGATGACAAGGTTGAACGGTCATAAACTACTGCGAGACCGTTTCAGGCTGGACATAAGGAAGAATTTCTTTACTGTCCGAGCCCCCAAGGTCTGGAACAGTCTGCCAGCGGAGGTGGTTCAAGCACCTACATTGAACACCTTCAAGAGTAAATTGGATGCTTATCTTGCTGGGATCCTATGACCCCAGCTGACTTCCTGCCCTTTGGGCAGGGGGCTGGACTCGATAATCTCCCGAGGTCCCTTCCAGCCCTGATGTCTATGAAAATCTATGAAAATCTACCCTTACAGATGAGGACATGGGATACTTTAGAAAAATTCTTCAGCTATGTGACCCTGCCATGTATGTATTTGTACAAGTATTTCATATGTAGAGCGAGTTTTCATCTCTCGAAGCCACAAAACTGACAAAGTCAACAGTTTGCAAAGGAGAGGCCAACATTTGCTTCTGCTGGAGCATTGCAGGAGGCACATGGCCAGTGCAATAAAGAGAATCTCAGTGGGAAAGGATTGTTGCTCCAATACCAGCAGAAATTTCAGCCTAAAAATTAAATTTAAGAACCAGGAAGACAAACAGAGATGCTGCCACATAGGCTGTTTTCATGTATATACAATGAAGAACCCCAAAGAAGTATTCCACATCAAAGCTTCTTGATAGATAGATTATTAATTTGTTCTGGACAATTTTTGTCAGACCTTCTGTCATTTCCAGGCCCATGTAGATGAAACTTAGTTCCCTTGTTATCAAATATCAGAATGTCTGTTTCATCTGACATGAGTGAGTAGGAAGTTCAGTATTTATTAATAAATCTCAAGTTAGATATCTGAATTTCATCATAATAAAGGCATAACAAAAACTGGCACATATGCATAGAATCCATAAGGAAAGTCATCTCATTGTTATTCGCATGAACTGAAATTTCAGTCCTTGCTCTGTAATGCTTGTGCTGTCTTCTCAAAACATCTTGTTTCCAGCTGCATAGCACTGTAGGTACAAACAAAAACACTTGGAGGTTGCAAAGAGCTTCTGACTGGTTCACCAGGAGTCCTGAGGATGTGGAAATCTAAAGTCTGCTTCTGTCATGCTCAAATGGCAAGCAATAGATAAGGAGTAAAAATTGTGGATACAAAAGAATTAGAGACTCCTCCTGAAAAATTACTGTATTTATTTTTTCAATTTAATATCAGGAACCCAGTCTTCAAAAAGAAAAATACATATATACTGATGAGCTTGTAGCCAGACCATGACATTTCTTTTCCCTCCAACCAAAACCTAAAGGGACAGTGCATTACACCCCTTTTATATTCACTTTATAATGGTATAAATTAATACACAACATGTAGAAATAGAGATAATCAGTTCCAGACTTCTTGAATGAAATATTGACACATTTGATTTCAGTAGGGCCAGAATTTTACTTCTTCCCTACATCCTTCTATTGGGTTCCCTCATTCCACTAACATATAAATATTTCTCAAGTATCCTGTGCCTAGTGACCACTGAATGAATACATCTCTTCTCTCCTAGGGGTCAAGCTCTTCATTATCAGAGGTATAACTTGAATTTTAGTGCCCTGGACATTGTGAGGTGGGGAAGGGGGAAGTGAATACTTATGTCTGTGTGTAGGGGATGCTGCAGTGATGGCAGTGGTGCTGGCTGCTGCTGCTTCAACACAAGCTCACTGGACATAGGCTACTGTGTCTTCTGCTCTGAACTGCTGCACTGGGGCTGGTACCCTAGTTGTCCCCCCCTCCATTAAACCCATTTAGCATTAGTGTAACTCCACTGAAAAGGCTGCAGTAACTGTTCCATAACTCCATTAATTTCAGTAAAATTGCTTTTTTTATAAAACTGCTATAATGTGTGTGTTAAGGCTGTATTAAGAAAAATTTAAAATGTTTATTATAAATGAATCAGCCCAGATGACTGACATTGTCGCTCTTACCATAGAATAATTTTACAAACTACCCCAAAAGGAAAAACATAAAAGAAAGCTTTTTTTTAACCTCTTCATGACTTATTTTTGAGGCAAGAATGTGTGAACTGATAACAGAAACCGAGAAAAACAGATATACACCGAAGTAGAACAGTGTGCAGAATGAATTAAGTGAGAAAAATGCATGGCTATCCCATGACTCATGAGGCAATTAAAACTAATTTTGGTGAATAAATTGCCCATAATAGCTATCACTATAGTGGCCAGGAGGAAGACCCAGTAAGGAATTTACCTATTCAAAGGGGGTGGAGGTGGGGGGGAAATAATAAGTAAGTCATATTGGAGAGAGAAAAGGCAAGGAGTATTAAAGACAACATTTCTCTCAGCTATGGTTTCACTTCTGGGTTTTTTTTTCCTTTTACATGAAAATTGAAAACTGTTCATGGCTTTAGCAATAGGCTTTTGGGGGGTTTTGTGCACACGCTTTTCATATGATAATTGGTAGATTCTATGGCAACCATTGAAAAGGAAAGTCTGAAAACAAAAGCTGCAGCAGGAGAGGATCAGTACATATTCACTAGGTCTGCAGGAATAACGGCAAAGACTCGCTCTTCAGAAAGGTATCTGATGGCAACTTGTCAAAGGGCCTTGTTCTAACTCCAGCAGAGTCAGTATGTAATTAATGCAGAGATATTATGATTACAATTTTTACTCCCTAAATTAAAAAAACAAAATCTGAATGAGTTATTTGCAGTCAGTCATCATTTCTTGTGTGGTCACACTTTCTGTAAGCAACAAAAATGGAAGAGCAAAAAAAAAAAAGATTTATAGTCAAATCCCACTTGCTTTACTCATGATTAGTTGTGTTTACTTCAAAGGATCTATGCACATGAATCAAGTGAGCAGGATTTTGTCTTTAGAGAGCTGATGTCATATAAAATCAGTGTTTAATTAGAAGTTTTATTTATCTACTTATCTGTTTGTCTGGGAAAGAATTTTTGATCTGAGCTAATGGAGTTATTAAATCTCATGCCATGTTGTTTGCAGGACAGCAAATTAATATTTTGAAGGCTGTGCTTTCCCACAGTGATAGGTGGAAGCAGCGCATCATGCAGTGTCATGTATAATGGTGATGCCAGCCATGAAATAGGCAATGGGGTAGGACAGCTAAGGCATTCTTGCTGTTATTTCCCCAGCCCATGAACACAAATCAAGTCTGTCTTTCCCAAGAAACACAGCAAAATTCACCATTCTGACAAGAAAATAAATAAAAAGGAAATGAAATGATTGCACTTATTATTCGCACAAACCTCCATGATGCCACAATTTATGTCTTACTTAGAGGCAGTTAGAATGTATTGAAAATGTCTTATTGTAGACTGCTGCTGACCCCTCCTAATTGTCTTGTTTCTACAGTCTTATTTTTCTCATGAGAATTACCCAGATTTTGAACTAATTACCTTACATTAGTCTTTTATTATAGTGCTGGTAAGAAATGGTGCCATGCACATGACAATGTTTTCTCTGTTTGAATGAACACTGAACCTTTTATTACAATGGAATTCCAATGGAATTGCATATTATAAGGACATTGTCACCAAAGAAAGAAAAAAAAGGGGGGGGGCCAGTTTCACTGTGACTTTATGCATGACAATGACTAGTAACAATATCTAAGGGATTATGAATGTTTTGTCACTTGTTGCGACACTTAGCAATTGTCATAAGGGGTGTGTTTTACTAAACTATGATCTGTTGCCTTGTGAATGATAAAAAAAAATCTCCTTTCTCAGAATTTCACTTCTGGGTCCGGTTGTTCTTACACAATAAAAACTGGGCTCAGAGAAAAAGGGAGAATAGGAATTACAGAGAATTATGATCTGAATAATAATGACACTATTCCCAAGAAGAGATGATTCATATTACACATACATACCTTTCTATAATTAAATATGTATTTTAAAAGTATACATATTTTCCTCTTTTGCTCTGTGTTTTCATGATACCTTGGGAGAGCTCTCCCAGATAATTATTAATCAGATCCCACCATGCTGGATCTCGGTGCTCTTAAACTTGCTTTGAGCTTAGTCAGCAGCACTGCTGGCTCTTTTTCTTTCCCTGGCATACTTTCTGGATTCAGACTCTCTGCCTGTAACCCCTTCAGAGAACTCATGACCCTGGGACTTTAGACTGCTACTCATAGCACAGACCTGCAGGCTTCCCAGTACCCTAAGCTTAAACCAACTTTATGGGTATCTACACAAGGACATATAATAGTCAAAGCAAACTGATTGTAAAAGTTCTAAAAAGCAAATTTTCTCTTCTTTAGCTAGCACTACAAATGTTCTAACTTTAACACAATAATCAATGTCTTCATACATCTCCTGCCTCAATTTTCTTGCCATTCTTGAGCATAAGTTTTGGCCTTTGGCCAGAGTTCCCCCCAGTGTCCAAAACCACTTCACTCCCCATCACACACCTCCTAACCCCTGCCTGAATACTTCTTCTCCAAACCATGGAGTTTTTGTCACACTCTGACTTCTGAAGTGTATGTCCTTTTGCTTCCCTATAAGCCTCCTATTAACGGACAGTGAAATACCCTTTCTTTTCCAAGCCCCAGTCTTGTTTGTCAGCTGATTCCCTGCTCAGCTTTGCCAGCAGATTCAAATCCCTCCTCTGGTAATGTGCTGCTTAATTTTCAGCCATAGAACCACAGACTTGAAGAAGCAGTCTGCTCTGTGTGGTATTCATCTTTTTTTTCCAAGGAAGTTCAATTTGAATGGATTGTCATCGAGGTTTCATGACCTTGTGCCACTTATAAGAATTTCTTTTGTTGCCCCCTTAGAGGTTTAGTTCAATATACAAGAATCCCCCAAACTGAAGAGAATATATAGGCAGTGCATAGAGAGATTCTTCAAATCCCCGTACTTAGTACCGCATATTACTGCCTATGCAAAATATCTCTCTATTGTCCTTATGCCAATGAAACACTGGCATAGCAGAAGCATATGCATCATGTTCAATACAACATGAGTACTTCACATTTCCCATCCCAGCTTCTATCTCAGTGCTCCTCACTCTTCTTTTGCTATCCCACCATCTTCTCAGGCATGCGCAGATGACGGTGATCAGCTGAAACCAAGTTGTTTCTAAAATGACTCAGTGAATTCCTCTCCAAAGGACACGGGGATTGATGTGAGGCTAGGACACTTTCAAATTCCTCAGTCACTTTGTATGGTGAACTTCAAATGCCTAGAGATTTATCTGAGTTCAATATGGAAAGTGTTACTGTAAAAAGTGATTGAAGAACCTAAAACTCGCAGTGACATTGATGAATATGTTGAAAAGACTTCAGGGTTTGTTTGTTTTTTCTTTGTAAAAGTCATATTTGAACTACTGGCTATGGAAATTCCAAATTTTCTCTCTTCCCCCTTTCATGTGGTTTATTGGATCTACTTTAATGTGCCTCTGCAAGGCAGGCTCCCATACTTTGAAGCAGAATCTGTGAGTTCTAAGTCAGCACATGAGCTGTTTGCAAAAGGGTTGTCATTCTCCCATGTGATTCACAAATCATTGAAGACCTGAGTACAGTTTTCAAAAGAAATGTGGTCAGGTCCCAAGAGTTCTCCTAACTGTCTTGCCCCAGGATGGCAATCCACTATTGGGCACCTAGGAAATCTCTGTGTGAGAGGTAGGCACTCCAAAGGGCTGTGCAGAAAGGTGCTTGAAGCAAATTCATAGGAAGCACTAGGCACAGTTGTCCCACTGAGCTTCTTCTCTTCCTTTGGAGCTCAGCATATGAGGTGCTTTGAGCTATATCTCAAGATATAGAGCAGATGGAAACTGCCCACTTGAACTAGTATGCTCAACATGCACTAGCAACACGAGTGCATCCATGTTCACGGTGGTGTTGCTGACTACTTTTTCTATAACAGCTTGTGCAGACTTATCCTTTGATCATAGTCTTCAGGGCAAAGCCTGTACCTTAGGCTTTGTCTGTATAAATAAAAAAATGTCCATGTTGAACAAAATCTGTTTAGAAGCTGATTTAGTGAAACTGGTGCAGCTCTTTGTATGAACATTGTCATTTGATTTGATAAGTATCTTATCTTGATTTAGCAGAAGTAAACACTTACAATTTTCACTTAAGACAGATTCATTTTTAAATTGTTTCTGCACTGATTTAGTCAAATCAGTAGACAAGGCCTTCATCTCTGGGATTAGAGGGGTTGACTAAGAGATGAAATTAGTGAGGTGACTGACAAAGTTCTTTCCACCATTGTTCTTGTTTGGCAAGGGCTTACATACCTTCAGTTCACACTTCTGGTGTTTTCTAGTTCAGTTAAGATCTAAAGGAGCTAGAATATTTTGTCAGCCTGGAATTCTCCCAAACTATGGAAGTGATAAAAACAAAGAAGTAGAAAATAAATTGCATTGTTGTCAAGTATTGCTAAAACACAGAACCTCTAAACAGCATGAGAAAGCTTGAGCTGTCACAACTCAGAATACAAAGGGAAAATATTAGAAATAAAAGCCAAGAGGAATCAGATTCCATTTCCATTTTGGTAGAAGGGAAAACCATGCAGGTATTCTCTTCAGAGGGGAGAGAGCATGAAGGTGGGAGGAAGCTGACAGGGCCTCCTTAGAAGACTAGTCTGTGGCACCATCAGGGATCAAGGACCTATGTGCATACAGCGGGATCATACTCGCATAGACTGTAATCTCTCTGAAAGCCAGAGACTGTATTTCACTGGTGATTGGGTTCTGATTCCTTACTTGTAATAAGCAGTGCAGCATGCTAAGTAATCCTATTTGTTTTTCGTGGACTTCTCAGGGAGGAATATACTACTCACTCTAAGAAAGGATAGCAGAAATCTGACACAAAGTGCGTGTAAAATGCCAAGCCTGTTATGATTTTAATCTTGTTTGGGGTCTGTGCTACTGTAATGTGTTTCTGCCCAAATCCTATTTGGCTTGTAAGATATTTGAATGGCACTTAACCCACCTTCTAGATAATAGTTACTAAATGTGGCCTTGTTCTAACCTGTGCAGAAGACGTAAAGCTACTAAGATGTCTCGGTTTTTTAGTGTGCCTCCCTTTTGGCCTGAAAAGCTGTTTTGGTGATTATAACTGATTTAGTCCACATGTTCTGAAGTGATATAAAATTGTTATATGGTCATCTAATGTCCTCTGTCCTCAGATAAAATCCCATTGCATCTGGTATATGTATAAACTCTTTATTAGGTTTGTGAGAAGCTTCAGACCCCGATTTGATTCAGCAGAGATTTGGCCCGATTTGGTGGCTGAACCTCTGAATCCAGATCAAGTGAAAGGAACCTTTAATCGCTCTGAATCAAATTGGAACCTTCCAGATTGATTCAGAAAGATTTGGTGATTCGGACATAGACACAGCTTTAAATATTTTTTCTATATACCTCTGGGTAGTGGATGGCTCATGAGTGCTGTGATGCTGAGGCACGTGGACTGTCTCACAGAAGCGCCGGGAGCTCCCTGCGTGCTTGGCAGCAGACCTAGAAGTGGACCAGAAGCACTTCTGGTCTAATTCTGGGTCTACTGGGGAGCATGCTGCTCCCCTTCCTCCCCACCCCACTCCCACGGATCCCCCTGGTTTGATGACTGGGGTCTCCTGGGTCTGGGGGGTCCAGTACTTCTGGTCGACTTCCAGGTTCACCGCCAAGCACATGGAGCACCCACCGGCACTCCTGTGGGATGCTCCATGTGCCCCACCATCGCAGCATTCACAAGTCATGCTGGTACCTTGAGGTATATGGAAAAAACATTTAAAGCTATATCTGTGTCCGAAGCACTGATTCTCCAAACCAGCATCGAATCTTCACTTCAGATTCATAGTTTCATATTTTCATAGTTGGTAGCGTCATCAGGGAGCTGAGCAGATCATCAAGTCTGACCCCCTGCCAGGGCAGGAAAGAGTACATTCATTCAGGTGTTTATTCAGACTCCTCTTAAAGACCCCCAGGGTAGGAGCCAGCACCGCTTCTCTTGGAAGTTGGTTCCAGATCCTAGCCACCCTGACAGTGAAGCAGCGCCTCCTGATGTCTAGTCTGAATCTACCCTCTGCCAGCTTGTGACTGTTATTTCTAGTCACTCCTGGCAGTGCTCGGGGGAACAGGGAGTCCCTCAATGCCTGCTGGTCCCCACTGACTAGTTTGTAACAGGCCACTAGATCCCTCCTCAGCCTTCTCTTGTGGAGGCTGAACAGGTTCAGGTCCCTGAGCCTCTCCTCATAGGGCCTGCCCTACTGTCC
>NW_017728918.1:91504177-91510201 GCF_001723895.1 Crocodylus porosus | reverse complement strand
AGAGGGGGAGGATCACCTCCTTGGACCTGCTTGAGATGCATCTGTGGATGCATGACAAGGTGTGGTTGGCCTTCCTGACTGCATCCCCACACTGCTATCCCATGTCCATATTGGCCTCAATAATGACTCCAAGATCCTTCTCAGCCTCTGCACTGATGAGAAGGAAGTTCCCCAGCCTGTATGTATGCTGCTGGTTCTTCCTCCCCAGGTGCAGTACTATGCACTTGTCAGTGTTGAAACCTATCCTATTCTTTTCTGCCCAACCCTGTAGCCTGTCCAGATCTGATTGCAGCCTATTCCTTCCTTCTAGTGTTCCCACTTCTCCTCAGATCTTAGTGTCATCAGCAAATTTGAACAGGGTGCATTTTACCCCTTTGTTCAAGTCACTGATGAAGATGTTGAACAGTGCGGGCCCAAGGACCCCGAGCCCTGCGGAACCTCACTTCCTACATCCCTCCAGGTCGAATAAGACCTGTCCACCCCCACTGTCTGGGTGTGGCCCTCCAGCCAATTAGTGACCCGTCTGACTGTGTAGGCATTGACCCTACAGTCTCCTAGTTTTTTAATGAGAGTGGGGTCAGAGACCATGGCGAAGACCTTCCTGATTTCCAGAAATACTATATCCACCATGACACCTGTTTCAGACCAGATCCAAATTGAATACAGCCTGCTTCTCACACCCCTACTCTTTATAGGTCTATGATTCCTTAGACAGAGAAAAACCATGCCAAGTGATTTCCTAAAACTGAGACAGCTCTCCCTTTTGCCCATTTCCCAGGGGTTTAGACATTTGCTTGGAAAGTAGATCAGGGTATATTTTAGTCCACATCTCTCTCCTCCCAGGAAAATTCCCTAACTTCTAGGGTTGGGCAAGACTGGGAGCATCAACTATGTCTCCTGCTGAAGATGTGCTCTCAGGTGGAATAAATACAAGAGTCTTTGTATCTAAAAGGAGAGGATGCAAGAGAGAGCCTGACTTTGTATCCCCTGGAGGAGGCCACTGTGCTGGGATAGAGGAAGCTCTACCCTCAATGCTGTTTATGCATTTTATATTAAAACAATAATTAGAAAAAATGTATAAATAACATTAGGAGCAAGAAGCAGAACCCTAGGTCTCTTTCTACTTTACAAGGCCACAGGCTTATATTTTCTCTTGCTTACTTTCCTTCTGACTCAGTCGTCTTGTCTCTTGAGAGAGACAGCCTCAGCCAGAGAAATTGAACTTATTCTCAATTCAATTCAGTCCTGTTCAAACTTGGATGAGCCAAATCTTCCACTTCTTGGGCAAGCTCTCTAACCACCAGATTATTGGGTAAATGTAGGTGACTGGCCTTCCTCATTCTGTGCCTTTCTTTACACTACACTCTATCTTGCTGTCACAGTGGTTTAGATAGATACCTAAAGGCAAGGTGGATCCTACCATGACAGAAGGTTCAGGTAGATGTCTCCCCGTGATGATCCAGATCTTGAGGTGTTGGAAGTGCATAATGCATTATCAGCATGAGAAAACTATGTGCTACCCCAGGGCAGAATACAATTGGCCTCTGAATGTGAAAGATGTTTCTTTTTGGGGGTGTGCAAGTGTTAAGTCTTAGATGTCCAGTCAGTGGAAAGAGGTCTGGGCCCTAATCAATAATTAATAAATTAATGTCTCAGAGCAGAAGAAAAACATTAGTTTTGATTTTTAGGAGGGATTTTAATTATTCTAAAATGCCACTTTCCAACCCCTCCACCCCCAAATTAATAGCAACCCCTTTTTCCTGAGGAAAACACAACACTAAGCACTGAGTCTATTCAGTTTTACTAACTCCTTTCCAAAACTTTACCATAGTCCCACTGGAATAAATCTGGAGGAGCTGAGCTTTTATCTCTGATCCAGCTTTCCTACAATGCCTGTTTCTTAACACTGTACTTTTGCTTCTTTAAGAGGTTTGCACTCAGTCCAGGCCAGCACATTAGAAGACAATATTACACTGGGGTTGTTACAGGAAGAATTTATCTAAGGCAGAAAATATCCTTACTTAATTCAATTTAGAAAGGGATATTACAGGGTCAGAAAGGAAGAGAAAATGTGATGGCGGGGGGAGGGAGGAAAGCCAGGCCATTGGGAAGTTAAAGAAACTAAAAAAATATTTTCAGGCACTAAATAAAAAAGGAAGAAAGGAAGGTTACTTCATGCCTAGACTATTAGTCCCCATGTGCTTTTTGGAGGGAGGTTGGCAGGCATTCTGTCATAACAAAGAGGATATGATAGCTTTTTTAAGAATATGAAAGATCAGATCCTCCCTAAGAGAGCATCATAACCATCTGGAGGACAAAATCCACTCCCATCAAAACATGTATCTAGGTCAATTGATGATTTCAAAGGCATGGGGTTCATTATGGCTAAGGACTGTTAAATCTGTATGACTGTGATATAAGAAGAGTGCAATCTGCTTTTATTTATATATCTCATTTATACAATGTACCCCAAGGTACTGTACAACTCATAAAAAGTGTGAAAACAAAATCCTTGCTGAACTGTATAACAAATTGAAAATATATTTTAAGCCTTGTTTTAAAACCAGCAGTACTATGCATCTCAGTCCAGACTATGAGAGGGAGAGTAGTACAAATATAAAAGGAATGACTGGAAAAGAATAAAACCCCCTCAGCTTTGTCCCCTTGTCTAAAGGCATGCTTACTCCCTCCTCTGGGCCATGCTAAAGAGTGGTACACTGAAGCAGAGCATTCCCATTCAGGGAACCACACCCAGAAAAAAGTTGGAGAGCTAATGATGTATGCATAGTGTTGCTGCAGAGTGACTACATTACATTTTCAGGGAGGTAGGATGTGTGAGATAGGCATGCTAGGCTTTACTGCAGTGCTCTGTGTTTGGATTCAGTAGCAGCCTAGACATGATTTAGGAGTCATAGGAAGGGCTATTCATTCTCTTTTGGAGCTCATGGCTATCTATAACAAGGCTAAATGAATCAATTTTTTTGTTGTTGTTCATTTCTCTTTTAAGCAACTTCTTTGAAATCCTAGCTTGCTTCCCTTTTATCATAACTTCTATAAAATAGATGTGTCAAGTAGACAAAATAGTTTGGATCCTTAAAAAAACTCCAAAAAACAAAACAAAACAAAACCCCAACTATTAGATAACTGTGTCTTGTGTACCATGCAGAAAAAGACATACACAATAACTTTGCCTTGGCAATTAAGTTTGCACTTTCTCTATTTAATGTACTGTGTTTCTATATACTTCATATTAGTGTAACCATTCAGCTTTTTGAAATGATAAAAACAACTGTTTCTTGGGGGTTTGTTGCTCACACACTCATCTTGTTCCAGTTAGGCTCCGGAGTGGCAAGAGATGGATGGTGAAAGCCCGCCGCGCCCCCGTTCCCCTTAAGCCCCCTAAGGGGCGGAGCCCCCTGCCGATCCCCAGCACAGCCAGAGGCAAGTGGGGCCCATGGTGGGAAGGGGTTAACCCCTCTCTGAGTGGGGAGGAGGCGGCTGCATGGAGCTGGGCCAGGTCAAGCCCCACCCAGGACCCTACTTCCCCCAGCCCCCCAGGGAGCCACATGAACAGGCTGCGCAAACAGGCACACTTATCTGCTGGCGCGTGAGTTATCATGGACTTCGCACAGGAGGGGGCACGGGAGGGCCCGAGACCTGCCTGCAAACCCCCCAGGGTAGACAGTCCCAGCTGTAGCCAGCCTACCACAGCCATGACACGAATGGGCATGCGCCACACCCCAAAGGTCCCCTTGGGCTTTAGGGCCCCCCCCAGGTACCTCGGACACCTCAGAAACTGCCACCCAGACAGAACCCATGGTTCCAGGCACCACGCAGACAGAGCCTCTGGCTCTCGCCTGCGCAGGCTGCCTGTCCCTTTTTCAGGCTCTGGGGCCCAGAAGCATGGCCACCTCCCCATGTGGGGTCTGCTCCCTTTTGAGGACTCTGGCGCGCCAGCTGGAGGAGCTCCAGGTTACAGTCCAGAGACTACATGCCATCAGGGACTGTGAGCAGGAAATTGACTCCTACTGCCAAGCCCTTCTCCCCTGGGAGCCGGAGGGTAGACCACTGTCTCCCTCCAGGACAAAGGAGGACTCCAACACCTTCTACTCTGTCCGGTCTGTCCAGTCAGGGGCATAGATCAAGGTGGTTATGGGCCCTAAGGCCCACTGAAGCTTAGCAACAGGTACACATCTCTTGCTGCTCCAGTTGAGCCTGCTGAGTTGCCAGCTCCCACAGGCAACACAGGCTTAACTGCAGCTACCGTCCCTGCTGTCCCCAAGACAAAACGTAAGGTGCTTGTTGTGGGAGACGCCATCCTGAGGGGGAGTGAGGGGACAATCTGCTGCCCTGACCCCTTAGTCCAGGAAGTCTGCTGCTTCCCAGGGGCCTGCATCCGGGACATTGAAGAGAAAATCCCAAAGCCCCTCCAACCCACAGACCACTATCCTATGCTCCTTATTCATGTGGGCACCAATGACACGGCTTAGAGCACTCCCAGCCGGGTTATGAGGTGCTACAGGGATTTGGGCACAGGGCTAAAGGGTCTGGGGGCACAGGTGGTGACCTCTACCTGACTAAAGAAATTTATGGGCCAATGAGAGGCAAAGCTCTGCTCGACCTGGTACAGGCTACAGGGGATGACCTAATTGGCAACCTAGTGATTGTTGGGAAGTTGGGTGACAGCGAGCATGAGCTGATCACCTTCACCATCCGCTGTAAAGCTGGCAAGTCAGTCAGCAACATGGAAGTCCTTGACTTCAGGAAAGCCAACTTTGACAAGCTCAGAAAGCTCATCAGTGAGGCTCTAAGGGACCATGACCCCAGGGAGAGGGGAGTTCAAGAAGAGTGGTTGCTCTTCAAGGGAGTGATCTTCAATGCACAAGCTAAGTCTATTCCATCTTGGAGGAAAGGCAGCAAGAGGGCACAGCAGCCCCCCTGGCTCTCCAGAGACCTAGCAGACCTCCTAAGGCTAAAAAGAAAAGCCTACAAAGGATAGAGGATGGGAGGGTTATTCTGCACTGGTCCAGTCCTTCAGGGAGCAAACCAGGAAAACCAAGGCTGCAGCTGAACTCCAACTAGCTTTGAGCATCAAGGACAATAAAAAGTCCTTTTTCAGATATGTGGGGAGCCAAAGAAAAAGCAAGGGCTACATTGGACCCTGATGAAACAGATGGGGCAACCTGATGTCCAGAAAAAAGCCAACCTATTAAATGGGTATTTTGCATTGGTTTTTCATCAGTCCCATAGGATGCCCATGCCCGCTACAGGACAGGAAGGTCTGGGTGAGGGAGATCCCCTGCCCGATCCCCTGTCCTCCATACATACTGACCTCGTGAAGGAGCATCCTGAGAATCTGGATACCTTCAAGTCAGCCGGCCCTGACAATCTACACCCCAGGGTACTCAAAGAGCTGGCAAGCATCATAGACCAGGCCCTGGCACGGATCTTTGAAAACTCTTGGTGCTCTGGTGTAGTGCCCGAAGACTGGAAGAGAACCAATGTCGTGCCTATCTTCAAGAAAGAGAGGAAAGTGGATCTGGCTAACTATATAGCTTGACTTGTATCCCAGGGAAGATCTTAGAAAAGTTTATTAAAGAAGCCATCCTTAATGGACTGGCTGACTCCAACATCCTAAAGGATAGCCAGCACGGCTTTATTGTGGGTAGGTCTTGCTTGAAAAATCTCATTTCATTCTATGACCAGGTGACCTATCACCTGGACAAGGAAGAAGAGATTGATGTCATATATCTTGACTTCAAAAAAGCCTTCAGTCTGGTATCCTATGATCACCTCTTGGCCAAACTGGCCAATTGTGGCCCCTTGGGTCCACCATGATCCAGTGGCTGGGAAATTGGCTCAGTGGTGGGACCCAAAGTGTGGTAATTGATGGCAGTCACTCATCATGGTGTCCTGTGACAAGTGTGGTCCCTCAAGGCTCTGTCCTTGGACCCATATTGTTCAACATCTTCATTAATGATGTGGACATTGGAGTCAGGAGCGGACTGGCCAAGTTCACCAATG
>NW_017728918.1:91481435-91503967 GCF_001723895.1 Crocodylus porosus | reverse complement strand
CAGCTGGAGTACTGTATCCAGTTTTGGGCTCCACAATTCAAAAAGGATGTGGAGAAGCTTGAGAGAGTCCAGAGAAGAGCCACGCGCATGATCACAGGTCAGGAAAACAGATTTTATGATGACAGGCTGACAGCCATGGGGTTCTTTAGCCTGGTAAAGCACAGGCTCAGGAGTGATCTGATGGCCACCTATAAGTTTATCAGGGGTGACCACCAGTATCTGGGGGAATGTGTGTTCACCAGAGTGCCCCAAGGGATGACGATGTTGAACAGTCATAAACTACTGCGAGACTGTTTCAGGCTGGGCATAAGGAAGAATTTCTTTACTGTCCCAGCCCCAACAGCCTGCCATTGGAGGTGGTTCAAGCACCTACATTGAACACCTTCAAGAGCAAATTGGATGTTTATCTTGCTGGGATCCTATGACCCCAGCTGACTTCCTGTCCTTTGGGTGGGGGGCTAGACTCGATCTTCCAAGGTCCCTTCCAGTCCAAATGTCTATGAAATCTATGAAATCTTCCCAAGAATTCAATGGATGAAGAAGGACGAGAACAAAGTGAAGACGGCAATTCTATTTTTGTCTATCCTTTATGATAAAATGTTATGTGGCAACAGCATTTGATCAAAAAGAGAAAAAAAAATATTTGTGAAAAAAGAAGTGTGTCTAAATGTAAAATAATGACCTAGGTTGGCATGCTGCTCTTTTATGGATGACTTTTATGGATCCATATTAGGTTACCTACATAGCATTTTTGATTGTCTACCCGTGATATTTTTTTTCTTGCTTGCCTACAGGGCTGTTTTTCCATTTACATAATCAGGGCAAGTCTGTTTCTGAATGTGTGGCCATGTGCACATGGTTTACTGTGTACAACAACGTACCTGTTAAGACAGGATGCACAGTAGTGGCTGGAGTCCAAAAAAACACCTCCTGGGTACGTCCACCAAGATATTTACCATGCAGCCTATTAACTAGCCATGGGTTCAGGATCAGTTTAGGCTAGACATAAGGAAAACTTCTTTACAAGTTGAGTACCAAGGATTTGAAACAGGCTTCCCCCAGATGTGGTACAGTCATCTGCCCAGACGATCTTCAAACAATGTTTTGACTTCCATCTTGCTGGGGTCATCAGATCCCAGCAGTCTTTCCTGCCCAAGTACAATGGGACTGGACCCGATGACCTGGAAGGTCTCTTCCAGCCCCTAACAAGTAAGAAACTATGAGATCAGGCCCCACCACTACTCAGGGACTGCACGGGCAAGCAGCAGCTCAAGTGGGTAGGCTTTGCTGAAAGAAAAAAAGCAGCAAAGGGCCTGATCCACTTTTTTTCCCATGGAGCCTGCCTGCCTCTTCCAGTGGGTGAGCTGCCAGTGGGCCCTGAGCTTTGAGGGGTCCCAGTCCTTCCCTCCATTGTGGTGGCACCCACGGGGCAACCTGAGTGAGCTGGTAGCAGATGGGTGCTGCCCCAGGTCAGAGGCAGCACCTGGCCCAATCTAACTGTTCCCTGAGCCCAAACTGGGGCAGCATCTGCCTTCTAGAAGCTCACCTGGGTGGCCCCAGGGGGGATTGTCACCAGTGATGATGCATAGGAGGTGTAAGAGGGTGCACGTGCAACATCTGAGAATGCTGGTACACCCCCTGACTGGCCACACTCACCACTTAGGCAATGGGCAGGGGGGTCAGGTGGGAGTGCTGGTGCCCCCCCTCCCACAAGCATCGGTCAATCACTGCAGCTACACATCCAGAAGCAGCTGCAGCAACTCCCAGAAATGGCCATCCCCCTGGTCAACAGGACTGATCGCAAGGCGGGGGGGGACATGCCCCCCCCGACTGCGGTGGCACCAGTCAGCCATGATCATCACCATGGAAGGAAGGACCGGATCCCTAGCTTGCTCTCTTCCTTGTGTATTTGCCTATCTCCCTCTCATGGTTGCCCAGGAAAACAGATTCAAAAGGAGAATCAAAAAGGAACCCTATTAAGCTGATGTTAGGAAATTAGAAACATCTGTTTTCAAAACACCACTCTGAGAGGGGCCTAGGATTCAGATCCTCTAGCCTACCAAATGTGTGCAGTAGCTACTCAGCTATTTGACAGAAAAGTTAGGAGAACTTTCCCATGCTCAAATGTTGTTGTTGCCAGTCTGAATGACTAGGTAGTCATCTGTAATCTTCCAGGAATAGAAAACCCCTGGATGTGTAAATGGTGACTTAGATGACCAAGAAAGAACAGAATGTCAACACCTTTAAAGAATTTTCTGGGGGCTAGATGTTATTTTCAAATAGTACTCAAATAACAAAGCTCTTAAGCCCTTCCTTAACTTTGAGCATGAGTACTTCTAATGAAGTCAGAGACTTTTCAGTTGCTTAGGACTAACCATAGGCTTAAGTGCTTTCTGGATCAGGGCCACCATGATATTTTCTCAGTGGCAGCTCTTTTATTAACAGCCCTGAGTGCCACAATCTGGAACTAACAGGGCAGTGTTTGATATTGTGGCTGACTGACATTACTGGCAACATCCATGTCATGGATTTAATCATGGCTCGACTGAAGTCAATGGCAAAACTCCTGTTGGTGTCAGTGGGTCAGGATTTTACTTCATGCTCTATAAGTCTGTGGTAGATGAAAAGATGCCCAGTTTTTGCACAACTGCCTAGATACTGTCAACAACTGAATCTCCAAGCCAGTGTATTCAGTTTGTGTCTGCAGTGGTATTGTAAATTCTGCCAAGAAGTACATCTTGCCCACCCACTACCACTCTCCAGATGCCAAATGTCAAAATGAGTCAATGAAGCTGCTGAAGAGTACTCCCTGCCTGGAAAACAGGGGGCTTGACAGCAATGGCAGGGGTGCCCCAAGTGTAAGTTCATTGACTCATTTCCAGGTTTGATAAAAGCAGAAGAGGACTGGGTGGGGGAATGCATCTTGGCAGCACTTTTAAGAGTAGTGTAAAGCAGCATAAGCATACCTTAAGTGTCAAAAAGAACCTGCCCTGACCCTGGTGTGAATTTGCAGAGATGATCATGCTGAATGAGGAACAAGAAAATTTAATTTCCAATTCAAATGAATAGACATGAAACTTTTCTTCCAGTATTTTCCCAGCTCTGGGTAATGCTATTTTAATGACAAGGTTTCACATTTTTGGACTCTCATAATCCTTCTTACCAGTAGACATGCTGCTACAGAAAAGTTCCCTGTGGATTATAGCCTATCTGTTAGGTCTATTTTTGGAGTAAAAAAAAACAGCCATTGCAAATCTCTTTTAGAAATGCATCCTTTGAATTTCATCATTACATTTTAAACATCCTTCCTTTTAGAATAAGAAGATTTGAAGGCCCAAATAAAATATACATGGAGCACTGCAACTAATTTTGCTCCATGGATAGGAAATGAGGGAGGGGAAGGTATGTGTGTGTATGGAGCTTTAGTTCTTGGACAACATTACTGCTGGATTCTGTTTTAACTTGTATTGCCATCTTTTCACAGTCTTTGGCACTGATGTTGTCATACAGCCAACACAGGAGCTATTTCCTATTTGGTGTGATTCATTATGCTGACTACAAGGATGTGGGGTATTGGGCAAACAGCTCCATGGGGATTTGTGACTAATTCAGTAGCATCAAAGCAAGAACTGGTTATATAAAATAAAAACAAAGACACTGAAACACAGAGAAATAAAGAACTTGAAAGAGAAGAATGCAACTGTAAATGCACTATGTGATGATCCAACTTCTAGTGGCTTGATCCAATGTGCTTAATATATAGTAGAAAAGAAATGTGAATTGCCATGAGGATAGTATTGAATATATATATAGTAATGCAATAGAAACATAGTAGGATAATTTGGGCAATCCAAAGGTATGGCTCAGGAGGAGACTCAGGAGAGAGACAACTAGAACTGCCTGAACATAAAACAGAGCCCTTAGTCATAGAGCAGAGGCAGAAGAAAGTTTTCAATGACACTAGTTCTATATTTTGAATCTTGTCAGATGGAACTTTGTTGTTGGCATATTTTCACATGCTTTGACTGGCCTATTTTAAAGTTCCTTAGACACAGGGGCTTTTCCTATCTCTCTGGGGAGGCTATTTCACATTAAACTTTACGCTTAAGAATTTCTTCCTGGCATTTAGCTTAAAGTTTCTTACTTCAGCTTACTATGTTACAAGGAAGTATTTCTTAAATGGCTAATATAAAATATGATGCATTGCTGAATAAGTATCATAGATGTATCATGAATCTACTCTAGCAAGATACCTATTTGGTTCACTTACTACCAATACATATGAAAGACAGAGAGCATTGGTTAATTCTAAATGAATTTCCACTCAGGTTTTCCAAATCACTTTATACTTGTTCTTAGACCTACACTATCCCTTGATTTGCAGCTTAAACCAGCAGTATCTCTACTCTTCTTGTATTTGGCTTTGCCAGAATACTGATTGTCCATTTTAATTTACTTTTTATTGCACTAAATTGTAGTTGGGCCCCTGGTGTTAAACCTATAAGACTTTTAAAAGATAGTATTTATGTATTTTTCACTTTCCAAGTGCTTTGCTGCCTTTCTACATATGCAATAGTGTTATACTGATAACAATAAAACAAACATGTTTTGAATTTATGGAAGAAAATGATTTTATTTTTTACTGCATGTATTACCTCTGGAAGAGTGGGTCATTTTTGGTAAAAGAAAATTTAATGCTACTCTGTGTGTGTGTGTGTGTGTGTGTGTATGTGTACAGCATAGGGTTTTTTTTCCAAATTCACTTTATACCCTCCTTCAAGTACAATAGATGGAAATAACTGAGCACTGACTGGGCGTTATAAGCAAGCTTTGGGACTGGTTTTGCTCCTTTCCATCTGCTTGCCAAAGTTACAATGCTGGGATAACCACTTTTCCTGTCCCTTTAAAGGTGTAGCAAGATTCAGTCTAAACTGTCTCTCCTAGTGCCCAGAAGGAAATTTGCCTTTCAGAATCATAATGTTTCTTGACACTTGTTCCCTAATATAACTCAGTCTCACGTGAGACCAACATGTAGATTTCAGTATTAAATATACTGAATTCCTTCAGTTGCCTTCTCTTCTGTATCTACAGGTATGATGCCCTTCCCTGAAGGAAGGTCTCCTCTGTTGCTTTGCTTCTGACCAAGCTAGAATGCAGGGTAGCTTTGCCATACAGAATAATGAAATTCAGAGATGCATGAGCTTTTGTAAGCAGCAGTTTACTTCATCAGATGCTGACAAGGGACTGCAGGAGCAGAGCTTCTAAATAGAAAGCAGTGATTTGAATACAGAAGTTAGAGAAGGGGAGGAGAAAGGAGGGGACAAGGTAGGAGAGGCAGGATGGGTAAAAGTGGTAAAAACAAAGTAGTTAACCCACTGAGGAAGGTAAGGGCTATAAAAGCGAATCAAGGTCATGGGATAATATCTTGGTTTAGATTGTTTTTAACACATTCCAATCTGTAGATGATTTCTTGTTCTACCACTTCCTGTTCAGATTGGGTTTTTTTTGTTTAAATTTCAGTTCAGTTACTAAGAATAGCTACCCTGAGGTCAGCAACAAAATGTATAGGAAAGTTCAAGTATTCTATTACAGGCTTGGATTTCTTTTTGGAACTGATGTCAAATCAATGTTCATTCATTTTTTCATATAGGGATTGCTCTATCTGCCCAATATAGACAGCAGAGGGGCACTGGCAGCCAGTGATGGCATATATGATGCTGGAAGAGAAACAGATGAATGAACCTCAGATATTATAATCCCTGTTATTTGGTTCAGTGATGTGATGATGTGGTCTATGTTGATGAGGGCGTATAGCTAGAATCTGAGTCTGGTGCAAGGTTTGGTGCCTTGGTGAGAGCAGAAGTTAGGTAGTCTATTGCTAGAGAAATGTCATTTGATAGTGGCGGGACTGTCTGTAAGCCAGGTAAGGTTGGCCTCCCATGGATACCTTTCCAGGAGGGACTGGAGGTCATTAAATTATATGTCCAAGGGTGTTCAAACTGGTGGCTGTAGGTGACAACCAAAGGGATTCTGTTGTCCTTGTCTTGGAATTGGTATTTTAGCAGGTCAGAGCAGAGTCTGGATCCATTGATTTGCATAGCTATGGTTTTAGGATTGTATTGTAAATGTAGGAATCCCTCCTCCAGATCCTGGTGGTGCCTATCCCAGTCAGTGGGATCAGAGCAGATATGATTGTAATGTAGGGCTCAGCTGTAGATGATGGATCTAGTGGTTTGTTTAGGCTAAGAGCTGTTGGCTTTGAAGTAGTTGTAGTAGACCCCCGTGATGAGACTCTATATGGACTGAGGCACTTCCTTCGAACCACTTCCTCCACCATTGCGGACCATCGTAACGGGTTTGTGCATATCTATCTCCTTTCTCTCTCAGCGTCGTGAACCCCTTCCCTCCCCTTCCCCCTTTCCGCCATCCCCCACCCCCAGGCTTAGTTGGCTAACATTGTATCTCCTATAACCTAGTTGCATTCCCCTCCTCACTTCTATCCCTCTATTGTTAGTCCCTCGCTCGGACGATCTGTATTTCCCTATCAACTTTGTCATCTTTTTTCTGGATTCCCAATCCTAAACATTTACTAATAAAACTTGGTTGGCCCACCTCTCCCTTCTGAGAAGTTGATGTGGCAAAAGGGACCTTAAGGGAACTGTTTGAGAATGCCACTTAACAAAGCATTTTTGGACCATTTTATATTTTTCTTAAGCCATCTGCATAATTCATATTAATAATAACGGGCAATGGATAGTAGAAGAATGATGGTTAGCCATTAGGAAAAATGATAAAGCAGTCTAATGGACAAATAAAACATGAAAATGTAAACAAAAAGATATATATATGTGAGAGGATATAATGCTACCTCAACACAATATCTGCACTTTAATTAATTCTAAGGCTTAAGTTTGCGCTTTGAAAGTTTTCTGTGTGTGTACATACTCCCATGCATGTGCTTGGGAGAGTCAACTCAATAATGGACCAAATGATGTATTCATGACTACAAATACATTACAGCACTGCTAGGAATCCTCCCTGTAGAGGATACAAGAAGAGTTGAGGCTTTGTATGTGTTCACAGGATAAGAAATTGTACAATATTCAGTCTAACACAGTGCTTAAAAAAATCCAACAAAAGGAAAGGAGGCAGTTTTGGAGTCAAGCATATGAGAACAATACACTATTGTATTGTTTAGGGAAAACCCAAAATGAGTTCCTCACTACTGAAGTAAACTCAGAGGGCTCCCTGCTGAGCAAAAAGAGGGAACTTTGCTGTTCCATTCACTTTTCCTCTGGTTTCCCAGCATTGTGTCAACCTCTGCACCGGGTCACACTTCCGCAATGTAAGGCCCAACGCAGCTGAAACAGAAGCAAGTCTGAAGCAGGAGAGAAGGATCAAAATATTTTTTTTTTCAAAATTTGTCAACTGCATCTACATTGTTACACATCTCCAATATAGCATTGTTAGTCAATGTCTTTTCTTAATGCCTGAAGAGAGGATTTATTTTGTCTAAAACTTTTCCATTTTAAGTAACAAGCTGGTACAGTAGTAAACCATTCTAAATTGAAGAAGGCAAATGATGTGTTCAGAGAATACAGCAGACTAAAAAAACAGTAATCAGGGAATGGGATTAAAATAATACAAAATTTAACATAAAGATAAACCCAACAGATTTGTTATATTTGTATTGGGGAAAAAAATCCTACTGCTACTAGCCCAGCAGTTTTTCATATTTATATTAGCAAACAGAGAAAGGAATCTTGGATCTAAAATTTAAGTTGTTTGTGGCTATAAAGCAAAAAATTAAATGCCATAATTTAACATTTATTGTTCTCAGGCTAAGGACAGATGTTGCAACTTGTTCTGGGACAAGTCTGCCCATGTCTGTCCCTAAACAGAAATGTCCCAAGATAGTCGTCTACTCACATCATCACCTTTCTAATCAGGATTTAGCGAATGGCTGAAAGCACTACCACTTTTCTTCTATTGATTCAATATTACAATGTCAAGACAGACATTCAGATGCACTTTGGTGTTTCAGGATAAATTGTCAGCACTTCTTATTCCATGTACCTTTTTAGGGGTTGTCCCAGGACAACAGACATTTAAACTAAAATAAAAATGGAAAATGTTTACAGAATGTTACAATGATATTCTGCTATCATTTAAAACCAAAAAAATTAACTAAAAAAAACAGAGCAAGTTGCAGAATTGATCACCCCACCTATCAATGTCCACTGCAGAAGTAGGCAGAAAATCAGAACAACTAAAGGCATTGCAAAATCTTGTAGAAAAATACCTTGAGAAGTCTAGGACGGTCAGAGAGAAATCTAGAGAATACCTGATAAAGAGGAATTAAAACAATATTTTCCCCAATGCACAATTAGCTCATAAATGGCCTTGGTACAGGATAGAACTTGAGGCCAATAACTTCAAAAAGAATCAGACGTATATATGGAAAATAAGATTATTTGTAGTAATACTAATAAAGGATAAAAATAAACAAAAGACCAAGAAGAAATTGTCATGATTCAGGACATACACCAATTTCTAGCAAGAGATAGTTAGGAAAAAATGTCTTGAGGACAGTTATTCCATAATCACCAGTGCTTGCTGTTTCATGTCCTTTCTCTGAAACAGCAAGCACTGGCCACTGCTAGAGACAAGATACTTGAGAGACAGGATTAGATAGACCACTGATTTAATTCAGTATAGCAATTTTTATTTTTTTCCCAAAACTAATCCATAAATCCATTACCAGTGACAAAGATTCCTTTTCATCATCATGTCTATAGGACACTGCTCCTGATAATGGCCGGGCAGGCGGTGAGCTATAAAAAGCTGGTTTGTTTTACGATGCTCACATACGGGTGTAACATAGTTTCCATTACAACACCGTTGTTTCAGTTCCTGAAAACTGAAATTTGCAAGAGTCAAGTAACGGGTGCATCTTCTGTTTCAAGGTTTATTCGGCAGGCCTGGATCTTCTCCAAGCTGGACTTTCTCACATGACAAAGTCTTTCACACTTCTGTCTTCATGGCTAAAATATTCCTTCTTTCATTTTGGAAACAAACCCACTGCACTGCATTGTCCAATACATTTCAGAATATTTAAATTTGCTGGAAAACCTGTATAGTCAACAAGCTTTACCCAGTGAAATTCCTTTACACTTTTAGCTAAACTTTATTTTGCCTTCATATAACTCAATGTAATACGTGGTACTTAGAATCCTGAGCTACCCCTATTTCTACATGTGCCAAAATTAGGATTGCCCTGTGTATGTACTATTCAGAAGTAAAATGGAGGAAGAAGGTGTGTCTCCCCCGTTTTAGCCCATCTGTGTCTCCTTCTTCTCAAAATACTCTAACTAGCACGCCAGAGGACATGCACTGCTGAAATTACTGTTCATTCCCCCCCTTGAGGCTGGTCTGTTCCCCTTTGCATTTAATATTCACTGGGTAAATATCATGGGGATAGTTTCTGTTCAGTGGCAGAAGAGGTCCAGAGAGAAACCCCAAGGATCCCCTCCTGCCAGGATCCATAGCACTGAGACACTCTCCCCATGGCTTATTCTTCCTTGGCTCCATGCATCTTCTTCTCTTAGATGACTAGTGGGCCAATTTCAAGGGGAAAGCCTCAAGACAGTATTCCGGGCAATGCCTAGTTTGTGGCCTACTGGTTAGAAATGCTACTGAGAAACAAAAGACATGTGTTCAAACCTTCTCTGAGTAAAAGTGCCAAGAACCTTCGCCTTCTTTCACTCCTTAGGAAAATGCCATAGATGCTAGGCCAAAGAGGAATACTGTTTTTCTGTGACTAAAGATTTGGGACTAGCCAGGAGTTCTGTGTGCCTTGGTGATACTGTTCCCTTGGGCAGCTGCCTTGCCAGAGTGCAAACTACTGAGAACATACAGAAGAGAAATGTGGGTTCAGCCTTGCTATGCTTTCCCCAATTGTGTGCAAGTTCCAAAAGCTGCAGTTATGCAGCTACATAAGAACCTCTTAGGCATGTGAAGGGGAAATAGGATCTAGCTCTTAATATTTAGTGGTAATGTTTATATAGCTATGAAAACTAAATATGTTATTTTTACTGGAAAATATACAAAAAAAACATGTTTTCAGGACCAATGCCTGTTATAACTTCTATGGTTTCCATGTACCCTTCTAAGTGTCAGGGTAAAAAATAGCTCATACTAAGGTCTGTGTTGTCACAGCTACTGTCTATTGTACTAGTACTTTATACAATCAGTTGGAAGTTATTTTGTGCATCTCTACACAGAGACTTTTGTTCATACAGTGTAGACATTCCTACATTTATTCATAGACAATTTATATCTATTTGTTCTTATACAAACACCATTCTCTAGTTTTAAAAAATCCTTTTCCTTTCTTGGTGTTTGCTCCCTCTAATGTATACAGATGCAATGGTTATCTCAGTCTTCGTTTTGCCAGGCTAAATAAATTAAGCTTTCAATATTCTCTGGTAAAATAGGATTTCTGTTTCTCTGACTGAATAATATGCACAATTTTCTTTTTCAGTTTTGTTGTATCCTGTTAATTAGCTACCAGATTTTGGCAACGATTTTTGCTAGTGTTCCCTAAATTCTTGACCTTGCACTTTGTAATAAATTCCATCTCTTTCTATTCCTCTGTTTCTCAAGTTTAGCCAGTTCTTCCTCTATTCAGTTTACTTTCATTTTACAATGTTAATACAATATGTACTACATTAATCCAGTTGCCCTTTTTCTGCCACTTTCTCATTTTCTACAATGTACAACCTACCCATTCTATCATGGGTTTCACCCAGACATTGAGGGTCAGCTTTTGGAAACCAAAGGTCTACAGTACCGTAGGTTCAGAAGCCAAGCTGAGGTTGCAGTACTAGGTGTTGACCCAAGTCCAGTGGATTATACCAAAAAGTCAAGTAAGTCCATGGTCAAAGCCAGGCCACTGGTTAGGAGCCAAGAAATCTAATATGCTAGGTAAGGTAGGCAGGAGTGGAGTATAAGGTTCCAAGACAGGTGAGACAGGAGGGACCCATGTCACACAGCTACAAACACTATTTCCAGGAAAAGGGCCCGGGGCAAGTGAGAAGATGTCCTATTAAGAACTTGTGCCTTCCATTGCCTCTCCTGGATCACATGGTATCCTAAGGATAACCTCATGGAAAGTTTCAGCTTTCCTAGTTAGGTCAATCTAATGGTAAGGTCTGCATATACACTTAAAGGCTAACTTTTCAGAATGAGATTATTTTTCATAGGCAACAGCTTGCTTCATCAAATGCTGTCAGGATCGACCACACCATAAGTGCTCACTTAACAAGTTATTTAGGCAGACTGGGGTCACACCAGGTATTTGTTGCAGTCCAAGTCATCTGGCTGAGGGTTGAGGTAGTTTTGCAGTCAGGGGAGATGGTAGATCAGAGCTGGAAAGTCCCAACATGGCAGCCCCAGACGTGAACCCAACCCGAAGTGGAGGGGGTGTGTGGAAAAGGCCCAGGCCCTGGCCCCAGCCCAAAGAGCCAGGTTGGGGGGAGAGGCAGGGAGCGGGCCCAGCCTCAGCCGAAAGCAGCAGGGGAAGGCAGGGAATGGCCCAGGCTCCAGCCTCAGCCCGAAGTGGCATGTGGGGGAGGTAGAGAGCAGCCCAGGCCCCAGCTCTGGCCTGAAGTAATGTGGGGGAGAAGAAGAATGGCTCTATAGCCCCAGTCCCAGCCTGAGGGGAGGGGGGAAGGGATGCAGACCTCTGTCCCCACCCCCTCCCCCCATCATTCTTGATGCACAATTGGCTAGTGTGGCTATATCTGTGGAACCTTTGTGGATGTATCAGCATCTAAGGCTCCAAAATGTAGGCAGGCATAAATACATAATTAGTGAGCCTTCAGGAAAGGAGGAGTGGACCATATTATAGGCCTGATACATGAGTGATTAGGGCAAGATTCTAGGCCCCCTTTATCTAGAAGACGTTTACACCTGAATTTCTCTGACTTTCACTGACACATGCCCACATATGCAGCCACCCTGCCAGGAAAATAAAATTGCTACCTGGATATAAGTGACATTACATGACTAAAATTGCCACTCAAGCAGAAATAGAATTCCATCCTTGATACTAACGTAGCGGTAATGAAATAAAATAAATAAATATATAAAGTTGACAGCAAAGAGATTGTTGCCAGTGTTGGAACAATATTACTTCTTGTTGTTATTTTAGGGCTGGCTGTTTTGTATAGGAGTGCTGTTCTTTTTCTGATAAGTAATGATAATCTGTCTAGATAGACAGTGCACACATTAGGTAAAATTCTCTGTAATTTTTCACATATACTGAAGGCATCCTTGTGAGTCAGACAAAGTGTATTTTCCACAATAGAATCGTCCTTCTTGTTGTTGATTTGTTATTTCTATCCTTCTAGTAACTACCCTTGATGCTAACATCATGGGGGCAAACAGAAATTATATGTGTCATATGACCCACCCCTTGAAATCGCTCTAAAACTCTACCCAAACAGAAGAGCAAGCTGCAGAGCCCTTTGATTGTGAGATAAATTAACTCCTGTTGTATGAGAGTTCAAATGAAGCTGCTCCTGAGTGGAGTAAATTCATTTTTTTCTGTCTGCTCTGGTTGCAGCATAGGGAAATACTGCTGCTGTCTCTGGATGGGAGAGAGGAGAAGTCAGGAGAGGAAAGTCCCTTCTAGGGATTGGATTGGAACTCCTCACCTTGGAGGGGGACTCCAATCTACCCTCCCTCCAATACCAGAAGGACTGAGAAAACCCCAGAAGACCTTCCTCTCCTGCCTTCTCCCCACTCCCATCCAGAGACAGCAAAAGAGCTGGGGGGCAAAGCAGAGCCAGTGGAAGATGCAGCCTCTTTCCCTGGATTGGCTCCAAATTGTAGCCTATCCTTCACCCTCCTGATCCAACAGCTAATGTCTATTGGATTGGAGGGATTGGTTTAAGTCATAGTGATTTTTAAGAACCGCCATGAATTAGATCTGGGAGATGGCCTTCTGTCTGCACCCCATAAGTCAGAAGTTATCTGGAGTCTTCTTCATCCCCCCTTTCAAAGCTGGCCCCTGGGTTTAGTGGGATGGATGCTAGTCTTGAAGGGGTAGGCCTTCCATTCTAGCCTTACTCCTAGGGAGTGAAACATCTCCACTACATTGCTGTCTGTTCATTTTATCTAATGACTAGGAAACACAACAGGCAGTTGATCTGCCTCAAAAGATGCACTGAAGAGAGCTTGAGTAATGTCTGACCTGTAGTATGGTGGTTAGCATAAACCTGCTGGGGAGTTTGAGAGATGCAGGAGCAAATGTTCTTTGGACAAGCAGAGTTTATAAAACTGATTTCCCATTTCCTGGGTGAATGCCCTAAGCATTCTGGTATTGGGTCTCAAACACATGAAGCTCATACATGCAAAGTATAAAGTAGTAGTTCCCAACTTTTTTTCCCAGTGGGCCAGATGGGCAATGCCCAGCCTAGCTGTGGGCTGAATCTGGTCCCAGGGATGGACACAGTGAGCACCATCTGGTCACATGGAGGGTGTGAGGGTCAGGCTGGCTGCAATGAGGGCATCTAGGGGAAAGGAGCTTGATCTGGCCCCGTTGGGAGTAGGGGGAGGGGAAGGGGCATGGGCTAGCCCCAACCTTCCCCTATGGAGGGGAGGGAACGTGGCTAGCCGTGATCCAGAAGGCTGTGATGTGGACCAGTCTGGCAGGGGAAAGGAGTGTGCACAGGGCTTGGAAATTTGGCAGGGTAGGGGGACATGTACAAAGGGAAATATAATTCTACCATAAATGTATATATTAGAATGTATTTTTTTTAACTAAATGTACATAAACTTCCTTTATGTCACAAAAATACACCAACACTATATAACTGAAACTTGCAGTAAGAACCCAAAAAACATAATTTAAAATAAACTATCAGTTTGGCAAATGTAGCTCATGTAATTGACTTTCCTGCAGTGTTTGCTCTCCATATTTGGTTCAAATGTTTATGTTGACTCAGAAATCAAGGAACTTCTGATAAGAAACTCCATCAATAATAAAATTGTTTTGATGGGCTCAAAGAGTAGTAATCAATGGCTCAATGTATTTTTGGCAGCTGGTAGCAAGTGGAATGCCCCAGGGGTTGGTCCTGAGGCCAATTTTGTTCAATATTTTCATCAACGACCTGGAAGATAGGATGGAGTGTACCCTCACCAAGTTTGCAGGTGACACCAAGCTGCGGGGAGTAGTAGATACACTGAATGTTAGGGCTAGGATTGGATCTCAACAAACTGGAGGATTGGAGCAAAAGAAATCTCATAAAGTTCAATAAGGACAAGTGAAAAATCGTGCATTTAGGATGGAAAAATCCCATGACTGGTACAGGCTGGGGGCTGACTGGCTAAGCACCAGCTTTGCAGAAAAGGACCTGGAGGTTATAGTAGACAATAGGCTAAATATGAGCAAACAGTGTGCCCTTGTTGCCAAGAGTGGCTAATGGCATACTGGGATACATTAGTAAGAGTGCTGTGAGTAGATCGAAGGAAGGGATTATTCCCTGTATTCAGCACTGGTGAAGCCACATCTGAAGTACTGCATCCAGTTTTGAGCCCCTCCACTCCCACTAAAGAAAG
Organism: Crocodylus porosus; assembly: GCF_001723895.1. Classification (NCBI taxonomy): domain Eukaryota; kingdom Metazoa; phylum Chordata; order Crocodylia; family Crocodylidae; genus Crocodylus; species Crocodylus porosus. The sequence goes on along the minus strand of NW_017728918.1, from coordinate 91,489,342 downwards.
GGTATGGACAAATTGGAGAGAGTCCAGTGGAGGTCAATGGAAATTAGGGGTGTGCAAAATGGGCCGTCTTTGATTCAGATTTGGCCTGAAAATCAGGGACAGTGATTTGATTAATTGATCACTGTCCTGATTTGATCTGGCCAAATCTGAATCTGAAAAGTCAATGCTGATTTGGAGAATCAGAGATTTGGCCATAGACACAGCTTTAAATGTTTTTTCTACATACCTTGAGGTACCAGGCCTGGCACATGAACGCTGTGAAGGATGGAGTGTCTGGTCCAATTCTGGGTCTGCTGCTAAGTGTGTGGGGGACGCCCCAGTGCCCCCTGAGCTCAGTGATTGACCACAGGGAAACACCAGGTGCCCCCCAGACCCAGGAAACACCAGTTTCCAAGCCACGTGGTGGGAGGGAGGATCCCCCATGTGCTCCCCAGCAGAAGAAGTGGACCGGAAGTGCTTCTCATTCACTTCCAGGTCTGCTGCTCAGCGTGCTGGGGACCCCCTCCTCCCCTCCCCCACTCCTGTGGGATGCTGCATCTGCCCCACCATGTCAGCATTCATGAGCTGCCTGGTACCTTGAGGTATGTAGAAAATACATTTAAAGCTGTGGCTATGTCCGAATCATCGAATCTTTCCAAATCTCTCTAAATCTATTTGGAGGGTTCCAATTCGATTTGGAGAGATTAAAATGTCTCTTGATTCAATTTGGATTCGAAGATTCAGCTGCTGAATCAGGCCAAATCTCCGCAAATCAAATCAGCAACCGAAACTTCACATAGCCCTAATGGAAATGGTTAAGTGTCTGGGGCACATGACTTCTGAGGAGAGGCTGAGGAAACTGGGCTTATTTAGTCTGCAGAAGAGAAGACTGAAAGGGGATTTAATAACAGCCTTCAACTACCTGAAGGGGGTTCCAAAGAAGATGGAGCTAGACTGTTTTCAGTGGTGGCAGATGACAGAGCAAGAAGCAATAGTTTCAAGTTGCAGCAAGTATTAAATGACTGAGCAGTAACTGCCATTACTGTGCAGTAGTGTCCCCACATGGCTTTTTGGTGATGCTGGCTGTGCAGCTGCTCATTACTACTGCACAGTAGCATCAGATAATTTTTCACACTATGTGACACTACTGCACAGTAGTAATGAGCTACTGTGTAATCAGCATCTCATGTAGACACAGCCTCTGTAAAGTATTAAAAGCTCAGTTAGGAATATTTTAGGGTGCAGATTTTTCCAGGAGTATAATTCATCTTTAATTTTGAAGTGGTCACTTTCAAATCACACTTATTTTATTAATATTAACATTATTTTATGCCAAGCAATCCACCTGAAAGTTAAGTACTCAAAAATACTTTGATAAAAATCTGTTTTATGCCTCCATAATTAATTGGATTGATCAAGGTACTACTTGCAGAGAGTATTTATAAAACAAACACTGTAGTAGCAAAGAATGATGTCTCAGTAAGCCTAGCCAAGCTTTCTTACCAGTGAATATCAAATATAAGATGAATCTGACAAGTTTTTGATTCTGTAGTGATGGGTGAGTGTATTCCACCTAATACATCAGCAAAGAGTAGTTTTAAAATGTGAGTAACTTACCATATACTTCACATCTAGTGCATCTGCTTTATAAATACACATGTATGCTTGTAGTATCTGCAGATCAGTACCTGAAAATGCTTTGGTATTTAGACCAATTATCCTATCAAGTGTTCATTTGCTTGAACCAATCAATCATTGTCATATTAGCATTCAGCACCACTCTAATTACAGGACATATAAGACGTATACCAAATGACATGCTACAACAAGGGAATCAAAAGAGTATGGTCAAGACAGAAGTAAAATTATGCCTTTATTATTGTACTTGGCACCCCTTAGATGTGTCTGTTGCTTGCAAGTTTACATATGACTGAGTTATGCAGATAGCATAAAATATAACTTTGCAACATGGCAAGTATGGGTATAGGATGAGAGAGGAAAGAGCAGTGGGAAGAGTGAAAAGCCTATTTCCTACGTAATTTAAGAACATGCATAATTTAAAGCAGGTGACTAATTTCCTAGAATTCACTAGAACTCTCTGCATGTTTAAAATTAAGTACTTGGATGATTAAGTACATTGCTGGATCAGGGCCCTATTACTTAGAACCATGAACTCTCATAGGATCTATTGCTGATGATTAATCATGAAACTTTAGGCAAGTCATTTAACTTCTTTGTCAGGTTTACCCACCCATAAAATGCTCCTTCATGTTATGGGAAATATTATAAAAATGCTTGTCAAGTGTTTGGAGATCCTAGACTGAAATCTGCTACATGCAAAGTGAAAGTATGAGGTATAATGCATGTGCACTGGGCTCACAGATGTTTGGTTTTCTGTAAATTAGCAAGTTAGCAAGATCGCTTTCATAAGGCGCCATAGCTATTGAAAAGGCAAAAAGCAAAAATAATCCTTAGCATTAATCTTGGTCAATAATAGGCTCATTTCTTGAATGCCAGGTACTACTCGTCTCTTTCCCTCCCCCACTCTCCATATGCCACTACTTACTTTGCTGTGCAATTGGGCAAGAGACTATATTGGCTGGCACCAGATAGGCACATGTTTTACCTGAATAGTATATCCATATGTAACACCTGCTTCCAAAACCTGGAGTTTTTGGTTGCTAGCTCTAGATCTGTTCTTTTAACAGTATGTGGAGTAGAAAGGGAAGAGAAGTGATAGGCAGGGAGTTGTTGCTGTTTCTAATATTAGACAACATGTCTTTTTTTTGGTTGATATTCAGTAGTTTCCTTGAATTTCCAGTACCTATCTTATGTACTTATAGCACCCTGAACTGACAGTGTTAAGAGCAAACCTCAGAATGAGAGTGAAGTGACACTTTCCCCTAGTATAAAATAGTGGAATGACTCATCAGGAAAATAAAACTGTTGCAGTCAGCAAGGTCCTTTCTACAAAGGCTGGTATATATAATAACATTAAAATACAAAACAAAAACAGAAAGTAAGAGCGAAAAATCTTCCTATATTTGTAGACTAGTTTGTTTCCATTGGCTGTAGGGCTCTGCCTTCCCAACGACATTATATTGAATTCAACATGCATCTGACACAAAGCGATGCTGGCAAGAACCTGAAACTTAATTCTGAGCAGAGACACATGCCAAAAGTGGAGTCCCCTGGGTCAGTATGTACTGACTCTTGTGTCTACCCCTGCCTAGTAAAATTCATCCCTCTGCATGTGGCTGATGAACAACCTTTGTACCACTTCAAAATAAAGTGTGAAACCACCAATTCCTCACTCACTGCCCTCCCACTCCATCTTCCAACCTAAGTGGAGTATATCTTACCTGTAGCTGAGGATCTGTTAATTTCTTATGTTGCTATATTGCCCAACCCATTTAGTCCCTTCTCAGGGTGATCAGTGCTGTTGAAATACATAGAAACAAGCAGCCCTTTCCAGAAAAACATGAGGGATGAGAGTACTATCATCACCATGCTGCCCACTTTGCCTGTATGCGGCCTCTCTCTCCCCATCCTCCCTCCAATTATTGGCCACTTTTTCCTTTTTTGTTTTCAGTGTAACAGTAGGAGCAGGAACAAGAAAGAGGAGGAGAGTCAAGGGATTGAGGACATGCAAGTTAGGAAGAATGAGTCTGCCTATAGTGGAGCATGGAAGGGTAAATCAGACATTAGAACAAATAAACTATTAGCAGAGAGGACTAACCTCACATGGAAAAGGATCATTTTAGGAGCTCATGGGAGTCTATAAAAAATATTGTTAAAATTATTGATCAAAATTGATCAAAAGTCATGGACTATAACTAAACAAAGTAAATAAGATCTCAATGGGTACGTTGACGTGTGCAACTAATTTGAAGCCATTGCACCTGGGAATAGTTTACTGTGGCTCAAACTGCTCCAAAGTTTGAGTCTACACATGCACCCAAGGGAGAAGCAATTTGAGCCAAGATAGAGCAGTTTACACCAGGGCTGCTCCTGCCCTGCTGGCAGGTGCCTGGGGAATCAGTTGTGGGCTCCGAGTGGCAGTGGAGAACAGCAGAGGGTCTGGCTGGGGCATGACGGTGCTGAAAGTATGAAGCCATGTGACTAGGTGGTAAGCAGGAGTCTGGTTCCTGGCTGGCTGGGCTCACCAGGTGCAATATATGCCCATGGTCAGCATCTACACATGCGTTTAATCACAGTTACTTATCCTGCCATAGGTTAGTGCTGTTGGTGACAGTACTATTTTATGGCAGTGTTAACTAGTTTACTGCAGCCTAACAGGATTGCACGCGTAGATGGTGACACTTTACTCCACAGCTAATTAGTCTACTCCGTGGTTAAGCACATGTGTAGCCATAGCCAGTACGTATCCAGTTTCACCCCCTCCACATGCATGACTCTCTTGTGGCATCAGAACAAACTTCTTTCCGTTGGCCAAACAACACCACTTCTCTGTCCAAAAGGAGGCTTCTGCTGCTGCCTGGCACATATCAGAGAAGCATGAAGCTACCTCTGTGCTTTCCTCTAGCTGCTGTGGCCTCTTCATCAGCTGAGCTTTCCCAGAATTAACTTCTCACCCTATCAACTTCCATATAGATCTAATAGTAGTCTCACAGATCTGTTAGTTCTTTAGGTGGCAGAAAGGGCCTTGTGTAGATGGGACTGATGACATACATTTTAGAAGTTAAACAGACTCTGCCTGGTATTAAAATGTATTTTATGGGAACAAAATATAACAAAACAAATCGCTGTCTAACTCTGGTTGAGGTGATCACAAAGCAAAAACAAAAACAACAAATACCTTGTCTAATGCATTTTTTGGAGCATCACAGCTGCAACAGCACTCCAGCCTTACAGGTTGGGGATGCCTTTTTAATGGCTTGGAATCTGTTGTGGTTGATACAATTTGCAAGTTCTTCATTTTTTTCCTCCCTTTTTTTTCAAGTGACGACACAGTGACCTACCAAATGCCATGGGCGTGTATGAGGTTAGGGAATGGAGGTTTTTTATATATATATAATCAAGTGCTCTGTTGGTTTCATTGTTCTATTAGTGAATACACATCTATCTATTCTCTCTCTATTTACTTTATGCTGCATGCAGTCCTGGAACTTGTTTGTTGTTCAGTTTAATGTTGCTGCCAAAAAACCCACTGAGTCTGCAAAACAGTAATTTTTTACTTACACATAGCACTTTTGGAGCACCTACTACTAACAGAATTGTGTTTAACTATATATTTATGAGGCTGAAACTGTCTCATATGAAGGCTTGGAGGGATTATACTGCTTTTCATTGACTGGTTCTTTCTTAGGGCCTGATTCAGCCACCTTTACAGTCTCCTGAGTACCCTTTATTTCCATGAATAAGTGCTTCACTAGTAGACTCTTAGGTTCCAGCCTGATAACTTTTAAAATACTGATGCTTTCACTCTTTAAAATAATTATGTTATTCTGCTAACTGATTAACACAGGACTGTTGTAAGCTATGAAAAAGTCTGGCAGTTTGGCTGATAGGGCCTGAATGGGAGGGAAGAATGCTGGCTGGAATTACAGAACCATTCTTCCTCGGATATGACACTACCTTGTGTCCCATAGGCACTGCCGTAGGCTAGTTAAGAGTCATGCAACTCTTTAACCTTATTGCGGCATTGTAGAGAAACTGATAAAAGAGAATGAAAGAAGTATTCAAACAATTTGGAACAGCATTGGGAATGCTGTTAAAAATACAAAAACCCTTGAAATCAATACTCAATACATTCACTAGACTCTTTCTCTTAGCTTTCTCTTAGGGTCAGTATTATTGGCATGGAATAAAATCTAGAAGGAAATCAATGTAAACTATGCAAAAGGAGAATTCTTATCTACACTATATTGCTAGTATCTACACCTAAATTTAGTGTGAAAAGCTGAACAGAAAATAGTATCTTATTTATAAGGAAGGAAGAAAAACTACAAAATTTAAGCTTTTTATATAATATAGTTTAGGTATAAGGGTCAGCATTGTATAGACATAGAATAAGACAGAATTTGGCTCTGTTTTTCTTTTCTTTTCCTTTTCTTTTTTTTTTTTTTACACCTCAGCCCTTTAAGATCTGAGGGCTGAAAACTAAAAACAAAAAAAAATCTGTTGTAGAGACATTTCTGTCTTAAGCAGAAGCAGGAAATACTGGCTATCTCACCGGAAAGTCTGTTTTCATGAGATTTCCAGCCTAATTTTACAGACCCAAGGTTTGTGGATAAACATCTAAGGTCTTGAGGGTTTACCTGATCTGTGGTTTATCAATCTAGTGTTCTTACTGATGCATAAGCACCAGCCATAGGGATCTACCAAACAGAGGAAATTAATTTGTAATTAAATAAGAATAGCTCACTCAGGACATTTTAGCAACCAAGACAGGTTAGAATATGCTGCTGTTGCCAAAGAGGAAATATGTACGCTAGGCATGGGAATATTGCCCACATTTTGCTGGCTCTAGGAGCTTGTTGTGGAGGAGCTAAAATTACTTTTATGTTAAGCATTTCAGATGCGGTCAATAGGGAAGGATGATAACAGTCTTAAAAGTACAAACCATTTTTTTATTGAAAGATAAACTCCAAAGACCCAATTCAATTAAATTAATAGAAATCATTTGTGGGAGGCCGATAACTTGCCAGAAATTTTTTTTCTGTTTTTTTCCTAGAATTTGGAGTAGATTTCATATACTTGATATTGGAATATACTGAAGCTGTTTTACATAGGTATTAACTAGCATGCAGCGAGGTTGCATAAACATTCAGTTACTTAGCAGTAGGTGATGAACATGAAGAAGTTTGAATTCAGCTATTTCTCATTATGTTCAGCTGAACTGAACCTGGACATCTCTTTGCTCCATTGCAATACACACTTCTGTGGAGGGTTGGGTTCATTTGAAAAACACCAAAAAAAAACCCTCCTCCCCCCAAAAAGACAAAACAAAACAACCCCCCGCCCCAGACTCTCCACATCACAGGAGATGTTGGTGTTTTGACATTGGCTTTTGTCCTGAATTGCAACTACCAACAGAAATACCAGAACTGCATGGGACACAAACATTGCCTATGATGAAAAATATGAAGAATTTTGATTCAGAAATATTGAAATGAAACATTTTGACATTTTTAATAACCATTTCCATATTCCCAAATTGGAATATTTCAACGTGTTTAGACAACTGGCAGAAATTCAGCTGTGGTGACCACTGCTGATCGTGAGAGACCATAGGAGAGTATGCAAAAATATCTAGGTCGGCTTGAGGTCCATAGAGAGAGCCGAGAAAAGGTGAACCCAGAACTAAAATTTCTAAAGGTATAGTGGGTTTATCCAAAGGAGGGATTTCAAAATTCCTCCACGCCCTGGGATAGTTCTGCACTCAGGGCTCCTCATTTTGAATCCACAGAGCCACTAACTGTAGCACTAGTGGCAGTGCCAGGGTAAGCGGTAGCAGCAGCAGGGCTTGAGGCAGCAGGGACAGTGGAGTAAATGGCTGTGGGTCAAATGGACAGTTGCAACAGTAGACAAAAGGCAAAAATAGCAGTGGGGGCTGGAGAAGTGGTTGCAGGGCAATTGGGACTCAGTCCATGTTTGACTCCTTGGCAATGACAGCCATGTGGAGCAGGATCATGGGATCATGGATTCCACTGCTAGCCCTGTCCTCCACTTGCCCCCTCCCAAAAGTTTCCAGCTGGACCAGATGAGGCCATAGGCAGCCTGTTTACAACCCTGGAATAAAGATTAACGTTGACCCAACTTAACAATATGTCCATCATCCAGCCCACCGATTATTACCCCATGGTCCTTGTCCATGTGGGTACTAACGATGCGGCCAGGAGAGCCCCTGATCGCCTGATGGAGGACTACCATGCTCTGGGAGGCGTGCTGAGGGAGATGGGCGC
>NW_017728918.1:91458210-91481424 GCF_001723895.1 Crocodylus porosus | reverse complement strand
TCCTGCTAAGGCAGGGGGTCGGACTAGATGATCTACCTAGGTCCCTTCCGACTCTAGCTACTATGAAACTATGAAACTATGAAAAAATTAAAATGAAGAGGCTTATTCTGATATAAAATTTTTAGAAAGTGTCTAAATCCCTTTTTTGACTGAGCCCAATTTTATGACAGGGTCATGGATAATATAAAATCCCACTGACATATTTTTAATTAGAATTAGCCAAGAAAATAAATTTCTGTTCCATGACAAATGTTTAGGTTATGGTATTATTTTCCCATCCTGATGCAGAGCAATATTATTCTTTGAACTGAAATCCTGATCATTTTGGAAAATAGTGCTTTGAAAAGGAATAATGTGCCATTCTTTTCCATTTTACTGCTTCTGTGAACAGTAAGGATGAAACTGCTTTATTGCTGCTATCCATTGGTAGGCACAAATGAAACCAAATAGCATATCATATTAAGTCAACCATAGTCAGGGTTTTCAGGGTTCATAGCATCATAGGAATGTAAGGGTAGAAGGGACCTCATGAGGTTATCTGGTCCAGACCCCTGCTCAAGGCAGGACCTCCCTGACTAAACCATCCCAGCCAAGTGTCTATCTAACCTGGACTTGGAAATTTTCCATAGTTCCCAACTCTGAGACAGTTCTCCCATACAGACACCCATGGGTTCAGGTACTCCAAGCCTTTCAGTACTTGCTGGGAGCTGAGACCCCAAGCTCAAAAAGTTGGGGAGCCAACTGGCTCAGGAAGCTCTGCAGCCTAAACTTGCTGGGCATTTGGACTCTGGTAGTCCTGAGGTCCTGACTGAAGCAGACCTTCAAACAGGATGCTGGTGAGACAGTTTGGTGAGTTGGCAGGAACTCAAGCAGTTTCCCAATGGGAAAACTGCCTAGCAAGTAAGCTGCAAAAGTTGCCTGGGAGGCATGGTTCTATTAAAGGAAAAAAATCAACAGGTAAAATTCTGCAAAACATTTCACTTCCAGTGAATCGGCATTTTTCTGTGGGAAAAAAATGCTAATGTAAATGGACACAAACCAAGATTGTTCGGATCTGTTTGGAGTTCATTCAGACATAACATTTGCACCCTTAACAAAAAACTAGGCTATTTCCTTGTCAGTTTTCACCTGAGGACTCAAGTGGTTCCTGTTTATCATTACAGGATTGTAATCTGCATCTCATTTCAGGATAATGGCAATATATATTTAAAAATTGATTTCACACAAAATTAAAAGGAAATTATACAAAAAGTGAAGGGAAAAACAGCACATGAACATGTTCCTAAATGATCCCAGCATTCACTAATGACATTGCAAAATGGTTTTTGTTACGAACTTCTGTTTTCCATCATTCATAATCCTCTCAGAAATACCTCCCTAGCCCTGAAGCCTTTCGGACTTTGAGCCAGAAGTTCCCCAGCTGCTGTAAATCAGTACTGGAGTTGAAGGAACCATGACAATTTACATCAGCTGAAGGCCTGGCTTTTTGCCTTCATCCAACAGTGATTTCTTTGGTAGGTTGAAGAAAATCTAATCAGTCATTTTAGAATGATAAAAACATGAACACATATGGGGGGATAGGAGGTGGAGGTATGGGATTCTTCTTCCCTTTGAAGGCATTTATGGCAGTTTTCTAGCCATTTTTGTGGTGTTTTATACATTTTCATGCACGTAACAATTCTACTGCTCCTGTTTTGTGGACCTGTAAGTGTAAAGGAAAGACAGATGGTAAAATTACACATTATACTTCGGTCATACTAAGTCTGTGGACCGTTAAGCGGTGTTAAAATTAGAATGTGCTGTGAGCAGGTACAGCTTAGGAGTTAATATCATTTCTTGCTTGCATATCTCTCACTCACTTGCCACTAGATGGCTGGCAAGCAGGGGCATGGTTAGGAGCTGGACACCTGGGGCGCTTGTATACATGATGTGAAATTAGCCTTTTAAGCAATTTAATTGCTTTTTTTTACCAGTTTAATGGTGTCACAGTTTATACCCATAGCAGTGTACTATGCTTCAATTTTGTCATGCTGTACACGTGCAGCATTGTATTTTGATTTAAATAGTATCATAGTGCTTAGGGCCAGAAGGGACCTAAACAGATCATCAGGTCCGACACCCCTCCCTGGGCAGGAGAGAGTGCTGGGGTCATAACACCCTAGCCAAATATCTATCCAGCCTCCTCTTGAAGACTCCCAAGGTAGGGAAGAGCACCACCTCCCTTTGGAGCCCATTCCAGAGCCTGGCAGCCCTAACCATAAAGTAACGCCTCACGAGTGACTCACAAATGACAAGTAAAACCCATCCAATGTATTTTAGTTTACTACATAACGAATTGCAACGATACATCCAGGGAAGGTGGCAGGACAAGGCATGGGGTGCTGGAAGCCCAGGTGTGCTCAGGGAAGCTTTGGCTTGGTGGGCTTCCAGCACCCTGTGCACTGTCCCCACTACCTTCTCCAGCTGCCAACACAACCAGTCACCCTCCTGATGCCTTTCTATGCTGCCCCAGGGGAAAGCCAGTCCATTCCTGGGTGGTCCCAGACAGCGAGAAGGAAGTGGGCATGGTGCATGGGGTGCTGGAAGCCTGCCAAGCCTGAGCTTCCCTGAGCACATCCGGGCTTTCAGCGCCCCAGCACCTGTACAGCTAGCACCCCACCTGGGTGACCATGGGGTGCTGCTGCTGTGCAGGAAAGCACTGGGACCCCTCACAACTCAGGAGCTGCACAACCCAGCAGCAGCTCATGCGGGCAGGCTCTGCCAAGAAAAAGAAAGTGGTGAGGGGCCTGCTTTTTTTTCTTTTTTCTGGAGGAGCCTGCCCACCTCTCCTACAGCCAGAGGGTGAGCTGCCAGCAGGGACCTCAGTCCTTCCCTCCATGTTGGTTTCACAGATTTCATAGACAGGGCTGGAAGGGACCTCAGAAGATCATCAAGTCCAGCCCCCAGCCCAAAGGGCAGGAAGTCAGCTGCAGTCATAGGATCCCAGCAAGATAAGCATCCAATTTGCTCTTGAAGGTGTTCAATGTAGGTGCATGAACCACCTCCGATGGCAGGCTGTTCCAGACCTTGGGGGCTCAGACAGTAAAGAAAGCCTGAAATGGTCTTGCAGGAGTTTGTGACCGTTCGACCTCGTCATCCCTTGGGGCACTCTGGTGAACAAATGTTCCCTTAGATCCTGGTGGTCACCCCTGATAAACTTACAGGTGGCCATCAGATCACCCCTGAGCCTGTGCTTTTCTAGGCTAAAGAGCCCCACGGTTCTCAGCCTGTCATCGTAAGATCTGTTTTCCTGACTTCTGATCATGCGTGTGGCTCTTCTCTGGACTCTCTCAAGTTTCTCCACATCCTTTTTGAATTGTGGAGCCCCAAACTGGATGCAGTACTCCAGCTGCACCCCATCTGGGCAGCCCTGAGGCATGCCACCACCACAGAGGGAAGGACCAGCGTCCGCCACAGCTCAGGGACTGCCCAGTCCACTGGCAACTCACTCCCTGACCACAGGAGATGTGGGCAGGCTCCAAGAGGAAAAAAAAAGGATCAGGCCCCTCACCATTTTTGTTTGTTTGCTTTGTTTTTTTTTCATGGAGCCTGCCCACACGAGCTGCTGCCAGGTTGTGCAGCCAGTCCAGTACTTCCCTCCATGGTGGTGGCACCCCACAGGTCCATGTGGGTGGGCTGCTAGTGGGTGGGTGCCATCCAGAGGATGTTACTACTGTGGAGGGAAGGACCAGGCCTCCCACTGCTCAGGGCCTGCCAGCAGCTTGCCCCCTGGCCATGTAAGAGGTGGGCACACTCTGGGGAAAAAAAAAAAATTGGGCTCCTTACCACTTCTTTTCTTTTTTTTGTGGCAGAGTCTGCTCTGGGATTCTGAAGGACTGAAAATTGTAGCACTGATAATATGTGCTGATAGTGTGCTGTTTTTTCCTTGTGGCGCAGACTGAAGTTACCCTTATATAAACTAGGAAGGACAGCCCAAAATTAACCCTCACCTAAAGTGGAATAACTTTCAGATGCTCAGAGGGTCTTAGCATGGTGAAGTGGAGGCTAGGAGATAAGACTGCAACCCCTGAGTACAATCTTGGAACAATGGGCTTGGAACTCCCTGCCTGGGAGCCAGTGGAGGATTCCACCCTGGTAGTAGGCAGCTCCCAGAGGCAGGTGGTAAGCTCCCACCACCTAGTGGCCTGCTGACTGGAAGCAAATTTGCTCCTGGTCAGGCATCTACAAAAGCCATACTGTGCAGTAACTACTTGGGAGTAAAATTGCTACTTGCATTTGCAGGTAGCAAATTTACTCACAATTAGCAAGGTTTACTGCACTGTTAGCATGTGCACATGTACACGCACACACTTACTGTGCAGTAAACTACACTACTTTACAGTAAAGTGTCTCATATAGATGCACCCAGCATTATCCAGACCTTTTTGAAGCTAAGCCCTGGCCAGCTTAGAAGGAGATATCTGGGTCCAGGAGGAAACAAGCAAGCTAGATGGTGTGACAGTGAAATGAAGGCTGCCCTGTAAGGAAACAGGCTTTGTGCTCTAGCCTGGTTCCTTGCTCCCCCAGGACAGAAATTTCCTCACTGCACTGCTGTACTCTGAACCCACTTTGTCCAGTGACTTTTAAATGCTTATCTTAACAAAGAGTGCAGAAGGGGAGACTGGATAGTGCCTGTCCTGTGGCATAGTATTTAGAGGACTCTGCTAAGACTTCAGAAATAGAAATTCTAACTCTTAGATAATAGGGACCTACAACATGGGGCTCCTGTTTCTTGGGCAAGTACCTTAATCACTCAGCTATTTGGATTAACACATGGGAGCTGGGTGCACAAGGAATTTAAGCCTGGGTTTCCTGGACCCAGCATGCGGTGCTGGGGACATGAACTTGCTTAGATGTTAGGTACTTATCAGGTGCAGGGGTCATAAGTGTGTGAGAAGCCCCTTTTCCAGGTGCTGGGGCAGGTGGTAAGATGCAGCCTGAAGACAAAGGGAGCCCTATGGTATGAGCTGGGGTTTTCCCTGTGGCGGATTTTATATCTTGCAGCACTGTTGGTCCTATACCAAGCCCAGTCACTGAGGGGAAGGGGAAGAAGAAGGGGAGGCAGGATTGCATCCCCTGTGCCAAGTGTGGCAATACTATTTTCCCTATTCCTTCCCCAATTAGCAAGTTGACAAATGTGGAAAAGGATGAGGTAGGAACCTGGTCCACCCCTATAGCACTGATTTGCAGTGCTATGATGCCATAAAGTACACTCTGGCTATAGTATTGATCTTAAGGTTGCCCTCAAACCCACACTTGCCAACCACTTACACTATAAAAATCTCACACATTAGACCTCTGGAGTCCAGCCCACCTCTGAAACCTCTGATGACTTGCACGTATATGGTCAATTCTTGTTTGCCTATGTCAGGAAGTTATCCAGGTGCTGCAAGCATCTAATACAACATGTTTATAGTAGCAATCCTAGAATTTCCTGTTCCTGATATGTGCTTCTCTGCATCATACTTTCTCTTTCTATTGCCTAAGGGTAGAGACAAGCTCAGAAGGCAAACCAGGGATTCTGTAGGCTGATTCCTAGGAAGGCTCCAGAAGGGAGGCTTAGATATGTATTAGTAGTGGGTTCAAGAAATAAGATTTATAATGTGTCTAAAATGTATGATATAGACAGAGAGAAGAGGGGTATCTAGTTCAAGGTCTGACACGAGGGGATGCATCCAGATGAGCTTGCACATACAGTTTGCAGCTATCTCAGGCACCACAAACTTCATGTGGTGCAAGTGCAACCATTTGTCCCACTGCTAATTTGTAGTGGCACTAAAATTTGCTGCTGGGAGATCCTGGTGTCAAAAAAAACAAGTGCAAAAAAAAAAAATGTGGCACGGCACAAGCTCCAAGAGTGTGCACTGGCAGGCACAAAGGCTTGCTCCTCCAAGGAAACCCCTCCTTCTAGTTGGTCCCTGATTCTTCCAGCATGCTGGGAGCTGGGAGGAGTGGGGAAACAGACATTTCCTGAAAGAGGGGCATTTTACCCCATAGCAAACATCACATGCAGGGGCGTGCATGGCAGCAAAAAGCAGCGGCACAAATTTGTGAGGACATTTAACACATAAAGGTGTTGTTTAAGGGGAGGTCTCCGTCTTATGTTGATGTTCTAGTTCTCCTTCAAGTTCGTTTGTCATTAACCTGTTCTGTAAGTATTCTCCTTCTCTTATTGTAGGCTACCTTAAGCCTTGTTGGGAAAAGTGACATAAAAATAAATGAATAAATAAGCAATCAAGCACACTGTTCAATGGCGACCTCAAGTTAAACCCTAAATATAGTTGTAGACATACTCATGTCTGTTGTGATATAAGCACCTGCTGGGCACAAGGCCATGGCTTCTCTGGTGCTGTTTTATCTAACTTCCCAACACTCCCTAAAGTATACCTTTAAATATGACTTTTATAGCCCTTCACTAAAACCTGTGAAAATTGAAATATTTCAGTCTTTATATAAAGGGCTTTGAAAACACTTTTTTTTTTTCTTGTAAGAATAAAGTATGGCATGCCCAAACACTTGTTGTCAAAATCTTATTTCTCAACAAAGCCTGTCCACTATATTTAAAACAGAGTCTTTCTCTATCCAAAGCCAATAGAACAGATCTTTTCTGGTACACCCTAGCTTGCTGTTGATGACAGCATTTCCTGTTATTGTTAAGGAGTCATATGCCAACTTCCATGTAATATTTGTGGAGTGGTGGCACTACAATTGTTTTTTCAGGTGTGAAGTCACTGTTTGTCATACTGAATATTCATACAGGATGCAAGTGGTTTCTTCAACCTGGTGCCATTTGTTTGTTTGTTCAAATCATGACTGAACCGACAACTCCTTTTGTAATAACGATGCAGCTGGGAAGTGGGAAAAGGAACTCTAAAATATTTGTTTTCTAATAGGAAATGCTCAGAAAACCTGAGATTTTGTGAATTTATTGTACTCAAGTAGGATAGACTGAGGGGTACAGGAGAGTGTGAGTTCAAGGACTTAGTGATAGAAAAAGATTTCCTTTTGTTGAAAGAATGTGACAGAACATTCCTCTGAAGAATATTTGTCTGGTGATTTCAAGGACCCTGCAAAAAAAGCCAGCATTAGAGAGCCACCCACACAAAATAGAAGGGTAACAGCTGCATGACAACATTAATGTGGTTAATGGCTGTAAATACAGTGTAGTGTTATGAAAAGGTCACTGTGAGAGGGTATCCTGCTGTGCCTGAGCTTATGCAGGTGCTGTGGGTGTATTCACAAAAATATAATATCATTGATGGTAGGGAATTATTAGGTCATTTAGTCCAGCCTCTTATGTCAACCAGAATGGAATTCTGCATCCCTTAAACTTATTTGAACCTGACTTAAATGCTTCTCTAGAGGCAAGCTTGCTGTAGTTGCTTCATGGTGTGAAAATTGATTCCACTCCCTGATTGTTACCATCAGGAAATTATTTGACTTTGTGTTTTTGAATATCAAACTGTCTTTTGTTCACAAGCATGTTTTGCCTCTGATGTTTAATGCAAAGTTTCCTATAATAGTTCTTCAATTAGTACAGGCAACCCCTGCTTAACACTGTTTTGCTTACCAATATTTCACTATAATACTCATTTTAAATTGATACCTGATTTCACTTAGCACTCAGCGAGTTTTGTTATAACGCTCACGGTCGCCATCTTGGGTCATTAAAAACACTTGCGGTTGCGAGCTTGGATCATCAAATAGTTTCAGTTTTGCTTAAAGCTCAATTCACTTAATGCTCAGTTTTTCAGGAACCAATGAAGAGCGCTAAGCGGGGGCTGCCTGTATGGGTCTATGTGAGATGCTTTACCGTGCAGTTGTGTAATTGTGTGGTATCACCATGGCTGCATCTACACAAGAGGCTGACTGTGCAGTCGTTACTGTGCAGTCATTTAGTACTTGAAAAAGATGTTCATCAGCACTACTGTGCAGTAACTCAGGTTATGATATAAACCTGCACTAAACCAGTACTAAATGGACTGGTGCTACCTGTACCAGTATTACATGTATAAACAAATACTAAATAACCGTGCAGTAAACCAAGTTACAGTGCAGTCCAGCCTGCCATTTCCATTGGCAGCCTGTCAATCACTCTGTAGGGACTCTGGGGACCTGTGCCACCTGATGCCTGCCTTTGGCCATTTGGTATTGTAGTAGTGGCCACAGGCCAGGTGCAGTAGCCTGCCTGGACCCTGGCACTGGCTCCCAGTCTAGCCCCACCACTTGCCTGCCTGTCTCTCACCGTGCCCGTGTGCTGTGCGCTGCAGGCACCTGTCCAGATCTGGACTCTCACCCACAGGCCCTGAGGGCTGTTGAGAGAGCCATGATGGTGTTGTGTCTGATGCCACACACCACCTCCCAGGGGCCTGACTAGTCCCAAAATGAGACCTCAGACCTCGTTGCACTGTGGGGCAAAGCTGAGATCCAGAGGCAGTTTTCCTCAGGGGGCAGGTGCTCCAACATGCACATCTATGACGGCCTGGTGGCCCGTATAAGGGAGTGTGGGCATAGCTGGTTGATGTGCCAGTGCTGCATAAGGTCAAGGCCCTGTGGGTACAGTGGGTCCATATCACCAGCTACAACTGCCAGGTGGGGGCTGACCACAGGACCATGCCCTTTATGCAGCAGCTGGATCCCATCCTCACACCCTGGATGGAACCGTGTCATGTTTTCTAACTTGGGTGGCCTGCCAGAGCCTCCACTGCAGTCTAACAGTGGCAGTGAGCCATCAGTGGAGTGAGGGCTCCTCAGGGCCCCAGAAGCCTGTCCCACCATAGTCCCTGCCTCTGGCATCATTCAGCAGTTCTTGCAATCTGGGACAGTGCCTGCCCCAGCAGTTCCAGGTGTGTAGACCTGCCCAGGATACCAGCCCAGGAATGGAACTGCCCACCCTCATGAACTCCAGCTCCTCCCCAGAGGGGGCCCAAGGTGTTGTGCCTCTGCACCTCAGGATGCCACTAGGAGCCACACATCATCGCTGCTAAGTGGGGACAGATTTGGGCCATCAAGCATGGCCAAATCACACCCACCCAGTAAGTCCTAAATTGGGAGGAGGTCCCTTCCCTCCACTTGCCTCCCCTCCACTCTCCTGCCCCTGCCCTTGGTAGCTCTCCCTGACTGAGCTCCCCTCTGGCCCCTGGAGTTCCCCACCACAGCACACAGGGAGGTGGGTGGCAGTGCAAAACATCAGTGAGCAGCCAATGCCTCCTCAGCTAAGCAGCCATGGGCTTCACCTGCAGAGAAATATGTCAATACTGGTGGCAATGTTCTTGACTGTGGGAGGCAGTAATATGGAGCATAAGCACAGGTTGCAGGGGAAGCGTGGGCTTGCTCACCACACTGTCAAAGCTCAGGGTCCCATGCCAAGTTCTCAGGTGCAGCTGGGACACCATGGCAAGCAGCAGCAGCAGCAGCAGCAGGGTATAGTGGGTTGGGCACCTCTCAGTCCATGCAAACAGCTTGTCACAGTGCACCCAGGACATTCTTACCAGGGCCATGCTTGGGGAACAAGGCCAGCGGTGGGGGGTGGGTAAGGACGCTGTCTTGGAATGGCTATCTGGAGAGACCCACTGGGGAAAGGGCAGGGACACCACCACATCTACATCTTAGTCAGCTGAGAGCCCCTTGCTGACCTGAGCATGGGCATTGTGGGCCTGGCAGCAACAGAGAAGATGGCCTGACCTGCAGGAGAAGTGTGGGGTGGGTCTGGTGCTTCCAGGAGACAGGCCTGTTTCCAGTCTGGGAAGGGGGCAGCCAGCAGCCCCCCTGCCCCTGTGGAGTGAGTGGGAACTGGGGGCTTGGATGGTGGCTTCCTGTGCCAGGGCCTGCCTGGCTGACTTAGCACTGGGCACCTGTGCGAGCAAAACCCTTGATCCGAGGCTGGGCAAACTCTCACAAACAACTTCTTTCGCTTGGCTCTGCAGGTCTGGCAGCTGCATGCGGGGCAGAGGAACCTGCTCCCAGCAAGGATGCACTGTCAGGGTCACTGATAGTCTCAGTTGGGGCCCTCCATATGTGCTTTTCTGGTAGGAGTGGACCCAGGACCAGACACATCTGCTGGACCAGCTGGTCACTGTGATGGAGGAGTGGCTGGTAGATTCATAGGCTTGGCATGTGGCAGAGGGACAGGACAGACTGGGCATTCCAGCACAGGCTCCTGGCCCTTGAGGAGAGGCACATCAGCATCCTCAAGAGTATGGTCAAGGCCCAGGAGCAGCAGACCACCATAGTAGCCAGGGCAGTGGAAGCCATAGAGGAGGACTACCAGGTGCTGGACACTATCCTGGTGGTCACCTTCATTCTACTCACTATCCTGCCTTTGGCCCTAGCTCTAGTGCCCCCTAGCAGCTGCCTGCCACCCAGTGGGCTTAGGCTAAGGTGCAGCAGTGCTTCCTGTGGCCAGGTCCCCCTTTTCTAGCACCTGCCTTGGGTCCCCACCAGCCGGCCCCCTTTCCTGGGCTCCTGCTGCCCACTCCAGCTCCATGCATCTCCAGAGCAAAAGCCACAGTGGGGACCAGCACCACAGTGGGAAAAGCCCTGGTGGCTGTGGCCCCAGGCTGCAGAAGCAGGAGATGAGTGTGCTGGCAGAACAGTGGCCACCTTTGCCCCTAAGCTAGCCTTCCATAACATGGCCCTGCTGCAGTGTGTGCACCCTCAGTGTTGCGGCCAGAAGCCAGGGTGCTGGGCACCTGTCCCCAGGCTCTTCCTTGTGGGTGCCCCTACCCCACTGTCCACCACCCCGGGAGGGCACACAGAGCACTGTACATAGTTTGCACAGGGAAGGGGGTGCTTTATAAACAGGGATTGAAGTGGTTGGTGTTGGGGCTCTGTGGTCAGGGGGAGGGGCTCTGTTGCTTGGGAGGGACTGGGGTGGGGTCTATGTTTGTGGAGGGGAATAAAGTGTTTCCAGAAAATTGTCCACAATGACTGTGGTGCTGGGGGTGCATGGTGGGGCTGGGGTCCATGGCCAGTAGTGCTGTGTGTAATGGCCGTTCCATTTCAACTTGAGTTTCAAGGTTTTGACGGAACAGCATTTTGTTTCAAATTTCATTTTGATTTGAAACAGCTATTCCATTTTGCTTTGTTGAAACAGTGAGGCTGTTTCGATGTTGTTTTGAGGTTTCATCCATTAGCTATAATGGGAAAGCTTGAATAAGCCTCTCATCTGGCAGGCAAATCGGGGCTGCAGCCCTGATTTGCCTGCCAGATGAGGGAGGGGAGCAGCACTAGATTGGTCTGGGGATGGGAAGTCAACTAGATGGGACTGGGGATGGGAAGTCAGCCCAGCTGGGTTGACTTCCCATTCCCAGCCTGATCTAGTGCAGGGGATGCGAAGTTAACCAGCTGGGCTGACCTCTCCTTCTCAGTCCGATCATAGCACTGGGGATGGGAACTTGGCCCAGCTGGGCTGACTTCCCATCCCTAGCCTGATGGTAGGGCTGGGGAGGGGAACTGAGCTCGGGCTCAGTTCCCTTCTCCTGCGCTGTGGCTGGCTTCCTACAGCCCAGCAGTGGAAGATGGAGAGAGCGAGGGCTGCTCTTCCAGCTGGTGCTGGGAGTGCAGCCCTGGTTCTCCCCTGTCTCCCACCACCTTGCGGCTGACTGCTTTGACTCGTGAAACATTTTTAAACTTTGAAATGTTTTGACTAGCCTCATTTTGTTTTGAGACTGTTTCAAAGCCTTTAATTTCAATTTGATTTCGCTGTTGAGAGCTTAAAATGAGTCAAAACTGTCAAATTGAAACAGCCAGCAAAATTTTGCCCACCACTAATGACCAGCTGTCCAGGTGGCCTACAGCAGGGAGTGCAGGAGCAGGTGGTCTTCCAATGCCTCCACATCCAGTGCCCTGGTCCCCACTGCTGGGTGTGTGGCTCACCTGTGGCCTGGTGGGGGTAGCCTATCACTGTCACTGTCACTGCTGGTGCTCCTGGTGCCAGGTGTCCTCTGCCCACTGTGTCTGCTCCACCCAAGCCACATGGAAGAGTTCTCTCCAGGCCTCACAGATGTTATGCATCACAAAGGCTGCAATGATTAACTGGGGGATGTTGACCTCCACGACTTCAAGGTAGGTGGTGTGGGTGTGCTAGTGTCCCTTAAGGTGGCTGAAGGTGCCCTCCACCAGCTCATGGGTCTCATATCAAAGAAAAATAAAGTGGGTTTTGTATCCAATGAAGTAAGCATCCCATGTTGGTTCTTAAACCTGGTCACAGACTATCTACAACACTCTCCCAAACTGATACTGTTATAAATATTTGGTGTCAAGATATGGAGTAGGCTTTGATACTTCTCCAGTAAGAATCAGTTTCCTTTGAAGGTTTTCATAGTAAGCTAAGACCTGACTTTTGCATTTTGCTTGTGGCAAGCCCTAGTTGTTGGTCCTGTGTAGGGACAAAATATCCATGAATGGGTGTGTGGTGTATTTTCCCCCACCTGAGTCACTATAAGCTTATAGGAAGTGGAAACTTGGACAAACAACTATGGAAGAGTACATGAAAATTGCTCCGGCATGCAGGGATGAAATTAGGAAGGCCAAAGTGCAATTGGAGTTGCAGGGTATATGGAATATGAAGGGTAACAAAAAATGTTTCTACAACTATATAAGCAACAAACAAAAGATCAGGGAAAGTGTGGGTCCTTTACTAAATGGGGGAGGCAACCTAGTTACAGAGGATGCAGAAAAGAATTAAGTACTCAATGCCTTTTTCACTTCACAGACAAGGTCAGCTCCTAGACTAAACCACATGGCAGCAGTTTGGGGAGGAGGTGAGCAGTCAGCAGTGACAAAAGAACAGGTTAGGAACTATTTAGAAAAGCTGGACATGTAGAAGTCCATTGGGTTGCACAGGAAGCACCTAAGGATGCTGAAGGAGTAGACTAAATGTGGTTGCAGAGACACTGGCCATCATCTTTGAAAACCCATGGTGATTAGGAGAGGTCCCAGACAGTTGGAAAAGGGCAAATACAGTGCCCATCTTTAAGAAAAGGAAGAAGGAGTATCAAGAAACTACAGACTGGTCAGCCTCCCCACAGTCCCTGGATAAATGATGAAGCAAGTCCTCAAGGAATCCATTACCAAGTCCTTGGAGGAGAAGAAGGTGATTAGGAACAGTCGGCATGGATTCAACAAGGGAGAGTCATGTCTGGCTAACCTGATTGTCTTCTTTAATGAGATGACTGGCCCTGTGGATGTGGGAAGAGCAGTGGACACGACATACCTTGACTTCAGCAAGGTTTTTAATATGATCTCCCACAACATTCTCATAAAAAAGCTAAGGAAGCTCCCAAGTTGAAGCTAAGGAAGTCCCCCATAGAAAACTGGATGTATCATTGAGCTCAGAAGGCAGTAGTCAGTGGCTGGGTGTCTAGTTGGCAGCTAGTATCAGGGGTCAGCCCTGAGGCCAGTTTTGTTCAATATCTTCATCAACAACCTAGAGGATGAGATGGAGTGCACCCTCGGCAAGTTCACAGATGGCACCAAGCTAGGGAGAACAGCAGATAACATTGGAGATTAGGGCTAGGATTTAGAGACACCTAGACAGATTGGAGGATTGAATCAAAAGAAACCTCCTGGGATTCAATAAGGACAAGTGAAAAGTCCTGCACTTAGGATGGAACAGTCCCATGCACCATTACAAGCTGGGAGCAGACTAACTAAGCAGCAACTCCGAAGAAAAGGACCTGGGGGTTACAGTGGATAATAGGCTGAATACGAACCAACAGTGTGCCCTTGTTGCAAAGAAAGCTAACAGCATACGGGGCTGCATCAGCAGGAGTGTTGCCAGCAGATCAAGGGAAATGATTTTTCTCTGTTCTGCACTGGTGAGGCCACATCTGGAGTACTGTGTCCAGTATTGGGCCCCCACTACAGAAAGGATGTGAACAAATTGGAGAGAGTCCAGCAGAGGACAACAAAAATTATTCGGGGCCTGGGAAACTTGACTTCTGAGAAGAGGCTGAGGGGACTGGGCTTATTTAGTCTTCAGAAGAGAAGACTGAGAGGGGATTTAGTAGCAGCTTCCAGCTACCTGAAGGGTGGTTGAAAAGAGGATGGAGCTAGACTCAGTGGTGGCAGATGATAGAACAAGGAGCAATGGTCTCAAACTGCAGCAAGGGAAGTTTAGGTTAGACATTAGGAAAACTTTCTCACCAGAAGGTAGTAAAACACTGGAACTGATTATCCAGAGAGGCTGTGGAATCTCCATCCTAGGAGGTTTTTAAGACCTAGTTAGACAAAGTGTTGACTGGGAAGAGATAATTTGGGATGGTCTTGCTTTGAGCAGGGGCTTGGACTAGGTGACCTCCTGAGGTCCCTTCCGACCCTTGCCCAAATCAGTCTATTTAATTAAATAAGAAGCTTCAAAGACTGGCTCCTACTGCTGCTGATAATATTTCAAGAGTTCCTATTGCAGTGGACTTTAACCTGATCGGTGCTGAACAGTTCTTTTCCTGTAGATTTCTTAGAAAAAATACACAAGCCAAATCTACACAGAAGAGTCAATGTTTTATTAATGAAAGCTGTTTTCCAGTTTTGCAACTGGGAAATGTGGTTGATGTTTGATATGTTTTCAAAATTTTCTTAGCCTTCCCAATCTGTTTTTAAATGGACGTTTGCACTGATGGCACAAAAATATCAGTTCATTTGAAGATTGTAATTAGTAGCAGAGAGCAGATGGGTTCAAAAAAAGAGAAGAGAGATGGAGATAATCAAATTTATTGCAACATTTTTCTCTTTTTCTGCTTCTTTTACACACCCTGAAATGTTGATAAGTTTTGATAAGCTATATGGTTAAAGAAAACAGAAGTATGAAAATACTGTCAAAATCCTTCTACTCTGTATTTATGATTTCTAAATTTTGTCAACATTTTAAAATAAAACAATAGCAGATTGGACTGGAGATACAATCAGCCCGAGATCTTTATTTGGTGCACAGGAAATAACATCAGGTTAAGTTGACACATTAATTGTGATGTTCTACACTGACACAACACCTCTACATTAGAATTAGCAGAAAAAAATCTTCTCCTGAAGTAAATATAGGTGATAGCAAGTGAAGTCACTTGATTATAATGTGCTAGCCATGTAGGGCAACACTATTTATTTTTATATACAGACATATAGCAAAATACTTAAAAGCCCCTGGAGTACCACTATATGGTTTACAGGAAACATCTATGGGTGCTCTAGGGAAGGAATGAATATGGAACCAATGGCCAAGTTTAAGGAAGTACAGGAAAATTGCAATGTCTAGTCTCTGTGATATTGCTGTTTTTTAGTGAGTTCGTATAGAGCCCCTCGTACAAAGAAAGGTTGGTATATAAGATTTGAAGGGAGTCGGTCAAGTGAGGAGTGGTTATTTCAGATGTCAGAAGGAATGTTGAAGTCCAGCTCCCTAGTCTTGTCTTAGCCACATGCAACTGTAAAACACTATTGCTTTCCTGGATTATGTGGGCTTCCCTATCATGTTCTGCCTCCAGCAATATGAGGATAGGGATATCTGAACAAGAGATACTCCGGTTCTGGCCCCTTCCATCCTCAACTTTCTTCAAAACAATCACCCAAAATTAAGGTGGGGGAGGACATAGATGAAATTAGAGCTAGGTATGTTGGATTTATGCCACTTGGATAATTTCCTTATTCAGAAGCTTTCTGGTTGCTCTTTGGTGCCTGAATCGGAAGTGGATCTAGCTGTGAGGGTTTGGTCAGGATCTAGGTGGCCAGGCCTGCAATTAGGCCCTGAGGGAGTCAGGACAGCAGGATGGGGGTACAGATTACTGGATCGAGCTGGGGCCTGGATCAGTGGAGCAGGGAGCATGGGACCCAGTTCCAAGGGAGCTGAGAGGGGAGATCCAAGAGACATAGTCCAAGATTAAACTGAGATCAGGAGCCAGGGATCAGAGATAGAGCTGATGTCAACTTACATGGAGGATCCAAGATCCAGGTCAAGGAAGCTAAACCTAGTCAGGATGTCAGGGAAACCGGAAAGAACAGAGTCAGAACTGAGTTTCAAGGGAGATCCAAGTTCAGGATCAGTAAAGCCAAAGCTAGGGTCAGAAGTCAGGAGAACCTGTGAGCATGAAGTTTGCTGGAACAGAGTGAGGCTGTGTCAAGACATGCCTGCAGCCTGAGGTTTCAGGTGTGCTTATAAAAGGTAAGTGGCACTTTCAGCAGCCAATCTGGCTGTAGAGGACTGGTGCAACTGCATTAGCCAGGGATCAGGGGCAGGCATGGTAGCTCAGGTGCTTGGTCTACACAGGTGGCCCTGACACTAACTTATATCCAATTTATGTCTTCCTTCTGTAGCCAAGAGATATAATAGGTTAAACAAAGAAGAATGTTCTGTTTTTTTTGAAAAGCTGGTGAACATTGGAAATAGATCTAGGTGGGCTTGGACACCAATAAATTGAGATTATCTGTCTTTTTCTACTCAGCAGTGGGTTTGTCCATATGGCAAGTTCATCACAAAATCTGGCATGATTTGACAGCTGGTATTGTCTGTTGGGGAACGAGCAAACATGGAATATCACAAGAATATTTGAAAGGGTTATGAGCAAGTCCCAGAAAACCATGGGAAAGCATCAGTTTGCCCTTGCAGGGTGGCAGCACTTCAGTCTGCAAGGAGCTGCTTGGGGCAACTGAAGACAGCAGGCACATGTGTGTCTGTGTGCACACATGCACATGGCTGGCATAAAGCCAGGCAGGGTGGCAGGAGCAGCCCCAGTAGCTGGATGCAGGTAAGTGTATGGGGAGTGGGGATTGGAGGGCCAGAGCTTGGAGACCGTCCGTGTGTGCACGTGGGTGTTGTGGGTATGGAAGGGATGGGTGTATATGGGCTGGGTGCCTGCTGGGACTCTGGGAAGATGTCCAGATGCCAAGGCTGTGTCAGGGCAGGGAGGTCAGAGGGGGAGATATCTGACCTTCCAGCAGGGGAAGGGAGTGAGGAAGCCCTGTGGGGGCAGTGGGGAGCTGTGTGGATGGGCCAGTGGCACTGGGGCTGGTGTCCATATTTGCAGGGGCAGCGTGTCTGGGAGATGATGCTCAGGGGGTAGGTGGGATAGTGACCAGGCTGCCTGATATGGTGCAGAAGCCCCAGCCCAGGGCAGGGGTGGGTGCCACAGGCCTCCCCTCTTCCTCCCTCCAGCCTGTGACAGGGCTGGACTTGCTCTACCACTGACATGAGCTGGAGCTGCTATAGCCACCACGCTTCCGCCCAAGTGGGATAGGGGCAGTTGGGGATCCCTTCTGGCAGGGCAGGGGTGGGGGAGGCAGGGGAGTGGGGGACACCAGCATGGCCCAGCGGGGGAAGGGTACTGTGGGTCAGGATTGAGGGGTACCAGCAGTCCCGGGGGCTGTGGTCAGGAATCAGGGGCACTGGCAGGGTGAGGAGGCTGTGGGGCAGGATTGGCCATCAATGTTTACAAATGGGTCCTGGTACAAAAAAAGATGGAGAACCACTAAACTAGAACAGCTTTATACAGTTCTAAAGGTTGTTTCTGATAAGCATTCTTATGTATTGTTACTAATATACAGAAAAGTTAGCATTTTCCAGCCTTCGTTATATCTGCCTCTAGTTTGTTGAAAGTGGAACTGCTTATACAGAATCAGCCTGATTTTATAAGTGCTGAAAAATCTATAGGTCCAGTGGAAATCACTAAGCACTTCAGATGATTACGACCTCTGAAGAATCATGCCCTGAACTTTTAGCTCTGTGAAGTGTATTTCTAAGTTTGGTTTTAACTTTTGAATCACGTATGGCAAACCCTGTAGTTCTTTCTTCCGCAAAATTGTTTCTTCTTTTTCTTTGTCCTTCAAACTTACCTTTTATTATCAACCATTAGTTGTCATTCTTTCCTCTTCCTTTTGTCTCTGATAGAGTCTTGACTATAAGCTGTCTCTTCCTCTAACATGACACATTACTGCATGTGATTCTTCATCCTAGGCTCATATACATCCATGGTACTTCAGTCAGGTTTGTATAGTAGGATCCATATTCTGAAATATAAGGAACTTAAACACATATTCAGCCACCTAAATAAAGAGCCTGATTTTTAGAAGTGTGTCACTATATAAAGTGAATATAATAAGATCTGCACTGCAGAAATTCAGAATACCTGAAAATCAGCACTTCTAATTAGTGGCTAAATATTAGGCCTGTGCGAGTCAGCAGCAATCTGATCCGGCTTCGGATCCAGCCGCTTCTGATGGCCGTGATCTGATCTGGAGCTCCAGATGGTCCACATCCTCCACTCTGATGCGGCTGAAGCAGCTCCAAAGCTTTGGGGTCGCCTCAGAGATCCAACTATAGGTTATAATGGGGGATGAATGAAATACCTAAAGCTTTGTTATTTTAGCTCTGATTTGGGTGCAACTTGCAGGGTGGTCGCCTCTGCTGAGAGCATGAAGTCTGCCAAGTTTCAAAAAGATCAGTTCAGGGGTTCGGGGGAACTACTCCCTAAATTCTTGAAAGCAAAACTCCTGTCACATTCATGTTTTACACTACAGGGGGCTGAAAACTGCATGGGTGCCAGCCCCTGGTAAGGCCACAAAGCCTGCCAAGTTTCAAGAAGACCAGTGCAGGAGTTTGGGGGGAACTGCACTCCAAGCTGCTGACAGGCAAAACTCATCATGTGGGTGGGCTTGGGTGAGAGCTGCATCTGTCTTTGGGCACAGTGGGGTTAAATCTAGTGCAGACCTGAGTGTTGGGCCCTGCCAGGCCATGATGCCTGCTAGCTGTGTGTGTCTCACTGGGGGAGTCTGTCATCTGGGGCACTGCGCCCCAAGCTGCTGACAGGCAAAACTCATGATGTGGGTGGGTGACATTGTGTGTGTGTTAAGGTGTGCCCTTTCTGGCGCTGGGACCTCTGCACAACACGGCAGTGTTCCCCAGTGAGACCTCCTCCTCCCCTACAGCCTCACATCTGGTCCTCTGCTTTATGTGACAACAGGTACAATAACTTAGCTGGCTCAACACCAGTAGCATCAGTGGCAGCATCAAAGGTACCCATACAGAACTGTCACAGAGCCTGTCGTTTTATAAAGGAATTGACAGCAAGAAGTAAAGATGTTGTGTTGTGTTGGACATATGATGTTATTCATGGTGTGCGATGGCTTATCTTGTGTTTTTATTTCTATATGTGTATTATGGGAAAAAAGAAGTACTTAAAAAAATGTATCTTTGGAAGCTTTGAAAAGTGGTTTGTACATTCAAATAAGCACCTAACCTCATCACCGGAACTGAAGCCAACTTCCTACAGCTCAAAACACAAAACCTGCCAACTATCTCCAGTACTCCCACAAACTGCACACCAGAATCTATCAAAGACAACAAAACCCAACTACCTGTGGGGATACATTCCTCACCAAAAAAACACTCTGCCTCCAGTTTCAGTCCTGATCCTGAGAGGAAACAAATTACAATGCAAACCACTATTCAGAGCTGGGCCTATGAACTGCACTTCATCAGCCTCCTAGGTAGTAGGTACAGAAACTTATGGACTCAATATACACAGTGGAGTTCTGGCACGCTGTGACCTACTGGACATCTGACACCCCAGGTACCTCTGCACTTTTACCTGCATCGCTACATTCCCCTTTTCCCCCTACTCCCCACCTAGCCTGCTCCTCCCCCCGATGCCCCCCCAGTGCCTCCATTTCCATTTTCACTGACTGGCTTCCTTGCCTGCATTGTGTGCCTGGCCAGCCTCTGGCTTCTTTACTATTCCTTCCATCCAGGACCAGCATATACACCAACTGCAGGTACTTCCTCAGCCTGACAAAGGGGTTTTCAACCCTAAAGCTGGCATCCCAGGCAGCTAAGCTGAGCTCACCTGGAGCCTCACAACTGCACTGCAACCAGCAAGTGTCAGGCCTGTCAAAGATGTGACAGGTCTGGGCATTCCCCAGCCAGGACTTTGTGTGTGTGTGTGTTAGCTGGAGGTTATGGTATCTCTTACCTGCCTTTCACTGGGGGATCATTGGTCTTGGCATTTATGGGGCTGCCGCACCGCCAGCTGTCCCACCAGGCCTCCCTACCCTGGCAGGGTGCAGTTTCAGTGGTCATGACCAAGACCTGGGTCCTCCTCCTTCCCCATATCCCCAATCCCATGCCTCCAAGTTTGTCCTGGCAGGGGAATGAGCTCAGCAGGGATGTGTTCTTTCCCTGCCAGCTGGTGATGCAGTTAGTGTCCCCTCCAGCTGAGCTTTTCAAAAACTCAAAAAAGGAAATTGGTGCAGATGGAGTGAGGAGGGTGGCACTCAGTCCATCTGCAGGTGGAGCTTGGGGAACCCTGGCAGCAGGAGGTTAACCCTTAGGAACACCAGCTGCTCCACCAACGTAGGATCCAAGCAGGTACGGTGGGGTGTCACAACATCCCCAGAAACGCTGAACACCCTCTTGCTTGGAACACTGGTCGGTGGGCAGGACAGGTGTTGCCAGGCAACCATAGCCAGCCAGATCCTGCCACATCTGACTGCGGTTTGCCCAGTAGGCCAAGGAGTTGCAGTTCAGTGGCTCCACATCCTCAGCGAGATAGGTAGCCACAAAAACCTCAGCACTACCTGCTCGAGGTTGGGGTCTCATACGTTTGGACCACAGCATTGAAGCTATGCCCATGGCCCACATTGGCAGTGGCTGGCATGGAGGAGACTGGTTGGTGCTGGTGCCAGTACCAGTGCTAGTGCTGGGAGTGCTGGCACAGGAAAGTGGATCCCCCTCTTCCACATCCCCTCGCCGCTGCACTTTGGCCTCCCTGACTTTGTTCACCAGCACCTTCATCCAGTGATCAAGGTTTTTGGGGCTGCTAGTGCACATGCTCCCCTTCACCCTCGGGTCACACATGCCCACCATTATGTGGACCATACTGGACCGCAAGGGATCAAGCCATCTTCTGATGCCCTCCTTCAGCCGCCTCACCAGTGCCTGCACATCTGGTGACAGCAGCCTGCCCCAGCCAGAAACATCAATCCCCTGAAACTTCTCCATTTGGTTCTCCAGTTCCCTCACTTGAGGGATCACCTGGCTGAGGAGGGCATTGCCAGCACTAAGGGTCTCCGTGGCCTCAAGGAAGGGCTTGAGGACCACCAAGATCTAGGAGATGGTACCCCACTCAGCTCTGTTCAGGGGGTGCTGATCCCTATCTCCCCAAGTAAGGCCATCTCATGGATGGCCTTCTGGTGCTCCACCAGCCTCTCAAGCATCAGATAGGTGGAGTTCCACCAAGTCTCCACATCCTGTATGATTCTGTGCTGCAGGATGTTCAGCTCTGCCTGTTTCTACCACAGCATCTTGCCCCCCTTGATGATGCAGTGGAAGTAACCTGCCACCTTCCTGCATTTTTAAATCAGCTGGCTTGTATTAGTAGTGGTGGTGGTGCTGTCACCGGCAGCCCTATTCCCCTCCAAGGCATCCCTCACTATTAGGTGCAGCCTGTGTGCCACACAGCAGATGCCAACAAAGTTGGCATCATGGACAGCCTTCACCATATTGGTCCCATTGTCGGTGACCATGAAACCCGTGAGTAAACTCAGCCTGCCCAATGAGTCACCCCTGCACCATGCGGTTCATGGTCCCCATGATCTCCCTTGCCATGTGGGACTCATCCAGCACCTCAGCTTGCAGTAGAGCCCACCAATATCCTGACTGAGTGCACCAGTGCCCTGTGAAGGAGAGGTAGGCATGATCCCCACCCCGGCTGCTCCAGAGGTTGGAGGTGAAGTGCAAAGCTACCTGTGGTCCTGCCTTGCGCAGTTTCTCCCTCAAGCACTCCCTGCATGCCTCCTACAGGGAGGGCACCGCTTCTCTGCTAAAGGTGGTGCATGCAGGCACTTGTAAAATGGGGCCAGAAGTCCTATGAACTGCCTGAACCCTGTCCTCTCAACTAGGGAGAAGGGCTGGCTATCCAGAGAAAGCATCTCCCCAATGCTCTGGGTGATCTTGCATGCCTTGGGAACATGCCCCTCTTTCTGTCCACCTTTCCCCCACTGGTCCAGGGTGGCCTGCCTCTGCTTTGGGGGTAAGGGGGCTTTGAAGCGAGTGGGGACTTCCCTTTTGGCACACTCGCACTAGTGCCAGGCTGAGCAGGAAGAAGGGCAAGGGCGTGGTGCCTCTTCAGATGCAGCAGCATGGCTATGGTGGAGAAGTGTCTTGTGTCCTTGCCACGGCTCATGTGCCTTTGACAGTGCTGGCAGATGGCAAACCTGGGATCATCTGCCACCTCAAAATGATCCTAGACTACTCTATTCCCCTGCTTCTGGGTTGAGGGTGAGGATCCTGCTTTTTCCCCCTTCTCCGCAGGCTGGGGCTGAACAGCAGGAGGAGCTGCCTCAGCTGAGCTACTTGCCTCCACAACCTCAGCCTTCTCTGAGGTGCTGCTTTCCAGAACAGACCTGGATCTAGGGGAAGCTTGAGGAGTGTCGAACACAAACTCTGCTTCCCCCTCAGTCCCCAGAATTGCCTGAGCCAGCATGCTCAGCATCCCTGGTTCCAGCTCCAGCTCCTCCTTTGGCAGTGGGAGGCTCATGCCGAGAGCTGAAATTGGGGTGGAGGAGACAGTGATTCCACTGCTGGTGCCCACTTCTGGACTAAGCGAAGGTGGTGCAGGTGCAGGGATGTCAGGTGCAGACACTGGTCCCACCTCCTGGCTTCCACTGGCAGCACTGATGTCATGGCTGCTTGGGAATAGAATGTGTCTGTGTTTGGGACAGCGGGGGTGAGGCTGCAGCTCTAGCTTTCCCCCTACCCCCTCTCCCTCCCCTGCCAGAAGACCTGGCACCTGCTTTTCCAGCATGCTTCATATTGTTCTTTCCTGTGCTGCAAAAGGTCTCTCTGTGTGTGTATGAATCCTTTTGTATTGTGTATTTTATTCCCTCTATTGCAAGTGTGCACTGGCCTGTTCTTTGAATGTTTGCTTCGGTGTTAAGGGTTATGTAAAAATTGTGTGCTGTCTGTCTGTCTCCTTCTGCTGTGATTTTTTTCTATATTGTGGGTCTCTGTGTATGTGTGTGTGTGCATGTGTGCATGCGTGAGTGCATGCATGCAAGCAATCAGTGCTTCCCTGCACAATGATAGATCACACTGGCTGGAAAAACACAACTGTCTTTTTGCAAAGTTTCTAAAAAAAAGAGAAAATATAAGTTCAAAGAAATAAATTGAATTGTAATACTACTAATAATTGAACA
>NW_017728918.1:91451635-91457991 GCF_001723895.1 Crocodylus porosus | reverse complement strand
CCCCCCTTCCCACTCTCCATCCTTCCCCCACTTCCCCTCCCTCTTCTTATTGTCACTCAAGATGGCTGAAGTGGGTCTGAAGCGCCCAAAGTGGATCTGGAGCGCTTCAGCTGCTCCAAGCCACTTCAAATACCATTGCTGAGACCCTGCTTCGATCTGGGCATGCCGTTTCAATCCGGGCACGCCACTTCAGATGCCAAAGCATCCGAAGTGGATCTGGATCCAAAGCAGGATCCGAAGACTAGCACAGCCCTACTAAATATTATGTACCTCAACTTCAGTAGTCAGCTTTGGAAATGTTAGCCTTAATATGCAGCTGTGGATATAATAGGAAACACAATAAAACCCCAAGGAACTGAATGTAAGAGTCCTTAATGTCATCCCTTTCTTTTTTGTTTTTCATAGGTTCAGGAATGTAAGTTAGCAGCTGAAACATCTTTTTGCTATCAGTGGCTATAAGTCGCTACAGGCAACAAGCAAGGAATATTATTATATTGCTGAGTCTACAGACATGTTTATGGTTTTAGAATCGTAAATGAGCACTCAGTTTATGCTTAATAAATGGAGGAGTTGAGGGTTTAAGGACAGAATGATAAAGTGAATTTCTGGTTATCTGGCTGAAAACAGATGGTCACATTTCAAAACACAGTATTGCCAGCTCTGTAACTTCCAAGGGCACGTAGTATTTTGAATGGGATGGGTTCCTATTGTTTGCAACTTTTGTTTACTAAAGACTATATACTGCATGCTACTTTGTCAAAAATGCCCACTGACAGTATGGATAGAGTAATTTTTCTGTAGCTTTCAATTCAGAAATGCTGTCATACATTCATCTTATTGTCAAATACATGTATGTTTTGCTAAAGGAATTTCACAGTAGACAGTACTAATTTAGAAAAACCAAACTATGTCATCTTTGATAAAACCATAGTTGGGTTTCATGTCTCATTGTTTTGTTCACATAAACAGGGAAATATTAAACAGAAAAGTTCAGACATTCTTTTTTCCTATTGTTTCCCTTTATCAATAGCTGAGGCCAGTGTTGCAAAATAACTATTCATTTACATCTAAAACGCTGTGATTGGTAAGAAAAAAAATCATGTGGGTAGGGTGGTAAGACTTCTACCTCCTACTTAACTCTAACCTACCACCTACTCACATCCTCCCAGTGCTTTTAAATTAAGGTTTACATAGTAACAAAGAAGTTAGAAACTTGGAGACTACACAGATAGATAGATTTATTAAACCCAGATTTCTTTATTCAAACTTTCTTCCTTCTGCAAGGTCTGCTTCTTTAGATCCCCATATACCATTAATTCTATTCCTGCTTGTTTGCAGATTTAAATACTTATTTCTGATTATCATAGTACTTTTTAGTATTGCTGGTCCCCTGATTTTTCTCCAGAGGGCCGATGTTTGCTACTTGGTAGAGGGACTGTATCTTTTAGGTTCTCTTGTTGGTTTTCTTGTTCTCTCTTTCTCTCATTTTGTCCTTCAATCTTTTCATTCAATGAAAAATTAGACAAACAAACTTGGGAAGAATCATTCAGAACATTAAAGGCATCTGTGAAGACAAAGCTACAGCTGCTTTGTCTTCTTTTTGGCAGCCTTCCTTTGTAGTTTCTGCATTGATTATGTACACACAGATTATAAAGGAGAAGCTAGTAAAAACGTGGCCTCCAAAAGGCGGAGCACAACTAGATATGAAGCTTGCTAGCTCCCAAAGGAATTAGCTTCTGTGCCTTCCAAGATGTTTCAAGTAAAGCAGATTCTTATTACAGATTCACAGAAGTTTAGGGCTGGAAGGGATCGTTAGGCCCAGCCCCCCTGCTCTAAGCAGGAAAGGCTGCTGGAGTCAAATAACCCCAGCAAGGTGTGCATGCAGTCTCTTTTTCAAGATCTCCAGGGTAGGTGCCTGCACTTCCCACACTGGGAGTCTATTCCAACTTCTGGTCACACAAACCGTTAAGAAATTTTTCCTTGTATCCAATCTGAAACCTTCTAGGAGTTTATGACTCTTGCTCCTGGTTTTCCCCTGGAGTGTTTTGGTGTATAGTTTTCCACTTAGACACTGATGCCTACCCCTGATATATTTGTAAGCTGCCACTAAACCCCCCAGAAGCAGGGGCAATGCATAGGGGGTGCATGCAGGTGCACGTGCACCCCCTCAGCATGGTGGTGCACCCCCTGTAAAAAGGCATTTGTGGGTGGTCAGCAATCCCCACTGGCCACTGATGCTGCTGCTGACAGTGCCTGAGGGTGGTTGCCGACCTCTGGTCAGTGCTTGCCATTCGCTCCCCCCTTGATTGCTCAAGAAAAGAATTGTTCTCCTGGGCAATGATTTTCTTTATAGTTGAGCATTGTACAGTGTGGAGCATCTTGTGAGTTGTAAACAAATGGCAACAATACCAACCACTTTACCATTAAATCTTCTAATTCTGAATAGAGGTAAATAAACTCCTCTGATTCATTCCAAAGTTGTTGGGGAGAAGTGAGGTTGCCTTACTTGCTATTGTACAAGGCAGAAACCCCTTAGTCATAGAATTATCCATGCCTGAGTTTCCAGCAACCTCTTCTCTGACAGGGTAGCAATTTCAAAGACAAATGTTATTAGAGTTTCACCAGCCATAGAACTCTCCTGAGTTACCTATGACAAGGGAATGCATGTGTGAATATATCCATGTGTATGCATAAACGTAAAACATCCTTATGTGGAAAAGTTTGGAGGAGGCTCATTAGATGGAATGGGCAACATAGTTCTCCCTTCTGACTGAATCACTCCTTCTACACCCCTGCCCCAACTTAGACCCCAGGACTTAAGGTATAAGGTCTTCAACCTTGGGAATACTTCTGTGAAGATGAGTGAGCACCTCTTTTTCCACAGAAAGGAGAGGCCAAAAACTAAACAACCAAACTCTTTAAATTAGGCAGTCACTAAAAACCATCCCACCTGTTGAAGAAACTTCTGTTTGCTGTAGAACAGAACACTGGTTTACTGTCTGGTTACTGTAGAAGTGCTGTTTACTGGTGTCTGCCTCTCATAATTCTCAACTTGATAATGTGTTGTACACATACCAACATATTACATTTTTAGCTCTGTGGTGATAAGTTTACTGGAAATTTAACTATATAGTTCAGAGCCCTCTACAGCCCATGTCCATCACACAGTTGTACTATGGTGGACTTAGGCGCCTTTTCTTTGCTTAGCATTCTCCCATTTATCTCCTTATATTCTCACTCTATCTTCAGTGTTCAAAGTTAGAAACAGCATTTCTATCCTGTTGAACTGGTTTTTCTGCATCTGTTACGTGCTGTAAACTTCATACAGCCAATGAATCTTTGTTTAAGCCAGCACATTTCAGTTTGGCAAACTTTTTCTCAGGTGTCTAATCATTAATCATTGGTTAACAAATATCCTAAGGGCTTATTTGTCTAGGCAGCACTAGCTAAATAAGGATCTTGATTTAATTACCTTTGTTATCTTAACTTGAATAGTACAACCTTGTTTAGCTCATCTGGACTATACAAGATTTGGGATTTCGCACTACTATCACATAGACTATTATTATCTGGAAAGTATTTGGAACATGAACTCCACTGCTTTGTATATTACAAAATCATTATATTTGTGTAATGTTAATGCACTGTTTGTGTAAAATGCTATCACTGGTCTAAACAAGTAGAAAATTATGATATCTATTAATTTTATACATCATAGAACAGTTGCACATGACCACAGCAGATGCAAAGGATTGAATAAATTAGGCATCAGGAATATAATACTTTTAAAAAATAGATTCCAAATGATAACTTTTTTTTTCCTATTGGAGTAGTTTATAGTAGGACCAACTTCAAAGTAGCATGGATATCAATAACATTCCACTAAATAATCTTTGTCATCCAAGTCAATGCAATTTGCCATTAGTTTCCTGCTATCTTGCTTAACTCAAAACATTTGACACACTGAACATTTTAAAATTATACCATCCATTCAAATGTTTATTCCAGAAATATAGAGGACTCTTCTTTTACACAATTTTATACCCAATATGTTCTTTGTCAGTCCAACATTTCTCCCAGCTTAATTGAATCATTATTTTTTTCTTTTATCCATAACAAGGACAGTCCATGGCATGGTTATTTTTCTTGTTGTTGCCTTTGTCATTTGTGTGGAGCTTATAAGATGCTTAGCAAGGTGTAGTGTTTCAGCCATAAAGACAAACCCTGACCTGAAAAAATTAAAGTCTAAAATACATTATTTAATACCCCAGGTTTTTTCAGTCTTTAGCATCCTCAGTTTCTCTCTCCCTTATTTTACTCTTGTATCCCAAGTGAATAGTCATCAGTTTTCAAGTGATCAGCCTAAAGCTTTGAGTTTGTTCACAACAGATTTTGTTATTTAGAACAAGCAGCAGGCTCTAGGAGCATTGGACAAACTTGCATATTACAATATTGATGTGCCTGAGCCAGCACCTTTTTAAATGTATAGAATGAGTCTCCTTAGGTTCATTGGATATTGGATCAATCCCACGCAAGTTTAACTCTGTCCTCCAGAAGCTGACAAGAGTCAATGGAAAGTATTCACCAGTCCTCCAACTAAATTCACTGTGTTCTGTAAAGCTATAGAAAATGGTGAGGGGATTAGCTGTAGCAGCTTGCCAAAGAGGTTACTTGTATTATATGAGGGAGTGAATGACCTGGGCCCACATGCCTAGTTCCTGCCTGTATGATCAAAGGAAAGTGGTGTATGTGAGTGATATACATTGTATATGTTGTTTTAGTAGCATGACATGGGGGTCTTCTGCTTTGGATATTGTTGGCAGTGAAGTGGGACATGAGTGCAGTCTGTGGTTTATGAAGGGTATGTAGAAGTGTTGTGTTAGTTAACATCTTGTCATAACGATAAAGAGATCAGAAAAGGGAAGGAAGATACTAACGTAGCAGATCAACTGTTCTTTCTGTGGTGCAGGCTAAGTATTTGACTACAGGACAGCTAAGGTAGAAAACAAGTATGGATAGTTGAGACATTGCTCAAATCCATGTTAAGATGATGTGCATCTGCACCTAAGTTCTGTATGTTTTGCTTTTCAGAAGTTTGAGTTTTGCTCATTTTGGCCAGGCAACTTTCACTCTGAGCTCACAGTTTTTTTTCTATGAAACTCCCTAATTCTTTTTTCCTATTTTCAAAGGAGTTAGTGATGATGTTTGCAGCTGTATTTATTCTCTGGGTTTAAAATTAGGATCCTTACATGGCTAGGTAAAGATAAAGCTGCTATGTGATTCCTTCTCATATCTGTGTATACTTGTGTAGTTGAATGGACATTATAGGCATGCATTGAAATGTCTGAGGTGTGGAGTTGCTAATGGAACCAACGAGAGACATAAGACATGATATTGCTAGTTTTACTATCTAGTGGCTACAGTAAACTTTAGCATATAAAGAAGACCAGTATATCTCTTTTGCCACATCTCCACCCCACATATACCCCCCCTTGCCACCATTACAAAATTACCTTCCCCTTTTTCTCCCATTAAGTCAATGACCATTTAGAAGCCTGCTGTGTACAGGAATCATAGGCAGTAGTTCATGTGTGGGAGGTAGAGAGAGACGGTTGTATACCACTTTTAAAATGTGATCTATGATACACACTAAGCCAAGGCAAATGCAGTGCTCCTCACTCCTTGCTTCAACCAGGCCTTCCTGGGCATGATGGGCCAGCCCACCTGGTTTGTCCTTACATCCGTCTCCCTCTAGGCATCTTCCCTTCTCCATTACTTTTCACCGCCTCTTCAACTCAAGATTTTTCCTTAACTTTGTTTTCATGGGCTTTGAGATGTTGAAATTTGGTTTCCTTCAAGACCCCTGCAGATCCTGGCTCTTACAGAATGAGAAAGGATCTTGGACCTCACTACAAAGTCTGGAAGTTCCCAGATTTCAGCACAGACATACAGGACAGGAATTAAGGCTCAAACACCCTAGAATAATAACTGTTTCCATAGATCCTGGCTTCTGGAGAATAAGGGAAAGGAGATTAGATGCTTCCTAAAATCCCCAATGCCAGCTTATATGAATGAGAAAGCATGGAAAGGGGCTCTGACACATGCACAAAGGGCTAGGGACATATCTGCATAGGTAAACTTTTTGTTGAACTTTGTCATAAAGTGGGCATCAAACTATGACATAATTGGGCCATGTCTACTTGTGGCCATATGGCACCTTTGTTACTGTTCCGTCATTTAGTACTTCCTCTTAGAAGTACTAAAAGATGGCGCAGTAACTGCCTGTACTGCGCTGTGCTGGCTGTACACGGTTATTTTTGCCTGCTACATTGTCATAGCAACATGATATAAAAAGG
>NW_017728918.1:91439013-91451200 GCF_001723895.1 Crocodylus porosus | reverse complement strand
AGAAAAGGTTTTCAGGGAGTTGTGAAGGTGCCCATTCATTTCAAGGTGATGTGCTTAACTGAATGAATATACTCCATAGAAACAATGAAACCAGAAACAATACCTCACAGAGGTGCAACAAGATCCATTCGTTTTATCACCATCTCCCTTCAGCCCAATGTATCCCACCTCCTGTTGAATCCCGCCTCCCATTGTATAATATCACCCTCTCCTCATTCTGACAGGCATTCTCTTTCAAAAGAATTGTATAATTCAAATGTAGGAAAGTGTTCATTTTTCATCCTTTCTTTTTAATTTTTTTCCCTATGTACAAAGAACAAGGCAAACAGTAAACTCTGCATGATGACTGTATAATGAATTATCTGGGAGAGTTTTTTTATTTATAACATTTAATTATGGTCATCTTGCAGTATTTACACACTTCAGCAAAACACACTTGTGGATAAAGCCTTGTAGAAATAGTTTGTTTTTTAATATTACTGTTGTAATAAAAAGATTATAATTTGTATAGTTTATATTCATTTACTGTTTATGTTTCTCACTTATAAACTGCATTCACTTTTAAGAAGAAACTGGTCTATAAAAAATGTGGACTGTATGGACCAGATTCTGCTTCACCTTTTAAGTATGAATCTACATGAAATTCAGGCCCCTGAACTACTGCTAATAGAAAAGAAGTGGGGTCTTTCTTCTCCTCACTTTTTTATGATTCAGCCTTAACATTCAAATTATGATAAATTACAAAGTAGAAGAAATATGGAATTTTCAAGGACTTGAGCAGCTTGCAGTATTGTTGCACCTAAAAAGTTCATGTCTTTTGCCCTGGACCCATTTTGAAATTATTTCCCCTTTGTACCATCTGCACACCAAATTTCACAAAGTACTGCACAGCTCCTTAACCTCCTGACATTGGTTGTAATTATTTGCTTATTTGCTTCTTGCAGGGAATTCGGTATTTATGAGTGGCACTGAGCTAATAGCCTTGAAAAGTGAAGTCTCTTGTTTGTCCAGAGGACAGATGCACATTAGGCAATGGCAATTCAGAATCCATATATGTAACTTGGCAGCAATGCCTCGAGCCTTTTCTTTCTGTTCAGTCTATTTCATATTTCAATCTAATTAATCTGTTTCGTCACCCATCACCATGGTATGTTATCATCCAATAGCTACCCTCTAGGTGAAGAAAGATAGTTCAGTCTCTATACTTATTTAAAGCAATAGAGATAGTTAGCTGTGTTAGTGGATTTCAGGCAAAAGGCAAGCTATAAACAGATGTCTCCTTTGACCTGGGATTAATTGTCCTGGGATTTGACCCAGATTAAAACTGGTGCAGCACAGTCCTATACACACATCACTCTTCCAAGATGCATTGCTACTCCTGTGTCAGTATGCGGCCAGTAAGAGCAAACAGCGTGATAAACTTGTCCCTGGAATTAACTGTGATACCTACACAGATGTACAATAGAATGTCCTGAGAAAAAGTAATAGCGTTTTTTATCTGGCATACTTCAGAGGGACTTGAAGTACGATAATGGATGTGTATGTCTGTATGGTTCC
This sequence comes from Crocodylus porosus, assembly GCF_001723895.1. Lineage (NCBI taxonomy): Eukaryota > Metazoa > Chordata > Crocodylia > Crocodylidae > Crocodylus > Crocodylus porosus. Next base: position 91,449,643 of record NW_017728918.1, on the reverse strand, counting down.
AGGACAAAAGCCTTATCCCCCAGGATAAATGTGAAATCTGTTTGTAGCCTGCAGACATGTATGCAATTACAGCATGTCAGAGCAGACTCATTTAATTGAGTCTGCTGGAGCATGCTAATTAGTGTGCTCCTGTAGCCTCCATGTCAATAGCTCATTGAACCAGCTTTAGTTAAAGTGCCCCATCCACCATTTTGAAGCATGGGATGCTGAATACACAAGACATTTCAGGCACTTTAATTAGAGTGGCTTTCAGAGCCAATTTAATTAAGGTGCCTTAAGCCCCACCCTCCCCACCTCTCCCAGAGCACATGTAAAGACTCCCTTAGAGACTAACTGGTTCAGAGAGACATAAGCTTCCATTAGCAACAGCCCATTTCATCCCATAATAATATTTTGTTGGATAGCATATAACAAAGTAGATCATTGCCTACAAAAGCATATACCTCTTGAAATGGTTAGTCTCTAAAAAGTGCCATATTGCCCATTTCAAAGCTAAGTTATAAGAGGGAGTGAGGGAAATTACTAGTTTTGATGATGTCATAGATGTAGAAAGCTTGTTCTTACCATATATAAGGCTTTCAGAGTGCTGAATTAAGCATGTAAAACAGAGACACTTGCCACAACTAAGTGTAGTATATACTCTCCCACGTGCTACTTTATGGTACCAGCTGGTATTCCAGTGTGTTGCCAGCAATGGTGTCTCATTGGGGTCAAAGAATGAAAACAGTTTCAATATAGGTGCTTTCTGTACAGGATACTTAAGAAAAGGGATGGCTGTGTGGGAAAAAGGTGGTTACACTGCTCACCATAATTTCCTGTCCTACATCTCTTGTCTTTGTGTTGAGACAACCAAAACAGCGACAATGTCAGTTATGATGGATAGGTTTTGAAATTGTATGAGATCAGGCCTCAGCTTCACAAACTCTATGTATACTCCATCAGTGAAAGGGAACTTCATGTGAAATGGAACAACACGTAAATACATAGAAGAATAAAAAAAGGGAACGTGAACTCAAGGAACAAGCCCACGTTTCTATGAAAATGATATGGCAATTTTTTTATGTCCAAGCTGAACAGATAGGAATTCAGTTTCTATATTATTTTAAAGTACTTTGGATCTCAATTTAATTAGCCTCACAAATGAGGCTGAGATAATTCTGTCAGGAATTGAACTTTACATCCCCAGAGGCTTAGCTTTTTCAAACCTTTGCCTTAATCCATCTGATGCCTTCTCACCTATATGCTAATGCTACTGGGAGCTAGGTGTTAAACCAAGAGAAAAATATACCTGTTAGCACAATAACTTTCAAATGTTAATAATGTGAAGGAGTTGGACCTTGGTAATATTTCTTGTCTGCCCTTGGAGTTATGTGACATGACTATTACAAACAAACGGAGGTTTAGCTTGGCAAGTGGGAAGCAGCCTCTGCACAATATTGTTCAGTTCATATGGAAATTCCCAGCATGACAAATTTGAAAGTTTAGCATAACTGACACCTTGTTGAATAAAAGCAGCTTATGCAAAGTGAAATACACTACCTTTAAAATAGGTGCTTGGTATTTTAGTCTAACAATGTTGAAGGATTTAAATAGTGCTTCATAAAAAGACAGGAAAAACTTCCCTTTTCATATCTTCAACATCCTCACTGCATGAGAAAGCTACAGTGGTAAGTTTGGGTTTTTTTATACATCAAAGAGTAGCTATAACCGGGTCTGAAAGTGGGTTAACATGTGATAATTAAATGACTTTAAATATTAATCATTCTATTTAAAAGGAGAACTGGCACGGAAAGAGATCTCTAATGAGAAATAAAACTACATTATAAACACCATGCTGTAAAAAGGGACCTATTCAAGTATTTCCTTTGAAGCCATGTAAGAACATATCCAGTCACTGAATACTTTCCCATGGTGCTATGAGGAAGCTGAGCTCTTTACATAATCGTTTGACAAACTTCTTGCAAGATACTCAGCATAAGGATTCAAGATACGTTTTTTTCTGTGACGCGTGTGTATATGTGAGCACCATATGTGTTTCAGTCTAAACACCATTCATCTGAATAATTTTAGGAGCCAGAGTCCATGTTTCAGTTAACTGTTTCCTGTCAAGCAGACAACATATGTTCACACATAAGAAACCAAAACGACAAAGCTATTTCAAGATAAACAAGCCTGGGGATGAGATTTCATTACCGCCGAATCCAGGGGATTTTTGTTGTTTGAATCTAGATGCAAATGGACAGGATAGATATTACTGTTGTTTGGTTCTGCTCTTCGTGGCTTGAATCTATATAATTCAAAGGCTAAACTAAGCCTGAAGGCAGTGATCAATTTTAAGATCCACCCTACAATAGCATATTGCTGTTAAAGTTAAAATTGGGGCAGATGTGTCTGATTGATATAGAGTTACTTAGGGTCACACACCAGGAAGGGATTCTGGAGGCAGATAAAATTTCCTTAGAAGGTTTTTAAAACTGTACTCTCCCTCGCAATTGAATTCTGTGCCGTTTAAGTAAAATCTAGCATATTCTTTTAAAATGTAATTCAGCATATGGGAATTAATATGGTATACTTCTATTTATTATCTGGAAACTGCAAAGTTTGTCTTGTAAAATGAAAGTCTGTAGAAAACCTGTAGAATGTCTTTGCGGCATGATCTTTCTTACTTTCAAAAGTCTTCATTTTAGTATAAAAATGCTGAGTAAAATCCCAAAGAAGTTAATTGTGGCCAACCTTTGCTGATCTTTTTGTTATTTAATGGAATGGAATTTGGTCCTGTTTTTTTATTCAAGCATCACCCATTAACTTCACCAAGGGTTTGCTTCACTAAAGACTGAACAAAAACTGAATAGAAATGTCAGGTCTCGGCCTAATGCTACACTTCCTCAAGTCTGGAGAATGCAATGCATTTGAGATCATTATGAAAGTCAGTACTTCAAAATATCATATATAATAAAATAATTACATAAAGTTATATAGACCCAGAAAATGACTTACTCTTAAGTTTTTTTAAGTGCAAGGAATATCCACTGGGCATCCTCACTAAGAAATTATAATACTAATTAAAGCAATAGGCAGCATTGTAGTGGTCTGCGGACATTTCTACACGTGCACGTAGCTTATTTTACTGCACATTAGAGCGTCACAGCAAAAACCAGGCTAACATGCTAATGCACAGTAAAAGTAGGTTACTGCACATTAAACATCACTAAAAATGCATGCACTTTTACTACTATGCACTAGGGCAGCCCAGTGCACATATAGTTAGTACCTCACATTAGAGGTACTAAATGTAATACACTGTAGCAAAAACACACTAATGAATTTGTAGATGCACCCTGCATTCTGTAAATGAGTCGGGCCATTAAGGAATAATTACTTAACTAGGCATGGTTATTCTCAAAGGTGTCCTGACATTACTGCTGATAGAAACATAGGGTTTAAAGGATCCTCCTAGGCCAATGAATCCTGTGGCTGTAGGCAAAAGTTAACTGAAGAAATCTCCTGGGACTCCCAAATCCCCAGTGTTCTGCCACTGCAATCAGGCAGTAGTTTGGTTAATACAGCCCCATAAGATCCTAGGAAAAGGGCAATGATTTCTGCTACAAAAGAAGGCAATCCTTCTATCCTCCCTCCTTGGCAAATCGTATGATGTGGAGTGGAAAAGCAAGACCCTCTATCCAGAAACCTGTGAGTTTTCTGAGTACTAACAGAAGTATTAGCACACCCCAGTCAAAAAAATCCATCTTTATCTGGCCAACTTCTGAGTATCTGTTGTAGCATTGGAGGGAAAGGGAAAATTCATTTGTAGTCAGAACTGTGACCAGGAAAATCTTCGAGGAATAGAAATACTAGACATTTTTCTGTATCCTAAACTAGGGACCATAAATACAACCCCTGACTCCAAACCATATTGGTAAGCCCAACATTATCATGCCATTTCTTCTACAAAAGAGAATCTTCAAAGGAATTCTGACCATTTGCCGCCCCCCGTAATTTAGAGATGCTCCCTACTTCAGAAGACTGAAGAAGCTAGGAATTGTAAGATGGTCCCTCAGGGAGAACTTAGAGAGAGAAAGGTTTACCAACGTTTAGGTGCTGCTCTCTAAGTCATGATGCTTTACACAAAGTGCCATGAGTTAGAGCTGCCTGACTCAACAGGCATTCACCTGTTGGTTTGGGGGTGCTTGAGCCTGCCTACATCAGCCCTGGCCAACATGCAGGGGCACTCCAGCAGCCTTAAAGGACAGCTCCCCTCCAGGGCTGTCAGTGGGGGAGGAAGAGGGATGGAGTAGCAGGTAGCTGCGGGCTTGGCTTTGCCTGACCAGAGGTGGGGGTGTGAAATAGAGCCATCTTGCCTCTTTGTCCCACCCCCAGGTACCTCGACTAGGGTATAGGGGGAGCCTAGCTAGGCCTGTGGGGTGAGGGGGCTCCATTCCACCTAACCTGACCACCCCCCCCAATTCCGGCTAGGCCCTTCCCCCTTCAGTTCCCACCCCTGCTGACAGCCCCACAAAGCATGAAAAATTAACCTTCCCTAACATGCTGTGTTCTATAGCACCTTCAGCTAATAGCTGATTTGATGAGAGTTAATTTTTTGTGAGATAAGCCATTTTAAAAGTGCTATGCAGCCACACACATTTCTTCCAGTTCTGCTTAGAAGCCTCAGTCAACATTAGAGCACTATCTGGGTGTATCTACACTACGCTATAATCACTTTCCTCCAACCTTAGCCAACCTTAACCTGATCTCCTGAAATTTAATTTCTGACAGCAATTTACAGAAAGTATTGACTGATGATTCCTCAGGGCTCCAAAGTTAGAACCCCTATAACCTTTTGGTCAAGTTTTCCACAATTGTAAACTGGTGCAACTCCACTGACTTCCATGGAATTTTACACATGCAAACCATCAGAGAATTGGACCCACTCTTCCTAGCAGAGTCAACTAAATGCCCTTCCTCCAGGCCATTTGAAGTACAAGAGGTTTGGCCTCTTTTAAAAAAGATCATAAAGGCTTTTTGTTATTAGCAGGCATATTTGGCTGAGCTCCATGACTGTATTTTAATAGTTTAATTTGATTTTTATCTCTGGGAGTTTTCAATTAAACTTCAACATTTTTTCCCCCCCCCACAGTACTGAAGGAGCCAGTTACAATAAGCTGATTCTCAGGATGTCCTGACCCTACCCCTGACATATATTGAAGCAACTGTGTTGTTATCCTAAGCTGAATCCCATCTAAACAAAATGTTCCTCAAAAATTTCCAGAAGGCACCTGCAGCTCTTGATGGAGTAGCAGTCTGCAAAAATGTTATTTTTCACAGTTAAACAGACTTTGGTCTAAAGCTGTGCAAACAAGTGTCTGCATCATTATTGCCACATTCAGAGATGGCTTTTGGGTGTGTACTGGTCTTATTATCAAAACCAATTGAAACTACTTAAAAAAATCTTATAGACTATTCCTCCTCTCTCACTTGTGTAAATCAGGATTAACACCACCTGTGAAGTCAATACAGGTTGTGTCTAAATGTGCATTTGGTCTGAGATCAGTTTACTTGTGAATAAACTACTCGTGAGTTTACACTCTTGGGCAGGTGTGTCTACTCATGCAGGAACATGGGAACAGATTTGCTGCCCTTAGGAGCAAACTGCTGCCACTTTCTGTGGCTCTGCAATGGCCCTATGCCACCACTGGGGGGAGCTCAAGGCTCCAGCTGCAGCTGCCAGGAGCCAGCAGCCATCTTGAAAAGCCAGCCCCACTCCCTGCTCCCTGGCCACCACTTCCCTGGCCAGGAGCAGCATGCACAGCATAGGGACAGCACATGGAAGCTTTCTTTTCACCACCTCTGCTTTCCCACACCATAGCTGCTCTAGTCCCTGTCCCTGGCAGTGATGGCCAGTGTCCCAGGGTCCTACTGGCCAGCCACTGTGACTGGTGCCTGGCCCATAGCTGTCTAGGCCCTCCTGGCTTCCCTGGCTGCTGCCACTGTGCAGCTGCTGCTTGGACTCCATGTAGCTGGCTGGACCCCAGCAGGGATGCTGACAATGGGGTGCTGGATGCCACCACTGGGGATGCCCTTGCCTTCTTGGGCCTCCAGCCCCATCACCTCTGGACATGCTGGGCCAGTCAGGACTGGCGGTTGCATGTCATCCAGCATACATGGGATGATAAGTGGCTGGAGGCATTCAGGATAACCTGGGTCACCTTGTGGACCCTCCTGAAGCAACTCTGCCAGCACTTGGAGTGGCAGGACAACAACATGTGGCTGCCGCTCCCCATGGACACCTGGCTGTCCCTTGCCCTGCTGAAGTTGGCCATGCCAACCAGTGAAGGGCCACCATGTGGGCCATTTCTTTGGGGTGGGCAAGGCCACTGCTGGGGAGGTCATCCTGCAGGTGTGTGGCACCCTCCAGGACTTGCTGGAGTACATGGTGTTCTGAGTGCATGACCCCCTAGCAGTGCTGGTGGAGTTTCATGCCCTGGGATCCCCCAGTGCATCGGGATCCTGGTTGGGTCCATCATGGACCACCATGGTGCCTTCATGCACATGAGTGCCAGATGGGTGGGCAGTGCCCATGATGCCCACATCTTCCAAAACTGCATTCTGCCAGCCCTGGTGCAGAGTGACCACTTTGCACCAGGGTTGCTAGACCCACAGCTGAGTGCCATGGTGGTCCCACCCCTCATCAAGGATCCCACCTACCTGCTTCTGCCCTGGCTCATGTGCCCCTACACCAGCTAGCTGGACCCCTGCTGGGCCCACTTTAACTGGTGTTTAAGCCAGACCTGTGACCTGGTGGAATGTCCCTTCAGTTGCTTCAAGAGCCGCTGTACCCTTACAGCCTGCCTCAAGTTCTCCAAGGACAGCATACCCCAGGTCATTGTCTCAGCCTGCAAGCTGCATCACATCTACAAGGCCAGGGGAGCTGTTTCATGTGGCCTGGGTGGAGGCAGCAGGAGCACCACCTGTGGCAGCAACAACAGTGATGGGTGCCCTTCCCACCTCCTCCGAGGGCCTGGCTAAGCTGCACACCCAGCCCCAGAGGCCAGGGCACTGAGTGCACGAGGTGTTGGCTAAGCACCTCTCCCTGCACTCCCCACTGTATCCTGCCTGGATAGAAACCCATGGACCACCCCCTCCCCACCCTCTCTGCCCACCTCCAGCACCATGCTCACTGCAGACACATCTCAGAAGAACAGTTTTTATTCCCCTCATATCAAGCAGACACCCCTACCTCCCTCTGCAACAAACTGAGTCCCCCTCCCCTCACAACCACAAAGTCCTTCCATCACCCACCCCACCCACTAACAATAAAACACCCTCTTCCCCAGGCAGACTATTTACAGTTGAAGTGCTGTGCTTGTGTGCGTGCCCTCCCAGTGTGGGGAGCCATGGGGTGGGGGCTTCTAGGATGCAGAGCCTGGGGACAGGCAGCCAGCACCCTGGCTTCTGGCCATTCCCTCATGGGTCCTCATGGCATGGCAAGAGGGAACTCACTGAGTCCCCTGACAGCAAAGACTGCATGTGGTCCTGGCCCCACTGCAGGAAGCTCTTGCTTCATTCCTGGGCAGCAGGCCTGGGTGCAGGTGAGGGGGCTGGGTGGCAGGGGACCCAGAGCAGGGGCAGGGCAGGGGGGGTCTTGGCTGGTGGGGGCAATGTTGGACCTCCAACCTGCTGGGCAGTGGGTGGCTGCCAGGGGGAAGGCAGTGTTAGGGTTGGGGGCCAGTCAGAGGGTAGCATGAAAGCAACCATCAGGGCCAGGAGAGTGTCCAGCACCCAGTGGTCATTGTCTGTAGCCTACAGTGCCCTGCCCAGGACTGTGTTCTGCTCCCACAGGGCCTCCATCTGCTCACACTCCAGGGCTAGGAGCTTCACTCAGAACTCCCAGGTCACCCAGTTCCATGCCTCCCCACACCAGTCCAGCACCTCCTTGCACCAATTCTGTGTTTCCTCATGGGCTACATCCTTTTCCTGCCACCTGTCCTGGCAAGCCATGTCCTCTGTTTGCCAGGCCCATGCATCTGAAAAATGGTCCTCTGATGCCATCATCACCAGTCCAGGAGGATGGTCCTGTTCTGGGTCCCCCTCTGGCAGAACTGGCACAGTCCAGGCCAGATGTGGGCAGCACTGACTCTGAGGCCACATCCCAGCTGCCAATTGCAGCCTCTTCCCCATGTGCAGCTGCAGATCCTGCAGAGCCATGAGAAAGAAGCTGTTTGTGAGAGTTTGCAATATTTATCAGATAAGATGCTCTGTACCAGGGGCCACGTGGTGCTCAGACTCATATCGGGGGTTGGGCATGCATGAATGTCCCATGATAAGTTGAGCAGGCAGGTCCAGGCCCAAGCAGCCACTGGCTGAGCCCTCCATCCCTACTCATTCCTCATGGGATGGTTGCCTGCCAGGTAACCTGGACACAGGCAGCCTGCCTCCCCTGCCCCATTCCTCAGCCCAGGACAGGCCAGGCTCCTGGCAGCACCCTGCTGCCCTGTCCCCCCTGAAGGCCCACTGGTCTCCTGTAGTGCTGTCCAGCCCATGGCACCTGGATTCAGGTGCACGGGGTTCCCAGACAACTGGAGTGAGGAGCAGCCCATGACTTTGCCCTCACTACAGGGCACATCTCTGGGGAGGTGTTCCAGGGCCAGCTCCCCCCCCATGCTGGAGCTGTACTCCGAGCATGCCCCTGTTGGACATGTTTGAGTGCTGAGCAAGGAGCTTTTTGGATGGACCAAGAGGTGCCTGACCCACTATGCCCTGATGCTGCTAATCATCATGGTGCCCCAGGTGCAGCTGTGCACTTGACACAGGACCCTAAGTTTCAACAGCTTTGGGTGCAGGCCCAGGCTTCCCTGCAACCTCCTCTATTACCTGGAGGGTTACAAGTGGCTGTGCGGTGTGTTCCTGCCCCCTGCACCAGAAGGACATCACCACCAGCATTGATGCATTCTTCATTGTGTGAGAGGCCCATGTCCTCCTAGCTGTGGGGCCACAGGCTGCTCAATCACATTTTGAACTGCCTTCCAACTCCCTGTGTGCTTTTGGGGGAGGGGAGAGTGAAAGAGAGGGGCCAGGAGAGTGTGGTCTGGCCAGGTGGGGAGAGGGAGCAGAGGCCAGGACAGGGAAGACCCTCCCAACACTGTGGGGCTTACCATACGATTGAGGCTGGCATGGCCAGGGGCTCTGCTGGATCCCAGGTGATGGTGATGGTGAGTGGCTCTGGGCTATGTCCTCAGGTGGTAGGGTGTGGCCTGCAGGTATCTGGGCAGACCCCACCACCAGGGAGGATCTGGTGCTCACGGCAGCCAGTAACATGGCCAGCTGTGCCTTGTGGCTAGGGCTGAGGCTGCAGAGCTATCAGGGCAGACACTGGCCAGGGCTCCCCAAGCTGCTTATGGGGATGCTAGTGCCCCATGGGGCCCTCCTTCAGTGACATATCACCATGGGTGCCAGATCTTGGCAAGGGCTTGGGCAGGCCACCCATGTTGCTGTACACAGCACAGCTGTGGCCTGGGTCCCGGGATGTGAGGACCTCTGTCAGCTGCTGCACAAAGCGCATGGTCTTTCAGGTACTCCTCAACTGATAATTGTGCTTGGAGATGCAAACCCACTGTGCCCACAAGACCTTGACCTTTATGCGGCACTGCCATGTGACTGGTCATGCTCACACTCCTGCATCCAACCTAACGACTCCTCATAGACATGAGCGTTGGAGCATCTGCCCCATGTGAATTGCTGCTGCACCTCTGCCTTATCCCACAGTGCCATGAGGTTGCCAGTCTTCTCCATGAACCAGTTGGGACCCCAGGTAGTGGGCAATGAACAGTGATGATGAGGCCATTGGGGCTCCCATGCTGGCTCTCCAGGCCTCTGCATAGCTGTTCCTGTGTCTGTCCAGTTGTCTGAAGCACCCAGCACAAGGTTACAGTGCAGGACTGCTAGCTACGCAGCAAGGTGACACTCCACAGCACCTGTAGGCTCCGGGCAGACTGCTAGGGGTGGGCTCCAGGCAGCTGAAGGTGGCCCCAGTGGCCAGAAGCTTCCTGCAGCTGGGCCTGGATACTGGCAGACCTGGAAGGAGCTGGGAGCAGCCTGCAGGCCCGGACAGTGTAGGTCTGGAAGCCACACAGCACTGCAGTGCCAGGCAGCAGCACCAGGATGCAGGCAGGCTGATGCAGCCAGCCTGCAGCCTGCACAGGGGGACATGGGTGCCTGGAGTGGCTTCAGGCTGTCTTCATGTGCCCCAAGGCTAAAACTGCCCTGCAGGCTTTTAAGGGCCTGAGGATGGGACAGGCATACAGCTGGCCCTGCCCTGGGGCAAGAGAAGCCTTCAGCCCAGAGGCCTGGGACTAGTTTCAAGCTGTGCCCCCCCCCCCCCAGTGGTGAGTCTGGCCAGAAGCAAATTTGCTCCTGGGTAGTGTCTACATGAGCATTACTGCACAGTAAGTACTCACAAGTAAATTTGCTAGTTACATTTGCCGGTAGCAAATTTACTCCCAATTAGGGGTTTTTACTGTGCAGTAAGCATGTGCAAATGCAGATGCATGCACTTATTGTGCAGTAAACTAAGTTACTGTAAGTAAAGCATCTTGTGTACCCATAGCTACATGACAATAAAACTGATACATATATA
>NW_017728918.1:91437839-91438913 GCF_001723895.1 Crocodylus porosus | reverse complement strand
ATATAAAAGAAGAGAATCAGACTCAAATCATGCTTGATCCAAAGCCCATAGAAGTCAATGGGAAGACCCTCACTTACTTAAGTGGGTTTTGGATTAGATCCTATACTCCATGATTGGATGTACAGCCTGGCTATCACATAAACAATTTTTAAAATCTGAAACAGGTAAGACCAAAACCACTGAAAAGTAGTTTTGAAATAAAACCCAAACAGATCTACAACAGCCTCTGCCAGGCAGTGCTATAAATAACCAAATATTTATGAAACAACATACAACACTGGCATTTCATGAACATTCATATTGACCTAAATTCTGAAGACTTCTGGGTATCACTGATAAAAAGTTGCTAATGACATACTGATTTTGCAATGTGATATGATGGATGTTCTTTTAAAATCAAAGAGCCTATACAGCCTCTTATTCAGCTGTTGATGAAGATAGTGGCAATGTTTTCATATATTTCAGGGGGAAGAGTATTAGGGCTGTGATGATGAGGATAATATATTTTCTCTTAATGAATAGGCCCTATATTCTACACTGATAAACCTCATCCATTGTTGTGTTTTTGATAATTAACATTAGTGTAATGAAGGTCCACCAATATCAGGGAACCTACACACTACATAGAAGTGAAATTTTCATATGAAAATATTGCAAATACATGAAAGATTATTCTTGCCACTTAGAGGGACAAGTAAATAAATAACTAATTTGTTCTGATTGTTCTTCTTAATCAGATGAAACAGATTATTTTGAAAATTATCCAATGTGACCATTTCATCAGCGGTAGTTGGTTTATGGTAGTTGGTTTCCCAGACATCTGCTTGGAAGAGCAGTCAGCCAGATCTGACTGCTCACATACATTCTTAGCCAGAGTGCAGGACCTCCATCTAACCCAGGAGGTGCACAGCCCCACCAGGGGCGATGCCTTGTTGGACATGGTGCTGGCCACGGGAGATGACCTGGTGAGGGGGCTGCAGGTGCTCGACCACCTGGGCGACAGTGATCATCACCTGCTGGAATTCACCATCCAGCACAAGGTGGCAAAGGCCTGCAGCAAGGCAGCAGCCCTAG
>NW_017728918.1:91411162-91437739 GCF_001723895.1 Crocodylus porosus | reverse complement strand
GGGATGTGGGCAGTGGGGTCCCCAGGGCTCGGTCCTCGGGCCCGCACTGTTCAACATCTTCATCAGTGACTTTGACGAGGGGGTAAAAAGCACCCTGTTCAAATTTGCTGATGACACTAAGATGTGGGGGGATGTGGGAATGCTAGAAGGGAGGAATAGGCTGCAATCGGACCTAGACAGGTTACAGGGGTGTGTCAAGGGACGGGGACCCAGGAGCGGCCGTTTTTTCTCCTGGTGTCCCTACCGTGCCAAGTTGCCCGTTTAGCACCCTTGTTCTCGCCTGCCACAACTTTGATGGTTCTATAATATTAATGGGAGGCTGCCTTTACTTTACCCCTTGGACCCCGTGCTCTTACCCTTCTGGTCCCTGCTCTATACCAAATAGATTCTGGTGCCCCAACCCTGTGGGCATCGCGTGGCTCCTTCCACCCCTAATACCATGCCCCAAGCCTCTCAGTTGTTCCGGACATTATCCCATCTATGCTCTTGCTCTCTAGTCTTGTACTTGCCCTCACCAGGCTCTCGTTGTACACTCGCCCTCACCGGGCTCTCTAATCTTGTACTTGCCCTCACCAGGCTCTAGTCATACACTCGCCCTTGCCAGGCTCTCTAATCTTGTACTCGCCCTCACCAGGCTCTCTAATCTTGTACTTGCCCTCACCGGGCTCTAGCCGTACGCTGGCCCTCACCGGGCACCTAATTCCTGTACTTGCCCTCACTGGGCGTCTTAGTGTGCTCACCTCGGAGCACTTGCCCCTATCGGGGCCATCCTGCACTCCCCACACACTCACCCCCTACAGGGGCCTATCTCATATCCCCTGTGTTCACGTCGCCCGCCGTGGGCTTCATCTCCCATGTTTCCCACGGCCGGGCTGCCCACACTGGGGCTTCGTCTCCCGCGATCGTGATGCCCGCACTGGGCTTCATCTCCCGCACTTCCTGCAGTCGGGGCTCAGGTGGCCGTAGCCGTGCCTGGCCCCCTGAACCTCCTCAGGGGTCTTACGCCCTACCTGGGTATCTCACAATTGGGCTCAGGTGGCCTCTGCCTTACCTGGCCCTCAAGACCCCTTTCATGGGACTGGGGGCAGTGCCCCCTGAATGCTATGCCCTCACTGGTCTTCTTGCTTGCAAGCCCCTCCCTAGGGCTCTACTCGTACTCATGCCCACACTGGGGCCTGTCTTACGCTGCACGACTCTGCCCCACTGGGGCCGGGGTCTATACAAACCCCCCAAATGTGGCACCCTCTGTGGTGCCAGGAACCCCCACTCTACTGGGTAGCCAGCATGAGGCCTCCTCCCTGTCAGGGTTCTCTCCACCCCGTACCATGATGCAGAAGCTCAGGCAGTCAGGCTGCTCTGCTCTGCTCTGCTCTGCTCTGCTCTGCAGCAGAGCTCCCGCTGCTCAGGCTGCCAGAGGGAAACTGCCTGCTAGGCTTCAGCCTGGGCTGTTTATATACTCCAGACCCTGCCCCCTCCTGGTCAGCTGACCAACTGCGGTTGCCCCAGCAACCGGCACCTGTATCCCTTCATAGGAGCAGGACACCAGAGTGCCCCTGCGACCGGGTGGGTGGATGAGAATAGGATGGGATTCAACACTGACAAGTGCAAAGTGATGCATCTGGGGATAAACAACCGGCACCATACCTACAGGCTGGGGAACTCCCTTCTTGTCAGTACAGAAGCAGAAAGGATCTTGGAATCATTATTGGCCAAGATGAACATGGGCCAACAGTGTGGGGATGCAGTCAGGAAGGCCAACCGTACCTTGCCATGCATCCCCAGATGCATCTAAAGAAGGTCCAAGGAGGTGATCCTCCCCCTCTATGCGGCACTGGTCAGGTCGCAGCTGGAGTACTGCAACCAGTTCTGGGTGCTGGATTTCAAGAGGGATGTGGACAACATGGAGAGGGTCCAGAGGAGCACCACACACATGATCGGGGGCAGCAGGGAAGGCCTTATAAGGAGAGGCTACAGGACCTGCAGCTGTTCAGCCTCCACAAGAGAAGGCTGAGGGAGGATCTAGTGGCCTGTTACAAACTAGTCAGGGGGGATCAGCAGGCACTGGGGAAGACCCTGTTTCCTCGAGCACTGCCAGGAGTGACCAGGAATAATGGTCATGAGCTGGCAGAGGGTAGATTTAGGCTAGATATCAGGAGGCGCTACTTCACGGTTAGGTTGGCTAGGTTCTGGAACCAACTTCCAAGAGAAGTGGTGCTGGCTCCTACCCTGGGGGTCTTTAAGAGGAGGTAAGATGTACACCTTGCTGGGGTCATTTGACCCCAGTACTCTTTCCTGCCATGGCAGGGGGTCGGACTAGATGATCTACTAAGGTCCCTTCCAACCCTAGAAACTATGAAACTACCCCTTTTTACTTGGTCTCTGTGAAGTGGCAAGTATTCGGATTTGGCTGATTCGGAAGGACAGCGATTTGATTCAGTCATTCAAGTCACTGTTCCAATTCGATTCAGCTGAATCAGATCTAAAGATTTTGCACCACTTCGGAGATTCAGCCATAAACTAAACAGGCAGCAGTCCTCAATGCTGGACACAGCTACCTTCAGCTGGTAAGTCTGTTGTGGTGGGCAGAGGGGAGAAGAAAGGGGCGTGGGGGAGGAAAATCTATCTCCCCACTGTGAAGAAGGGATTGGGGCTGGGACAAGCTGCCCAGCTGCAGTGGGGGGAGGTGTGGAGAGGGGCTCCGACCACTGCGCGCCACTGCACACCACCAGTCCAGGAGGGCATAGGAGTGGACATGTTCTCCCAGATCTGCATGGGCCAGGCTGAACTCTGGGAGGCTAGCCCCACCTGTTCATCACCAGGCTGTGCTCCATGGGATGGGTGGAGCCAGGGCTATACTCTGGGCTGGGGCTGGGGCTAGCCACCCAGAGTGCAGCCCTGCCTCCACCTGCTCTGCTGTGCGGAGCACAGTTGAGTGGAGGGTGACGGGGCTAGCTTCCCAGAGCACAACCCTGGCTCTGCCTGCCCTGCAAAGCACAGTCTGGCAGCAGGGGCTTGCTGCCAGGAGCACAGCCCTGGCCAGGGAGGGTGTGGAGTGGCTCATGCTGCTGCACGCTGCCAGTCTGGGAGCTGCTCTTGTATTGGTTTGTACATGCTCCCGTTGCTGGTTCAGGAAGGCATGGGGTGGGGGCATGTGCCCCACGGTCTGCGCAGGGCAGGCAGGGCCAGAGCTGTGCTGGGCGAAAGGTGGAAGGCGCTGGGAGTGGGGGCTATGCTCCTCCACTGCTAACCAGCCAGCATAGGGCTGGCATGAGACTGAGCCCCTGTGATGCCTTTGGACAAGCAGCAGACAGCAATGGGAGCTGGCCCGGCCTCCTCATGCCTCACAGATGAGTAACAGCTTTGCCCTGGCTGGGCAAGTAGCATCAGGGCATAGGGGCGGCATGTGCCACCCAAAAACTCACTGCAGCCCCCACCATAGCCCCTCTCCACTGCCTGCCCCACCCTGATCTAGAGGCACACTCCCTCCCCACATGCCCTGCCTCTGCTTGCCCAACCAGGGCAAAGTTGCTGCTCACGCAGGAGGTGTGGAGAAGTCGGGCTACTGTACGCCACTTGTCTGGAGGCAGTGCAGTGGCTCAGTCTTGTGCTGTCCATGCACTAGCTGGCTGAGTTGGATGGGGCATAGCCCCGACCTCCTTCTGCCTTTTGCCTGACACAGCCCTGGCCCTCCCCACCCTGTATAGATTCTAGGCCACATGCCCCCATCCCATGCCCTCCTGGACGAGTGGCAGAAGAAGTGGTGAGAGCTGCCACACAAGCAGTTCCCAGACCAGCAGCATACAGAGGCATGAGCCACCCCACCTCCTCCCTGGGCAGTGCTTGCCCCAGACTGCATCCCAGCCCCAGCCCCAGGCCCAATCCCTCCCTTGCTGTGGGGGCATTGATCTGCCCCTACCAAGCCCCTTCGTTCCCTGCTCTGCCCACGACAACAGTCTTAGCAGCTGGAGGCAGCTGTGTCCCGTCCAGCATGGTGAGGACTGCTGCCTGTTTAGTTTATGGTCAAATCTCCGAATTGGTGCTGAATCTTTTCCGAATCAATTTAGAGATGTCTGATTCAATTTGGACCTTTTAATGGGTCTTCTGATTCATTTTGGATACAGAGATTTGGCTGCCGAATCAGGTCGAACCTCCTCCAAATCAAATTGACTACTAAAGCTTCACACAGCCCTACTTTTTACCATTTCTGAGCAATGCTATTAGCTACATAGGACTTGTTGAAATAGATAAGACCAGGAAGCGACCAATTCCAATTCTTGTCTTCAATATTGACCGGCGTGGGTTGATTCAAAGGGAGATATAAGAAACCCTGAAATGAACAATTAGGGAAGTGCTTGCCGTGAAGGAAAGTACCTACTTAGTTCTCACGAGAGTTTGGTTTATAGCTTTAAGCAGGAGTAGTTTGACTCCGACTCCTAATCCATTCAATTAAACAGGAGTTTCCTATTGGTATTATTGGGCTGGCCTTACAAATACTTCCAAAATGTTTGGAGAGGAAGGGAATTTGCATGTTTTTTTCTTCCTTTATTTATTTATTTATTTAATTTTTTGGTAGCCTTACACTCCTGTTATCCAGAAGGATACCCAACAGTAGAAACAAAACACAGTATAGTTTCACATTACACATCTCTATTTATAATGCATTTATCATTGATATATTTATATAATATTACTACTGTTGCTACCTTTATTACAGTTACCACTACTGACATTTATCTATAATACATGCACTCTGTTTATAACACTTTTTGTGTCATTTGTTTTTCTTGCAATAGCAGTCAGTCACAGGCCCCAAACAGAACCAGGGCACAACTGAGCTTGGCACATGCCAACTTTGGATTAAATGTGAGATTTTCAACATCCATGAAGGATTAGAGTTCATCCTAATCAAGTTGTTACTCTGATTTTCAAGGCACTGTTTGGCTTTCTGTCCTTAATACTGATTGTGGGGGGCTGTAAAAATGCCAGAATCAGTTAGAAATGTCTTTCTTTATCCCCAGCTGTGAAGAAAAGAAATTGATTCTGAGTAAGCATGAAACAGGTACGAGAATGTTATGTGCAGCCAAAATTTTAACCAGATGCCACAGAAATGTTTCCCATTACTCTGGGCATATCTACGTGGATATTTATTGTGCAATAGACTAGCCGTGCAGTAAAAGTCTCGGTGTCTACACATATACCCCTCTTAGGCTGGTGTAAACTAGTTTACTCTGCAGCAGGATAGTAAATACGAAATCGTAAATACTATCCTGCTGTATAGTAAAAAACTGCGAAGTAAAACCTCCACAGCAGCACAAATGTAAATGCTGCCCAGCTGGCTTGGACACAAGGGTGCTTCAGTGAGGGGGCTACCTGACAGATAGCCCCACACTGAAGCTTCCTTGTGCCCCAGCCAGCCCCTCTGCAGCACAGTGAGGCAGGGGTACAGCCCCAGCCTGGCAGGCTGAGCCCTGGGGTCCCCCTCCAGCTGTGGCTGCTCCACTTGGGCTCTATGTGCTGTACCTGAATAAACTGCGGAGCTTATTGCTCCAGAGTTAATTACTCCTACGTGCACTGTTTGAACATGTGCCCGTGAGTAATTAACTCCAGAACAATAAGCTCTGTAGTTTATTCAGGCACCATACTTGCATGGGTAGGTAGACATGCCCTCTGTGATACAACTTTGGCTTAATTATGCTTCCATTTAAATCAATGATGAAATTTTCATTGACTTGCAATAGAAGAAGATTAGGCCAACTATGTCTCAGGATGCAGTCCAAGGCAGTGCATGTATGAGGGATAAAGGAATTCCTTACTTTGTCCACGTCTACATGAGACACAGGCAGTGAAGTCATTACTGTGCATTTATTTTGTACTTGTATAAGCAAGTATTTATTACTTGTATAAATGAGTACTAAATAAATGCACAGTAACCTGAGTTACTGTGCAGAAGTGTTGGCAGATGCTTTTTACTGATGCTATTGAGAGGACACAAAACTAGCAACCCAACCTCTTTTTCCCCGTCATTCTTATATTGCATGTATCCTGCTAAAAAAACAGGTATGTTATGCTCCTGACCTGGAAAAAAAATCAGTAGATTATCTTCTGAACTGAATCTGTGCATGACAGGGAAGAAAGAGGGATGGAGAAGAGATGGGCTAGACCCAGTGAGTGAGTGAGTGAGTGAGTGAGTGAGTGAGTGAGTGAGTGTGTGTGTGTGTGTGTGTGCGTGTGTGTGTGTGTGTGTGCGCGCGTGTGTGTGAGAGAGAGAGAAAATACTTGCTATTTTGTTCAATCAAAAGAAAAAGCAAAAAATTGTGTGGTTGCATTTCGAAAGCCCAGGTGTAAGTCTTGCAAGTATGTAGCAGTGTGTGATACTGAAACTGTTTTTCAAAAAAGTCGGGAAATTATTCCAATTTGTTAAAGTGATGGTGGCATTTTAACAAGAGGCTTCCAGGAGCACTTGAAAGTGCCCTCTAGTATATCAATAAGAACATATCAGCTGCACCTGCATCCCATTATGACTTCTTTTTCTATACAGGAAGATAGGATGTCAGGGTTAAATTGGGTTCAAGAATCTTTCCCTCTACAGAGCTGCATCTACTTGCAAGCTGAACAGAAGCCAATGTAAAGCAGCAGATAATGATGAAGAGAAACAAATCCAACTGGAAAGAAACACACCCATTGAACACATTTTTGAGATTAAATATTGGTAACTAATTCCCGCATTGGATTTTGCTATATGATTTCATATCATCCTTTATTTTCCCCCCAAAAGTTTGGAACATTGAGAAGCAACAGAAGTTGTAAGATGAAAATATGCAAGTCTCCTTAGAAACACAAACAGCTAACCTAGTGGTTTCCTTAAGCCAAAAAAGCTACAAACCCTCTATCTTCAAAAGTTGTTTACATGCTACATATCTACAAGCCAGAAAACATAACTTGTAGAGCCGGACTTGTACCCATGACCCACTGACTTCTTGACATCTTGAGGTCATGCATCCAAAGCATGCACAAGCAGGAAACGCAAAGCTTCTTCCAACCACATCCTGATGTGACTGCAGTGTAAATTAGAGCTGTGAGGACTCTGGGAAAATCCATCTGGCAAGCATGCTAACTCTATGTTTCTTTTTAAAATAAAAAGTTTGTCCAAGGTATGGGCTTAGGGTGACTTTAATTAAAGTCAATGGGAGGCTTCAAAGTAAAGAAAATAAAATGGGAGCTACAATAAATAAATTAGCAGTGGAAAAAATATGTTTCTTGAGAAAGCATCAATCAAGAGTCTGCTGTTGCTAAGTATTAATGTGACTGATGACATATGACAAAGACAGGGGAACATCTTGCAGAACTGCAGTGGAGAAACACAAGAACAGTGCAAGTTCACTGTTTAAGTGACAGATCATGGTATTTCAAAATTGGATCGTTTGCTTGATATTATTTGCAGAAATGGGCTTAAATAGAGTTTCTGCTTTTGACAGGACAACACAGATCCCCATTTCATCTCCTGTAAAAAAAACCTCTCTTCCTTTCTTCTACTTAGCTAGCAAAAACAAAACAAAAAAAGCTGTGCCAAGCATACCCTTGCCATTACAGCCAAAGTTGGGTGCTTGCGGGGAAAATATTATTACTGAAGATTCTCAGATTGGTCTGAAAATCATTAATCATTGTTATTAGTTTGATATAGGAAAAATGACAAAGGAAAATTCAAAGCTATAACTGCTGCATGGTAGAAATAGAGAAAAGACAGCAAGTAAGCAGTCAATATGCTATAGGACAACCAGCCAACGGGTAATATGGATTTGTTGTTCTTTTTCGGTTCTTATATCACGCCCATCACTATGGTCTCTGACCTCAAAACAGGGTTAAAGTTTCAGTGAACTGATCTAAAGATAGAGCCACTGCAGGTATGCAGTTTAATGGAATTTTAATTGAATGAGGAGAAGCACAAAAACAATGTGACTTGGATTTCTGTTAGTGAAGGAACAATGCAGATACAGAGCTAGTGTCTGGAATAAAAAAAAAGACTTTTTCTGTGCTACATCTTTGAGACATTAAATAGCAATATATTGTATTATATATAGTATAATACATAACATTATGTATGTTATATAGCATTATATATGTTTTATACTGATATAGATTACAACGAGGTGCTAAAATGCAGATCTCAGTAGTACTGATAGCCTTTCTCATGAGTAAAAGGGAAAAATGCATTTTAAACCAAATACATCTCTAGCATGACAGTATTTAATTTAATGCATAAGTTTCAAGGTTCTGAAACTACATGAAGAAATTCTTGTAGCAGTTTTTCACAGCCCTTGACATACAACTAAAAATGATCCTTTACCAGGAAGTTAAAGGCGTATGTTAACAAGGAAAGTTTGAGAATGAGAATGTTTTGTTAGAGATAAAACCAAACACAGTGAAGGAGGCTCTGGAAGGTAAGCTGTTCACTACTTAGAGGTTAAGGAGTAAAAATAACATAAAATAAAATAAGAATTTTACATAGGATTTCAGCTTTACAGCTGACCCTGGATATTTTTGGAGAGTGATGAATTTAAATTCCTCATGATATTTTAAAAAAATGTACCCTGAATCAGGTTTAAGTGATTTGGCTGATCTCTGGGGGTGGCTTGGGAAGGGTTGGGGGAAGGAAATACACTGCTGTAAAGTCCAGCTTGTTTCAAGTTTCTAGCACTGGCTAAGTCTTATACGTTTTGGAAAGACACTGCAGAGTCATTCATTTAACATATTGGTTGCCAAATAACAGAAACAAAAAGAATGAAGGACCAACCTCTAATATACTGGTAATTTTTTTGTATTAGTAAAATTGGTGCAATAACATGGAAAACTTGATGTAACTGGCCATCAAAAGCTGTATATGGAATCTAGAACAGTTAACTAGAGATATGATGTTCTAGACTGGGTTCGTGTATGAGTGAAGTTCTTTCTTATGTCCAGCCTGAACCAGTCACAGTGGAGTTTGTGACCGTTTGATCTTGTCATCCCTTGGGGGCTCTGGTGAACAGTCGTTCCCCCAGATCCTGATGGGCACCCCTGGTAAGCTTTTATAAGTGATCACCAGATCAACCCTGAGCCTGCATTTTTCCAGGCTGAATAGCCCCATTGCTCTCAGCCTCTCATCATAAGGTCTGTTTTCTTGACTTCTGATCATGCACGTGGCTCTCCTTTGCACCCTCTCACACTTCTCCACATCCTTTTTGAATTGCGGAGTCCTTTTTGAATTGGTGAGGCCGCAGTACTCCAGCTGCAGCCTCACCAAGGCCGAGTACAGTGGGGGAATGACATCCTGGGATCTGCTTGAGAAGCATCTATGGATGCAAGCCAGGGTTTTACTTGCTTTACTAGCCGCAGCATCGCATTGCAGGCTCATGTTCATCTTGTGGTCAACCATGACCCCCAGGTCCCTTTCATCTGTAGTGCTAACCAGCGTAGCACTGCCGAGCCTATAAGCATGATGCAGGTTTTTCAACGTGGAGAACCTTGCATTTTTCAGTGTTGAACACCATCAGGTTCTCATCCGCCCATTTCATGAGTCTGCCCAGATCTGCCTGGATCACCCTCCTGTCCTCAGGTGCGGGTGCTTTACCCCAGAGTATGGTGTTGTCAGGGAACTTGGCCAGTCCGCTTCTGACACCAATGTCCAAAACATTGATGTAAATGTTAAACAGTATAGGCCCTAGGACAGAACCTTGTGGGACCCCACTGGTCACAGCACACCAAGACTATTGGCTCCTGCCGACCACCACCCTCTGGGTCCTACCGCAGAGCCAGTTCCCCAGCCAGCAGATCTTGGTGACATCAAGGCCGCAGTTAGCCATTTTAACCAAGAGATGATCATGGGATACCAGATAGATGGTTTTTTTAAAGTCGAGGTATATGATGTCTATCTCTTCCCCTTTGTCCAGGTGATAAGTCACCTGGTCATAAAAGGAAATGAGATTGATCAAGCAAGACCTACCCGCAACAAACCCATGCTGGGTATCCCTCAGGATATTGCCTTCAGCTAGTCAGTTAAGGATGGTCTCCTTGATAATCTTTTCCAAGACTTTCCCCAGGATAGAGGTCAGGCTGATGGGCCTGTAGTTTGCCAGATCTACTTTCCTCCCTTTCTTGAAGACAGGCATGACATTGGCCCTCTTCCAATCATTGGGCACTTCACCAGAGCACCAAGAACTCTCAAAGATCCATGCCAGAGGCTGAGCTATGATGCTAGCCAGCTCCCTGAGTACCCTTGGGTGTAACCCATCAGGGCCGGCTGACTTAAAGGTATCCAGCCTGTTGAGGTGTTCCTTCATGAGGTCAGCTTTGATGGATGGCAAGGAATCTCCCTCACCCAGGCCTCCCTGACCCATAGTGGGCAGGGCCGTCCCACCGGGCTGATGAAAAACTGACGCAAAGTACCCATTTAGCAAGTTTGCTCTTTCCTGGGTGTCAGTTGTGAGTTGCCCCATCTGGTTTAGCAGGGGTCCAACGTGGCCCTTGCTTTTTCTCCGGCTCCCCACATATCTAAAAAAGGACTTTCTATTTTCCTTGATATTTGTAGGTAGCTGGAGTTCGATTGCAGCCTTGGCTTTCCTGATTTGCTCTCTGCAAGTTGGGACTAAAGCAGAGTATTCCTCCTTCCAGTCCTCCATCCTTTATAGGTCTTCCTTTTAAGACACAGGAGGTCCACCAGCTCCCTGGAGAGAGAAGGGGGCTGCTGTGCCCTTTTGCTGCCTTTCCTTCGAGAAGGGATGGACTTTGCTTGTGCATCCAGGATTGCTTCCTTGAAGAGCATCCACGCGTCCTGAACTCCCCTCTCCATTGGGTCGTGGCCTTTTAGGGCCTCTCTGACAAGCATCTTTAGCTTGTCAAAGTCAGCTTTCCTGAAGTCAAGGACTTCTGTACAACTGACTGACTTGCCAGCTTTACAGCAGATAGTGAAGGTAACCAGTTCATGATCCCTGTTGCCCAGCTTTCCTTTGATTGTTAGGTTGCCGGTTAGGTCATCCCCGGTTGCCAGTACAAGGTTGAGCAGTGCTTTACCTTTTGTCAGCCTGTAGACTTCCTGCATCAGACAGAGGTCATCCACATATAAGGGAAAGCTTTGCGACTGCTCGGATTTGGCCGAGCATTCCTTCCACAAGTTATCTGGGTAGTTAAAGTCTCCCGTGACAACCATATACCAGGATTGTGTGCTGTCAGCCAATTCCCTGGTGAACTCCTGGTCGAGGTCTTGACTCTGGGTAGGGGGGTCGGTAGTAGGCCCCCACCATAATATCCCTCTACTGAGGAATGCTGAGGCATGGCGTTCAAGTTTGCACAATCAAAGTCTTCCTTACCTCTTTTCATTGCTGACATTGTGTGAGTATGTTTGCAGTCACTATATTTCAAGAATCATGCTATTAAATTCACTGCATCTTAGTATAACGGGGCAGAAGGTGGCTTGCAAAACAGGTTTAAAATGGTGCCTTCAGTGGATGGCACTATTACTACAATAATCCATTTCACTGATCTTGTATATCAAAAGCTATGGCCAAAAGCTTACCATAAGTCTACCAAAACAATACTATTATTATTGTGGGCTACCTTTATGGTCCAGGCAGTGTCCCCATACAAATTATTTTACCTTAATTGGACTAATTTACTTTGGTAGTTTACGCTTTCTAAGTGACGCATCAGTCATTTGAGATTTTGTCTTCTCTTTTTCTAGCATTTCATATCCTTCTTGATTACCTCAATTTAGATGGCATATCTGCTAAGATGAATCCAAAACACACTATGGTCACATCTTTTTATTATAAATAAAGTGCTTTTCATACTATGTGGCCAGCCTTTGGTTTTGAAAGGGCTATCCTGCCCATAAGGTCTGTATATATATTTTGCAAATAAAATATTATATTTGCATGCACCTACATGGCAGATCTACAGTCTAGCCCACTATGGCTTTTGAACACAATTTTTTTCACAAAGTTAGAAGATGGTTTAAAACTTCAGATATATGCATCATAGTAATTCCTGTTTTAAATATTGGGATGGGGTTAGGCCTGGCTGGGAAATGAATGTTCCATTGTATGGAAAGATGTTTTCATTCCAGTCTGAAACAAAAATAAAATCTTGTGGATGTTTTCAGGAACACTGAAAGCTCAACTAAGTTTCCACATAAGTCAAAAGTATTCCACCATTGACTTCAATGGCAGGGAGAATTTGACCAATGCTTTTGAAAATCCTAGTCAAGGGTGTGTACAGAAGTGCTCCATACATGTTTTATAGCACTGTAATTTAGAGAACTTTTTATAGCACTATAAAGTTACCGTGCTCTTAAACTTGTAGTGATGGGCAATATGAAGCTCTGAGCCTGCCTGCACTTTCCAGGATATGAGGAAAGGGGTACTCCCCAGCCTCCTAGGGTTTCTCCAGTGGTCAGAAAGTTGACCAGTGTTCAGAAGTTATTTAAAGTGCTGCAGGTTGCTAAAGTGCTATAAAATACAGTGCTTCAACATTAATACCTCATTCAAAATGGGTTAATTTAAAGTGCCGTACCCATTTTTAAAGGGCTGTAAAGCCATGCACTTGTGTGAAGTCATGGCAGTAAAGTGCTTCATTCAAGTGGTGAAAAAAGCAACTTCTGTACTTAATAGCTTTGCTACTCATCACAGGATATGCAACATTTCTACAATGCCTTGTTCCCACCACAAATGAAAAATTTTCATAATATACATTTGTAAAGTTTGTACTGTTTGTATATTTAAATAGTCATAGCATATCTCCCTACAAGGAATGTTCCTCCTTTATTCATTCTACTCCTTTTCCATCCAGTTCTCTGGTACTTGAATGCTCAGATTCACCGCCAGATATATATGTTCTCCTTTGGAGGTTTAAGATCAGTGCTGTCATTCTGATTGTTACACATGCCACTTCTGCTAGACTAGATAATTCTTACAGTTTGGAAGACTGGAGGAGTGCTCGGTCTTCGGGCCTGTGCTATTCATCATCTTCATCAGTAACTTGGAGGTGGGCATGGAAAGCACGCTGTCCAAATTCGCTGATGACACAAAGATGTGGGGAGAAGTGGGCACACTGGAGGGGAGGGACAGAATCCAATTAGATCTAGACAGGTTACAGAAGTGGGCAGATGAGAATAAAATGGATTTCAACGCAGACAAGTGCAAGGCGCCGTGTCTAGAGAGAAGGAACCCACAACATACCTATAGGCTGGAGAACACCCTTCTCAACAACACAGTGGTAGAAAGGGATCTTAGAGTCATTGTTGACTCCAGGATGGACATTAGCTGTCAGTAAAGCTAACTGCACCTTGTCGTGCATCTACAGGTGCATCACTAGCAGGTCCAGGGAAGCGATCCTTCCCCTCTATGTGGCTTTGGTCAGGCCACAGTTTGAGTACTGTGTCCAGTTCTGGGCATCGCACTTCAAGAGGGATGTGGCGAACCTGGAGAAGGTCCAGAGGAGGGCCACTAGCATGGTCAGGGGGCAGCAGGCCAGGCCCTATGAAGATAAAGGGGCCTGAATCTATTCAGCCTCCTCAAGAGAAGACTAAGAGGGGATCTGGTGGTCATCTATAAACTCACCAGGGGGGACCAGTGGAAAATAGGTGAGGCTCTGTTCCCCTGGGCACCATCTGGACCAATCAAGGAATAACGGCCACAAATTGATTGAGAGGAGGTTCAGGCATTACTTTACAGTTAGGGTGCCAGGCTCTGGAATGGACTCTCAAAGGAGGTGGTGCTCTCCCCTACCTCAGGGATCTTCAAGGGGAGGTTGGATAGATATCTGGCTGGGGTATTATGATCCCAACACTCATTCCTGTCCAGGGCAGGGGGTCGGACTTGATGATCTGTTCAGATCCCTTCTGACCCTAGAAACTATGAAACTATTAATGGTCTGATTCTTACCTACCCTAGCCTCCCTACAATAGCAAAATTCTCAGTGGCATGAGAAGGCACAATACCACCCATTTCAGTGGCATTAAGCCTGCTTATTAGTTTGATGAACTTGGTAATATCCTCATATTGTTTTACCTGGTTTTGCAGTTCCTAGAATTTGTTTGTTCTTCTTCAGTCTCATACTGAAGGAAATAAAGGAAGCTCCAAATGTTGATGCCTGCTATAAGCCTACAAAAGGGAGTAGAGGGTAGAATTTACTGTATTTAGTACCATTATTGTAG
Source organism: Crocodylus porosus (assembly GCF_001723895.1). Classification (NCBI taxonomy): domain Eukaryota; kingdom Metazoa; phylum Chordata; order Crocodylia; family Crocodylidae; genus Crocodylus; species Crocodylus porosus. The sequence continues at coordinate 91,423,554 of NW_017728918.1, read as the reverse complement.
GTAAGAGCATAAGGAGGTTGGAGTATTCATGAAGTTGCTACATGTAGGCCATTCCTACATGGAGTTATGACAAGTAGGAAAACAGCCAATGGATTGGGTCAGAAATGATGAAACATTGTCTCTGCCCTCCCTAAGTAGTGGCTGATATTGCTGGGTCTTTGCATAATGAGACTCAACCTGCACCAGACACCAGACTTCAGTGTTACCAGCCTTTTCACTTTATCAAGTGTAGGAGAATACTTGTTTTAAAGACATTGTCTCTTAATATAGTATATTTGTTTGAGAATCACAGGTTTCATTAAACCCACTAAATCCTCTCAACCCCAATAAAGAAAAGCTTGAAAACATCAAGGGCACTGACAGACATTCAGGCCCTCACTCTAACTCATGGTGCTTTACATAAAACTCTATGAGTTAAAACACCCCCCCCACAACCCAATTGACAGTCGCCTGGTGGATTGGGGGGGGGGGGGCAATTGAGCCTGCCTAGCAAGTTGAGGAATCACCCCTCTCCCCAGCCTCACTCTCCTCCCCTGCAGCTCTGGAGCTGTCAGTAGGGAGGGAAGGGCAAGTCCTTTCACAAGCCTGGCCCAAGCTGGGGTTGGGCTGGGGGGCAAATAGGAGCCTCCCTGCCACACAGGCAAGCCTGTCCCTCTAGTACTCCAGTACTGGGGGGAGGGGGTGTGTGCTGAGAGGTACTTCAAGGTGGTGGGGTGGAGGGGGCGGGGGAGCCTCTAAGCCTTTCAGTTTAGGCCAGGCAAGCTGGCAGCTCATAAAAGGAATAGCTCACTACTTCTGGCTTGCCCCAGTCTCCTTCCCCCTGGTCTCTGATTACACAAAAGCCCAGCCCCAATCATGCAAAAATTAACCCTAGAGAACACAAGTTCCCTAAGGTGCTCTTAAGCAGACTGCCTTCATTTGATACCTCATTTGAGGAGGGTTAATTTTTCACGTGATCGGCCACTTTAAAAGCACTCTGCAGCTGTGCACATGTGTCGCAGCATGACTGTAGAGAACTTTGAGGGGCCCGATCATGTGAAAAATGTAACTTTTGTCTGAGGCCTAAATCTAATGGCTTAGAAGGCAGGGAGCACAGAAGAAGAAGAGTGACAGTTTTCAAGCAAAACTTTTATTTTGTAATACATATCTGACAATACCAACATGTCTTGTGAGTTGATTTCACTAAATTGTGAAAGCCAATACGTTTCAATGGGTCCAAATGAAACATTTAGAAATGCTTTATTCAAAATAGATTCTCATTTTGAAATTCCTCTCCATTTTATGTTTTCTAGATAAAAACAAAATCTCTAAATTAAAACAATATTTTGTGCCACTCAACACATGTATATCCTTGTTTTTCAGTTTGGCAAGCATTTTGTGGAAAACAATTGGTTTGGGCTGACCCTACGTGAATTTTTCTTTCAAGTTTTCAAAACTGCTATCCAATCAGAAAATGAGTCATTTGCACAGACCTATACAGAATGCAGTATTGAATTTTTTAAATCTCATGACTTATAGCTTTGTAGTAATTGAAGCCCCCCTTACAAGATAATTCAATAAAAGCATTGAGAGAGGATAGTGCATATTGCTTTCTACAACTTCTCCCCAGCAGCCTTCCAGGAGTAAAGGGGGAACTGGGAACTAGATTATGGCTCAGGTTTTCTTCCCCTGGACCAGCAAAAATATGGACAAATCCATTTGCAGGACTCCTGACAAACTCCCAGAGCAGCCCAAACTCCCAGTGTTGCTCAACACCAGTTACTCTTTTGTCCTGCTGGATCTAATCTATAGGGATCCAGGTACTAATTAAAAGCAAATTGTATTTGAAGGCAATATATTCCAAAGCATTGTAGCTACATTTTTATGACTTAAAACAACAAACATAAAAATCTTGCTATGCTCTGCTGTATAATAAAAGAAAAAATAAACATGCTTAACATTCTAAAAGCAATCACAACGGTCTGAGCATTAGTTGTAACATTGTGCTATGTTACATACTAGTGTGCTTTTATGAGATCCTACATAAACACAAGTCTAGTTTAAAATTAGACATATTCCCAAAGTTTTCCTTACCCATGCTTGCTATTTCATTTATTTTCTGCAGCACACCTACATAACATTAACAAACATAGTTATAAATCTGTAATAGTGAGCCTTATTTGACAAGTATGAGTCATTCCTTGAACACTAAATCACATTCCTTAGAGAAACATCACATCAAGTCACATCCTAACTGAGATGTTTGCTTCTTGAAAGATAATAATTTTCATTTCCTTTCCCAATCCGTTTTTATTTGTTCTAAAATAAAATATTCTCACCTTGGGACAACATAGAGCCTGTGTCCCAAAAATGTAATAAAACCTCTTCCTTTCAAGGCAGCAGAGATTATTGACATTTAAACCCAGTTTTAAATCATAGGGCTGGATGTTAAACTTGTTTGTTTGTTTTTTGCTGCTTGTCATTTTTTTTTCTGTATCAGTACTCATGAAAAGAGCAACTTAGCATAGCTTTAGACTTAGCACAGCTCCTGTTTGCTCAGGAGGGTCTTTTCAGCTCATCTGATTAGCTCTAAACTTGGCTGCAGTAATGTGTAGGAGTCATGTACATGGAGTCCACCAGATGGGGAACTCTGTTAATTAGTTAAGTTTGCTCTCCTGTCCAGCCCCAGTTGACAGGCATAACAGCTGTGAACACCTTTGCTTGCTGGAAAGGAACTTCTACATCTCAGTAAGAATTTGTTTTCTGGTAAAATAATTGGCAAATTACATAAATAGACAAACAAACTCAAACAAAGCAAAATAACCTTAAGGCAAGGACTCATACTGAACCTCTCCTTCCCCAAGGTATTTTGAGTTGAATTTACTGGTGTTTACTTAACTCATCTTCAGGTATCTTGGTGCTGTAGTGATCACTGACAGGCACTTGCATTCCAAGTAGATTGTAGCCCCATTATTTGAAAGCCAGTACCCATTTCACCTAAGGCTGTTATCTAATCAGATCACATAAATTAAAGAGGATTGGGCCTGGTCATTGTTTGCTCACCAGTGGCAACCTTGTATACCGCATTTCAGCTCTCCATGCTCAAGATACTACAAGCCCTCAAAAACAGGAACACTTAATGAAAATGTTGATTGACCCTTTAGTCTGAGCATTGCTACTGTAATCGATTAAATGGGTGGCCATAAACATCAGGACCGAAGGTCTAGGAATGAAAGGCAATGTTTATTTTTGTCCCCTATGTGTATGGGCCAGTCTGCAAAGGCTCAGCAAGTTAATGCTTCTGGAATCTGCCATTCTGTGTCCCAGCTTTTCAGCTTACCATGAATAAAGAAACAAGGCTCTAGATGTGCATTTCTAAAGAAAACTCTGAAGAATTGAGCCAGGTATAAACCACAGTCTATATATGTATTTTGCAGATAAAATACTGTATTTGCACGCACCTATATAGCAGATCTGCAGACTAGCTAACTATGGCACTTGAACACGAATTTCTTTTCACAAAGTTAGAAGCTGGTTTAAAACATCAGATATACACATTACAGTAAAGAATGTTTCAAGTATTGGGATGGGGTTATGCCATCTGTCTGAATTTGTAAACAGCCAAAGAAAATAGCCACATTCAGTTCAGTAGATTATTAGCGGTTTCACTTCTGGTTAAAGAAAACAGGAAATGAGAGTAATGGGAATCTGCACAATTTTCCATGCTAGCCATCTCATTCTAGAGACTCTAATCTCTGGAGTTTAGTTTGTGGGAGAATACCCCTACTTTCCTATTGCCCAGATTTTAAATAAAACAAGCCTTTTATATTTGTACATTGTCCATGAGTGCACCTCCCCCACTGTCTGCTAGTCTTGTTCATATGGAGACACCTGGATTAACCAAATGCAAAATCCCTCGAGTCTGAATATCATGATTTTAGTACAAACAGTGTAAGAGATATGAAGTGAAATAAACTCAGACTGTAATCCCAAGGCAAAGGTGCACTAATTATGCATTTCCTATTATGGAGCACATTATATTGCCTCAAAATAGTGGTTAGTAAAACAGAAGGAAGTATCTTCTCCCATTTTCACATTCCACAGTGTGCTTAAAGTAGCAGAGAAAAACTGACAAATTCTACTTGCTTAAATGAATTTACCTGTGGGTCAGCCAGAGGCCTAGAGAGGTTAATTTTCTTAGGCTCTTAACTAAATTCCTCCAATGAACATTTAGGGTTAGAATTGCAAAGGCTGAATTGCTTAGGGGCTTGGCAAGTGACTAACAGAGCCCTTCACCAGGAGGTCACTGGTGTGAATTTGGCCTAGGTCTGTATGGTAACTAAAATCCTTAACATATGGTAGCTGTCTGAAGCCTACTGCAGTGAATGAATGAGTTCATAATGTCTACATCCCAGCTGGCCTTGCTGGCAGCTTGAGTTACCCTCTTATCCTTAGATATGATCCCTTTGGGTCGGGGTAAGTCACACTGATAGAGTAGCAGTGGTAAACTTGTATGGCTACTGGTTACATCTTCAGCTTTCACTGCTATCAATCTGACACCTTCTCTTTGCACTAAAATATGCACAGCTAAAAGTACATAGTTATGAAACATATGAACAACCAAGGATACTTTTTTGAAACCCATGATTTCTAGGTTAGACCACTGAAAACATGCTTCTTGTGGATTAAAGACTTAAACTGTACATGCTGCCAAGAAAAGCTATCCAGCAATATTATAAATAAAACATATATTCCCTTCACTATAATTACTGTGTTCAATTATGCTAAAACCAGCAAATAGCTTTTTCTGTAAACAAATATTTTGTTAGTGAGGCTAGAGGTCATCACTACTGATTTCTAGGGATAGGTAATGAATTCCAACAACATCCAAACTAATATGAACCTTACATTTGCTTGGTAAACTATCAAAGCAAGCATTTCTTGAGAAATGTTTAAAATAACTTTTTGAGCTTCTTCTGTCACAATTTTTTTCCCCAAATTCAGCATCTTAGGATGTTGCTTTTAATCCAAGCGATTAAAAGAATTTACTGTCAACCCAAGCATTGGCGTAATCCTTAGGACAGGACAGGAAGTAACGGGTTTAAACCAAAATAGATTAAGGTTACATCTCAGAAAAAAAAATAGAACCCTTTCCTGTTGGAATAGTAGGATGATGGAACAAGCTGCCCAGGGAAATTGTGGATTGCTCATCACTGGAGGTTTTCAAGAAAGACGAATAAGCAGTTTTCATCTGGGGTAGTATAGGAATAGCTCATCCTGCTTTCGTTCAGGGGATTGGACTAGATGATCCTAGAATTCTCTTTCAAACCTGTGATTCAATGATTGTATCCTGAACCAAGGTTTTGCTTAAAGCTTGGAAAGCTGCCAGATTGCAATTTCTACAACAGTGAGGTTTGTTTTTTTTATGACCCACTAACTAATGTATCGATTTTAAGATGTTGGTTCCTACATAGAACATCCATATTCCAACATTACTTTGCTCACATTCATGCTTACCTATCTAAACCACATATACAGAGCTCTAAATGATATCTTAACATCTTATACTGGAGAGGTGTATCCTAGTTAAAAGCTCAGATTAGAAAGTAAAGTTTGTCATTTCCCTTTAGCCATTTTTAGACTGATGAAAGGTCCACAAAACACAAGCATTGGAGGCAACATCCAGCTCTCTGATCCACATTATACATCTCTACAATGGATATTTTGCACTCATTTTGTTCACAAAACATCATGGACATCAACAGAATTGCTATATGGAGAACCTGTAGAAAAGAGAACAAAGATTCTCACTCCAAGGGCAATATTGTATAGATTAAGGATTCCATTTTTATATGGGACTGTTGAACTCCTATTTCAAATGACAAGAATCCAGTTAGTGAAACTTCTGTGACTATATTCCTCATTTAATACAAACATTCAGATCAAGATACAAAGCATATTATTGTTGCTATTTCCATTGTTATTATTGAAACTGCATACATTATTAATTCACATATAGGATTTATCTTGAATAATGTCCTTTACAACAGGCCAGATTCTCTACTGTGCAGTTTCTGCCTGTTGCTCAAAATGGGCAGGGGGGGGAGGGAGTTCATAAGAAAACCCAATTACAACACCTTTATTTTCTATCAAGCCTACTTGATTCCCTAGCAAACAAGTGAGAACCATGAGGACCACTGTTACCTAAGCCAGGTGGCTACAGTCCCCTAGCTGAGAATACACATCATGTTTCTGTTATGTTGCCTTCCCTTTCTATTCATGGCACCTGTTGCAGGCTGGTTGGCAAAGGCTTGCAGCAGACTTCACATCTCAGGCTGGAGTAAGGGCCTACATCCAGCTGCATGCAGTCAGGAGTGATTGCAGGCTACCTAGGAGAACTGAATGAACTGCAGAGGATGTTTAGCTGGTCACAGAGAGTTAAAGACCCCTAGCAAGAAGGCCAAAGTCCTGAGCTCGGTTCTGCTGCCACTAAGCAAGCTAACTCACCCTTTCTAGGAGCATTTAACTTCCTGTGGTCAGTTAATCATTTTATACAGCTGGTCCAGTTCTCCTAGGCAGCCTGCAATCACTCCTAACTGCCTGTAGTCTCCCACAAGCCTGCAGACTTCTTCTGCCTGGAGTGTGCAGTCTGCTGCAAGCCTTTGCCACCCAGCCAGCTCCTACACCACCCTAGCTTACAAAAGGAGCAGGAACCCACTAGACTAGAAAACCACATAGGCCAGAACCCGCACCAGGCAAGTTGCCTACCAAAAAAGTTTCAGCTCAGAAGGATTTCTGCTTCCTGTGCACTGACATGCAGCGAGGATAATTCAAGATAATTTGCTTGAATGATTTTCATCCTGAAGTAATTTGATGCAGTTATTGTGGCACTATAAAGGGTAATTATTTTTTCCAAAATTTGTTTAGCTCAGGCATCCATATCAAACACTTGTAAATGAGGACAATTGTAGTATATAAGTACTATTTTAGTTTTATTCTCAACTTGTACTGGTGAAAACCTGAAGTAATGCTATCATTGAAGTCTTTGTGGTTAGAGTGTTGAACGAGATCAGAATCATACCTATCCAAGCCCACTCTTCTGAGCTCAGAATCTTAAATAGAAGTTTTCTGCTGCTTATATGTAGTATTCCTTACGTTATTGTTGCTAAGTCAGTCTTCATAGTTAGATTCGTTACTGTCCACTACTACTTTCTCTTAAACGTCTATAGCTGCAGCATTCATTGGGGGAGGGGCCAGAATGTCAAAGTGACCCCTAGATCTGAAGATCTGAAGCAGTTTACACTACTATAGGACTTGCTGATTTTTTTGGTATTACTTTTAGTAGATGTGACAATTACTATTAGAAATAAATAAATTGATACAGAAATTCCTTAGATTTTAAAAAATCACCTCATAAGTATGAAATGAAAATGGGGGTTAGAACGAAAAATCTTTTTGATCAATGCTTCTGGACACTTGGGTACAATTTTACACTTCGGAAAGGAAAATGTTAAATGTTTCAGATATTTGCTGGAGTGTTGTATGTGGCATGTTGCCATTGCAAAAACCAAACAGCATAGCAATAAAATATATTTTTCCCTGTTGGAAGAGGAAGTAGGAGATTTGTTTATAAGAAGTAAATTGCATAAAAACAGGGGAAATCCCAAGGGTCTGAACTACATAATACACTGGGGAAAGCTATGTATAATATACTTGTTTTATACAGCATTTATCCTGAACTAACCAATACAAATGTAAATAAAGATTGCTTAAGCATGCTTTTTATAGTGGATTTTGTTTAGTTTTCTCAAGCTTGAAAAACAGGTCTCTTGTGCTTTGGATCACTACAACTTAAATTGTATTGCCTTATTTTTCATGTTTTCTTTCATAATCTGCCTTAGAGATTTTTCTGACTGGCAATATCTTATCTTCTACCCTCTAAATGACATTAGACTGTATTTTGGCAATCTCAAAACTTTGATTATTATAAATTATGGTGTAATATAGTGATGCTCAACCTTATGGCCCTGTGGACTGGATGAGTGGTACAGGGCTGGTCAGCTGGTTGGATCCTGTGGATGGGGTTGGTTTGTGGGTGCCATTCTGCACACTGACCTGGTTCCATACACCAGATATGGTTGCACACTGGTCCAACCCCTCCTTCCTCCAAACACCAGATCTGGTGATTCTCTGCTCTGGCCTCACCACAGACAAGTGATTTAGTGCAAATCGCCATGCCATCTACCCCTGCAGGTCTTCCCCTGTGTCCAAAATTTCACAGCAGAGCAATTATTGCTGGCACTACTCCCCTGCACCATATTTCCAGACCTGTGAGATTACAGGCCCATGGGATCCATAGATTGGATGTGGCCCAAAGATTAAACACCTGTGGTTTAATAGGTTGGGCAAAATCACCTTTGGACAGACTACATTTTGATCAAAATAAACCATTCAGAGTGATTTGTCAGAAATGAGTTTAAGACAGATATGCTATGACTAATTTGGATTGGCAAAGTTTGATTTGGGCTAGAATGATGATAATTGTTTTCTGGATGAGAGAATTTGCTTTTCTTAAGCTTAGGGACATGGCACTGCCAAGGAGATTAGGTACAGTGTTAAATTGCAACATCAGCTACACCCTTTAGCAAAGGGTTGTAAATAAGTAGCAGTTAGCCAAACAGTTCCCCAAAGCAGCAGTTCCCCAAACAAAGCTGAAAGAGTTTCTCAGTCCCCAAATGTGTGTGTGTGTGTGTGTGTGTGTGACTGTGAGCACGAACACAGAGATTTCCCTTTAGTTTTTCAAATTTGCTAATTTTTCATCAAAGAATAAAGGACATTTTCAAGGAGAGTCCAATTTTGATTCATCTTCAGAACAAAATGTTCTAATTGGTTTGAAATGACTTCATTTCAGAACTTTATTTAAAAACAATCAAAAAGGAAAACCTCATTATCAAATCGAAATGTTTCAGTTTTGATGACTTAAAATGATTTATTTTTGTTTCACAAAAAAATTCTAATAAATATTATTCATATTTTTTTTTTCTTTCCCAATTGCCTGAGAGCCAAAAAACAAAGTTTTCACCCTGCTTGACCCCCAAATGATCTCCTCCTTAATGGGACAGGAATGAAATCTGGGTCTAAATCTTTAAGGTGATTCAATTTTATTGCTAGCATGATCTGTTTGCCTGGAAGTTTAGAGCTTGTACACTTTTTTTACAAAGTGATATTTGATTAAATAATCCAGTTACTTGTCATGGACAAATGTCAAAGCTTTTGTATGAAGGACATATCGTTAATGTCATGGCTGTTTGCTGTGTATTGGCAAGATCTTATTATTTTTGTCTTGCTAAAAGAACCTATTAATGACTATAGCAGTTGAAGGTGCTGCTTTTCTGTGGAAGAAGGAAATGGAGGCAAGGGGCAAAGCCATTTACTTATGGCTGCCGAAGTGCACTCATAAGGTACTTCTGCTTTTGAACAACACCGCACAATCAGGGAACAGCTGGTGAAGAGTCTCCTAGCCCTTCTTATTCTTTCTTGCCCATGGATTTAATGCTAGGGGCACAGTGCAAAATACTTTCAGGTTTGAGTTCTGGCAACAGAAGGGGTACTGTGTCCTTTGGTATGCAGAATTTATTGTACCAGAAACAACAGGAGTCAAAGGACTTCTTTTCTGATGAACTAAACAATAAACATTCTGGATGAAAACTCAGCCCTACTACAATCAATAGGCATTTTGCTACCACCTTCACTGCTGCCCTGAAAGTGGTATGGTTTTTGCCTTTTGCATCATACCTTGTCTTTTGAAATAGTTTATGGAGTTTTCACTGCACAATCTCTGTCAAAGTAATTGGAAAATGCACCCTAGAATATGAAGCAGATATGTAGTTATGTGAAAGAGAAAAGGAGTTTGGTTCAGCTTCTCTGTATTCAATCCAATGTGCAGAAAGCTCAGTCTGTTCCCTTTATTGGTCCTCTCTGTCTTAGTGCATAGTTTTCTGGGTGTAGCTTATAAAACTTTTGCTTGTCTTGGATTTCAACAGGCCTCTTTCAGATACAATGTGTATTTGCCTCACTTGAGTTCCTGTAGACATTGATGTATTTGATCTGCTGGCCCAAGATATGCAGTTCTTTCAGAAACTCTAATGTAAACACTGAAAATAGTTTATAGCTGCAAACATCATCTAGTGGTATGTGTTTTGTGGAGATTTAAGGCGTTGAGAGAGGGTTATGAAAGCAACTCCACACTGGATCAAAGCCCCAAGGTAGGTCTTTGTATTGTTTTACCAGAATCTACAATTAAGACTAATTTAAAAGAACTTCCTTTTTAAAAGTTTTTTCTGCTGTACTGATTAGTTTTACCTAGCTGGCTTGGGGCTGGAACTGAGTCTTGCTAACAGAGTTTAACATGAGGAAGTTTTGCAACATTATTTACAGCTGGTGTAAAACTTGTCAGTAGATGTCAGAGGGTAATGGCTGCAATAAATGAGTTAAGTATTGCTATGTGTTTTAACTGAGTAAGACTGGGATTTCTGCCCCTCAGACAAATATTTTATTTAGTAAACTGTATGCACTGGCAACCTCACTGTTAGAACTGGCCCTTTGGCATGTCAAGGTAGAAGTGCATATTTAGGTCACACTTGAAGGGGAAATAGAAGGTACAGTCTCAGCTGTCATGAATTGTACCATAATTCCAAGTTCCCAAATGCCAATTTGCAAAGTAAAATAAATAAATCACTTTTCAAAGAAACTTTGTCAATGTCTTAGGGAACTGAAATGTTAATGGAACCACACTGAGCAATAGGAAATAGCATGTTTTATGACAGTACAGGGGAAGGGCTGAACTCATTTTTCTTATGTGTTGTTAGTACATTCCACTTAACGGTGAGTTTAGCAATAGATTAAAAGGCAGGGGGTCAGATTTTTCAGCTGGTGAGACAGCTTGGCCAGAGGATAAGGCAACAAACTGAAAGTCAGGACAGCTGTCTTCCCCACTCTGCCACTGATCTTCTGTTTAAATTTAGGCATGAGGATTCAGTACCAAACAGAATCTAACTTTAATCCCAGGTGGGATTGGTAGGCCTAGGGCAATGGAAATTATTGTTGTTGTTATTATTAATAGTAGCAATAGTATATAATAAGGATGATGATGTAAAATGGCATAACTCCAATGAAATGCAAATTAAGTATAAGGTTAGCATAGATTTCTATTTTTTAAACATTACCCTCAATATGAAATACATCACCATAGTTGCATTAATAATAAAGAAGCATTGTTTAGGAAAGGTTGATAACTCAGATTAGAGTCAAAGTCCTTCTTTTCCTACCCAGATCCTTTAGTAATGTACTGTACCCTGAGGTCATAGGAAAGGGGATTAGGGTACCTAATTACCACTAGTTTTTTCCTCTACTTCTATGGAGCAGATGGGCTGAGGGAAAACAAGCCTTTGCCTGTTGCCATTCAGATACTGAGGGATAAACAGAAGGCAGGGCAGGGTGGTACACACTTTAGTAAGTGACAACCTGCTTGGTCAGAGGCAATGTATGACTTTAGACTGGGGGTTGGTGGAGAGGTCTCTATTACATTTCTGCAGATTAGGTAGCGATGGAGTTCTATTTTCTGTGTACCCAGAGGCTAGGGTTGTGTAACAGTTTAGGTTTTTTCCCCCACATTATCATAGAATCAAAGAAAGGGTGGAAGAGACCTGGGGATGTCATCTAGTCTAGTGCCCTGCCCAGGGAAGAATCATCTCTATCTAAGTCATTCCTCTCAAGGTTATGTCTAATCTATTCTTAAAACTGCATGAACAACCTTCTTGTATAACTACTGGGTTTAATGGAACAAAAGCCCAAGAACACCCTTACCACAGGTAAAGCAAAGGGGACAAGAACCATGTCAATCCAACTATGGGATAAAATTCTTTTCTGGTCCCCAATATGGTGATCAGTCCTACCCTGAGCAGAGAAGGGGGAACCTCTGACCAAGAACTACTAGGTTTTCTTAGTCCCAGCAGGATCATCAGCACACTCCTATTTAAATCCCCAGGCTTGGCTGAAACCAACAGCCAGTGTTTGAGGAAAGGAAGCAGGAAGAGGAGGAGGAGGAAAAAAACCAAAAAAATCTTGACACTCATAACTGTAGAAAAGGAAACAAATTCCATCTCAGCCCTAGGTAACAACCAGTGAATCCCACAAGCGTGAGAACAATGCCAAAGCACCCTCCAATCTGCACTTCAACCTGGGGACTGCAAACAACTTCACACATTACATATGTTAACTGGAGAGCCCAAACCCCACTGGGTGCATCCAGACGAGCGCATCTCAAAGCCATTTGAGGTGTTGCAAGAGGTATATGCAGGAACAGGAAAAGGTTCCTCCCACTGCTAATTTATCCAGGGATTAAAAAAAAAAAA
>NW_017728918.1:91403070-91410957 GCF_001723895.1 Crocodylus porosus | reverse complement strand
CCCTGTCCTGCCCAGCCCCATCCCCCCACTCCCCTGAGCCTCCCTCCAATCCACGGCCCCTGTGGGGGGCTGTAGCCCCTGTGCGGGGCAGCAAAACATATAGGTATTTAGAATTCACTTGATGATGATGATGATAGAGACACTGGTAGTCTTCCAACTTGCTTTAATACTGTAGATATCTGAATAAAACATTACTCAACTGATCACTCTCTCTGCCTCTCTCTCTCTTTCTCTCTCTCTCTAGATAGATAGATACTGGTCTTTTTTTTTTAATTGTGGAAGAACATGGATTTTAGGATATTTCACAGAGTGACTTGGGGATTTTTTTATCAGGGATTTTTCAGTTTTCCTATAAGGAAGACCAGAATTTCTGCTAGGGAGGCCAGTAGCAGGACCCTGCCTGCTCAGAGCTGGCACCTTGGACTCAGCTGGAGTTGGGAGATCTCCTGGCCAACTACAGCCAGGACAACCTGCTTTGACAGTTCAAAGCAGGCCACCACACTGGGAACATCTTCTGAGCAATAGCTGCCCAGATGGCCAGGCAGGGGGCATACATGGCAGTAGTGTCACGCAAGGGCCAACTTTGCAGCCACAGCCCACTGGCAGCTGGCCCAGAGAGGCAGATGCCTTTACTGGCTGTGCAGTCCCCATCTGGGTCTGGCAGGTGGCAGCAGGTCACAGCCAGGCAGCAGCCCCCACTGCCAAACTGCTGCAGTGGGTAGAGGGTGCAGGGGACTCTCAGGGCTGCTTCAGCAGTCCAGCTGGCACAAGGGGTAGTGTCCTCAGGTACCAATTGGCTGGGTCCCAGGAGCTCCTGAGAGTGAGTAGCCCTTGCCAGGGCAGCTTTTTGTACTGTTGGGGTCAGGACAGGGCAGCTTTTTATACTGCTGGGGACAGCACAGGTGCTGGCCCCGGGCTCTAGTTCCCCCTGGCTGCAGATCTGGGAGGAGCCAGGCAGGGTTCCATAGAATTTATTTCATAGACACTAGGACTGGAAGGGACCTCAGAAGATCATCAAGTCCAGCCCCCTGCCCCAATGGCAGGAAGTCAGCTGGGGTCACAGGCTCCCAGCAAGATAAATGTCCAATAGACTCTTAAGGGAATCCAGAGTAGGTGCTTGCACCACCTCTGGCAGCAGTCTGTTATATGGCTTGCCTTCCAGGCCTTGGGGGCTTGGACAGTAAAGGAATTCTTCCTTATGTCCAGCCTGAAACGGTCTTGGAGAATTTTGTGACTGTTTGATCTTGTCATCCCATGGGGTGCTCTGGTGAACAGGTGTTCCCCCAGATCCTAATGTATACCTGTTATATACTTATAGGCAGCCACCAGGGCCCCCCTAAGCCTGAGCTTTTCCATGGCTCTCAGCCTCTCATCATAAGGCCTGTTCTCCTGCCCTCTAATCATGCATGTGGCTCTCCTCTGGCCTTTCTCAAGCTTCTCCATATCCTTTTTAAATTGTGGAGCCCAGAATTGGATACAGTATTCCAGCTGCAGCCTCACCAAGGCTGAGTACAGTGGGAGAATGACATCCTGAGATTTGCTAGAGAAGCATTTATGGATGCAAGCCAGAGTTTTGCTTATTTTGCTGGTTGCAGCATCACATTGGTGGCTCATGTTCATCTTGTGGTCAGTCATGACCCACAAGTCCCTTTCGGCTGTGGTGCTAGCAAGCGTAGCATTGCCAAGCCTATAAGCATGCTGCAGGTTTTTCTTCCCAAGGTGTAGTACCATGCATTTTTCAGAGTTGAAGGCCATCAGGTTTTCATCCACCCATTTTCTGAGCCTGTCAAGGTCAGCCTGGATCACCATCCTGTCCTCGGGTGTGGATGCTTTACCCCACATGGTACAATTTGCCTCACACCAAAGTGCATGTCCAGGTATGTGCACTAAGGCAAAAAACCCTGGCTCAAATTTGCTCTGCTTCTATTTGAGCTGCTGCAAGCACATGTGCCTGTATGTGTGGACATACCCACTTTGTCATCCTATCCCCTCCGTCAACTTAGCCAAGCTCCTTTATCTTTTTTCATAACAAAGCTGGTTGTAGACCTCTGCTTTATTCTCCTGCTGCTGGGCCTGGTTCTCTCCAATTTCTATTGCCCCAGGCTGCAGAACTCATCTTGTAAACTCCAAGCAATGCATGTATGGGGGTCTCCTGGGCTTCCAACTATTGCTCTTCACAGCACACTTCGGTCTTTGCTACTAGATAGTCCCCAGTGGATGCTTATCCAATCTCTTTTGGAAAACACCCAGTGAAGACTGCCTATGGATCTTGTGGAATCTTACTGCCTTGCTGCTATAACAGTGATAAAGCTTTTTCTGATATTAAGTGTCAATCTACTTTGCTGCAATTTCAAGTCATTGCTATAGGTCCTGCTCTGGAATGATGGAAAAAAGATGTTCTCCCTCTTCTTTATGGCAGTCCTTCGGATATTTGAAGACTGCTTTTATGTTCTCTCTGCACAAGCTGAAATGCCTGTTTCTTTCAACCTCTCCTTATATGGCTTGCCTTCTAAATATTTTATCATTTTGTTGCCTGCCTTCGGACCTCATCTGACTTCAAGTTCTTTTTAAAATGCAGAGCCCAAAAATGCACACAATAGTCTAGATGAGGCTTAACCAGTGACAAGTAAATTGGCACTATCACCTCTTATGTCTTACAACTAATGCTTTGATTGATGCAGCCCAAAATTACATTCACCTTCACAGCTGCATCACATTGAAGACTCATGCTCAGTATGTTATTCACCAAGACCACAAGATCTTTCTCTGAAGTGCCGCCAGTTGTCACCCATTTTGGAAGGTGCAAATGCACAAATATATTTGTCAGCAGTGAACTTCAATCCTGTTGGCTTTAGCCCAGATTTCCAATCTGTCAAGATCCTTCTAAACAGTGCCCCTGTACTCCAATGTAATTACAGTCCATCTCAGTTGCATGTTGTCTGCAGATTTACTCAGGAAACAATTTATTCCAGGATCCAAATCATGAATAAATACAATGAACAACACCAGACCTGGGACAGACCCCTACGGTAATTTACTCAAAACCTTTTGTCATTCAAACATGGATCCAACTTGTGGCTATTTAGTCAGTCTTGTAGTAATTATCTCTAATCCACATTTCTCCAGTGTATTTATGAACTTCTCTGATTTATTTATCAATAGACGAAAAGGAGAAGAAAACACTGAAACCAAGTTTCTTACCTCCAAAGAGACCAGAGACCTAGAACAAGACCAGGATTTTTTTTCCCAGAGGCAGCCTGAGGGACAGAAAAATGATTGGGAGGGAAGAGTTCATCCTACCAATGATTGCTCTTCTTCTGTTGTCTGGGCGCGGGAGAGGGCAGTAGAGTATGAGCAAAATTCTTGTAGCTCTGCCAGAAACCTAGCTTAGTCATAGTTGTGTAGTACACTGAGACTAGTGGAGTCCTGCCATGACAGACAGTCATAGAAATTAGGCTTAGAATATTTAATATGGGTCTAAAACATGGGATACTCCTCCTCCTCACCTCCACTTTTCTGGAATGTACACACATGGACATGCCTGGCCAGTGCTCAGTCGTTTGAGTATGCTCAGTCTACACAAGCGTAGGCTGAGCATGTCCACAATGTAGCGAGAGGTCTGAAACCAGCCAGGTACATGGCTAAAAAACTGCCATGTACAAAAGACACATGTAGGCCCTTCTTCTAAATCATGGTGCTTTATATAAATCACCATGAGTTAGAATGCCCTCCCAACCCAACAGATGTTGATCTATTGGGTTGGGAGGAGAGAGGGGGGGAATCAAGCTCCACTTTGAAGCTTGTTGACATTGAGACTCCTTCCTGAAGTCTCTCCCCTAGTGCCACACACTCCCTGCCTCCCAGCTCCAAAACTGTGTGTGAAAATGGAGGGGGGATGGGGAAGGAGAGTGTGTTTTGACTGGGGTTTGTCCTGCCTGAGTTAGAAGGGAAGTTGGGGGGTGGGGCTCCAATCCACCCACACACCCTCCAGCTCAGGCCAGGCAAACTCCAGCCACAGCTTGCTCCCTCATTTCCCTACCTTCTTGCAGACAGCTTTTAGGGAAGGGCCTCACTGCATCAGCCTAGCTTTGATCAAGCAACAGCTTAAGCTGAGGGAGCACAAGTTCCCTAAGGTGCTCCAAAGTGGAGTGCCTTTATCTGACCCCTCATTTGATAAGGGTTAACTTGTCTTATGATGGAAAATTTAAAAGTGCTCTGCAGCTATGTATTCATGTCATGGCATGGTTTTAGAAAGCTTTCAGGAGGCTGGTCACATAGCAAACATAACTTCTGTCTGCAGCCAAAAGGAGATAGAATACCGCTCACAGTGTGTGATTGTCTGTCTTCTGATGTACCTTGGGTTTTGCATCAGCTGAACTACACCGATTTCAGCAGAGTTTCTCATTTACACAAATGTGTAAGAATGAAAAGAAGGCCCACATTTAACACTGGAGACCTTAGTATAATGTAGATATGTAAATGAACAGAAGTGTTTTGACAATCAATTTTTTTCTCTATGAAAAGCACATACATTACATTTGTTCTCTCTCATCTTATTTTCACCCTTTACAAGTAAAGATAAAACATTATGTGCCTTGGTTCCTCATAGCAGCATAAAGACTATGGGATCACACAACAAAGAACATTTAGAGATGTGCTCAGGGGTAGAGTGGGAGTGGGTGGTTAATAACAGTGGCTCTGAGAGCCTCTCTAATTAAAGTGCCTGGATTGCCATGTGTATCAGCATCCCCATGCTGAAAAATGGTGGGAGGGGCACTTTAACTAAAGCTCGTCAAACAAGCTTTAGTTAAAGCACCCCCACCACCATTTTTCAGTGCAGAGACACTGATGCACATGACATGAGTCTGCTGGAGCATGGTAATTACCACACTCCAGTAAACTAAATTAACTGAGTTTGCTCCAACGTGCTGTAATTACAGTGCATTGAAGCAGCCTTGTTGAATGTGTATAGGCACTTGAATTGTCCATTTTAGCCTAATTCATATAAACTTTACCATCAGAGAGTATGAAACTGCAGCAACATGGATTGAAGCCTGTACAGTAAAACCTCATTATTTCAATATTAGGTAGTTCAAAGTATTAGATCATTTGAAGCAATTGTCACTCCCCAGCCAAAAGGATAGTTTTTTTTTTGTATGCTTTACAGTATGGCCAATTCAAAATACTGCTACTGTGAAATTTGAAGCCATTTTCCAGTCCCTTGGACTAAGAATGCTTCATTAAATACATTATCTGTTGTTAAATTGCTACAAGATATGCTTAGTCATGGAAACCAACTATAAAATTGATTGAATGCAGCTTACACTGAGCACACCCATAGCTCAAAGCCAAGGCCATTGGCAAACATGTTGGTGGGAAACTGCCACAAGGCTAGGATAGTGCAGCCCACCTAAATAAAACACATTAGCCATTGTACTCAGTCCCCCTCAGCATCAACTCCCTTTTAAGTCATAGTGAACCACTATATCAAATACATTTTGACTGTACTCCCACAGCTGAGCTGAGCCTTTCTTTCCCATTTCCAATGATTTTTGTTTCTTCACCAGTCTTAAATGTCCAGCAACCATCACCAAATGTCTGCATCAGTGAGATGCTCTGTCGTCCCCACTCTGTGCACTGCCACTCTGGGTCCCATACACTGCTCCTGGCCCTACTGCCCTCCTTTGGGCCTTCTGGAGTTCAGCATGGGCTATCATCCTCCCAGGCCCCATGGCTATCAGCAGCTACCTCAAACCTGGGCCAGCTGCAGCTGGGAGTCTGCAGAAGCAAACAGCTTCTGCCTCCCCACCCTGGCCCTGGATGTTTCCCAGCCCTGGGCTCTGGGAAGGCTGCAGGTGCTGGCACTGTGCCCATTGGGGCCAGGGCAGGGAGGCAGCAGCTGTTTGCAGCCTCCCAGGTGCAGCCAGCCCAGGCTCTGGGGTAGCTGCTGCCAGCCATGGTGCCCGGGCTGCTTCCAGCAGGGCTTTCAGCCTCCCATCCACCTGCTGAGAGCAGCTTGGGCTCCCAGCTGGCAGCAGCTATCCAGAGCTGGGGCTGGTGGTAGCATGCTGAGTAAAATGGCCTTGCATGCCATGCTCAACATGCATGCTGGGAGTTGCTGTCCTGGCCATGGCATTGCACTGCCGGCTCATGTTCATGAGATGGTCGATCACTACCTCTAGGTCCCTTTCAATCATGGTGGAAGTCAAATTGTCACCGCTGAACCTGTAGGTATGTTGGGGATTGTTTGGCCCCAGATGGAGCACCTTACACTTGTGTGTTGAACTTCATCTGGTTCTGATCTTCCTAACTCTCCAGCCTGTCCAGGTCTGCCTCTATCTGCAACCTATCTTCTGGCATGACCACACTCCCCCATAACATGGTATCATCTGCAAACTTGGCCAGTGAGCTTTTCACCCCCACATCCAAACCATTGATAAAGATGTTGAAAAGCACTGGTCCAAGCATGGACCCTGAGGGACACCACTGGCCACTTCTCACCAGGATGACACAGATTTGTTCATGAGAGCTCTCTGGGTTCTACCATGCAGCCAGTGTTCCACCCACATAACTGTTGAGCAGTTAGGCCTATAATCTTCCAATTTTCCTCCAAAGATATCATGGAATACTAGATCAAAAGCCTTTTGGAAATCTAGGTGTATAACATCAACCTTCTTTCCCATGTCCAGGTGGTGAGAGACCTGTTTGTAGAAGGAGATGAAATTGGTAAAAAAAGACCTACCTGTGACAAAGCCATGCCGGCTGTCATTCAGAATCTTACCCTCAATGAGTGTATTGCACATAGATTCTTTAGTGAGCTTTTCCAGGATTTTCCCTGGGATAGAGGTTAGGCTGACTGGCCAATAGTTGTCTGGGTTCTCCCTATTCCTCTTCTTGAAGATGGGCACAATGTTGGCCCTCTCCCAATCCTCAGGCATCTCCCCTGTGTGCCATAATTTCTGAAAGAGTTTTGCCAGGCATTCCACGATGACCTCAGTCAGCCTCATCAGCACTCTCAGGTGAAGTCCATCTGGTCCTGCTGACTTATAAATGTCTATCTTTTCTAGCTGGTTTTGCACCAGCTCAGCATCCACAGTGGGAAGGGCATCATTTGCACCATGCCCCCTGTGATCCTTATCTCGCTTGTCTTTCCCCTTTGTCCGGTGAAATACAGAAGCAAAGTGGGTATTCAGGAGTTCAGTTTTTTCCTGAGTGTCTGTTACCAAATGTCCCAAGGTTTTAGGCAGGGGACACATACTTCCATTGTTTTTATTTTGCTCCCTACATACCTAAAGAAAGACTTCTTATTGTCCTTGACTCCCTTGGCTAACTTAAACTCAGTTGACACCTTAGCTTTCCTACTAATTTCCCTACAAGTGCAGACCACTGTTATATAGTCCTCCTTGAGGACTGTCCCTAGCTTCCACTGTGTGTATGCCTCTTTTTTTCTTTTTTAACAGAACCACAATGTTCCTATTGAGCCAAGAGGGCTTGCCAGCCCTTCTGCTACCTTTCCTCTTCATGGGAACAGTTTTCTTTTGTGCTTCAAGGATCATGTCCTTAAGGAATGACCACTCTTCATGCACCCCATTTGCCTGCTGTCCCTGGTCCCACATTGCCTCCCTTACTAGTGCCCTAGGACTGTTGAAGTCAGCATTTTTGAAGTCCAGAACTTCAAGCCAGCTAGTTGATTTGTCAACCTTGTGGCGGACAGTGAACCTGAAGAGCTCATGGTTGCTGACGCCCAGGCTACCCTCAGTGTTCAAGCCACACATCAGATCATCTCCTTTGGCCAAGACCAAATCTAGGAGAGCAGTACCTCTGGTTGGCCTTTGCACGTCCTGTGTCAGAAATTGCTCCTTGATTACAGTTAAGAAGTTACATGAC
>NW_017728918.1:91390056-91403059 GCF_001723895.1 Crocodylus porosus | reverse complement strand
AGGAGCATGGGGTAGTGGTCTGTGGGCCGGAGGAGCTGCGGGATCCTCTCCGCAATGTCTTGGATGCGGGCCCCCGGCAAGCAGCAGACTTCCCGGGCTAAGGGGTCGGGGCGGCAGATTGCCCCCTCAGTGCCCAACCAAGTGTTCCTCCCAATCTATGTCCAGATAATTGAAGTCACCCATGACAACTAAGTCCCTTGCATATGCAGCCTCTGTCAGTTCTTGATAGAACTCCAGATCAAGCTTCTCCTCTTGGTTCAGTGGCCTGTAGTAAATGCCCATAGTTAGTCTCTCTCACCTTGTCCCTCCCCCCCTCCAAAGATTGACCCAGAGGGTTTCAAACTGCTTATCTTTGGAGCCAATGTCAGCCTCCAGAGAAGTATTCTGCTCTCTCGCATAGAGAGCTACCCCTACCCCTTTTCTTCTTGCTTGAACCCTTCTGTGCAGTGCGTAGTCCTTTACAACTACGCTCCAATCATGCGAGGAGTCCCACCAGGTCTCCATGATCCCTACCAGGTCATATTGCTCACTAGAGAGGAGGATGGCTAGCTCCTCTTGCTTGTTCCCCATGCTCCTAGCATCAGTCTCCAACTGACACCCTCAATTTTCTGCAATGCTGTGGGAGAACCATTCCATTAACATTTTCAAAAACAGTTATTTTAGTGTCCTCCTGGGAGCTTTCCTGTGTGGCTGTCCCCAGGCATGCTCCACTTGGAGTTTCTTCATCCCCCAGCAAAGTCAGTTTAAAGTCCTATCCAGTAGATCAGCCATCCTGGCTGTACCTGAGGAAGCACCTGTGAGGTGGATGCCATCTCATCCCAGGAGACCTTTCTCCCTGAAGTGCATGTTGTGGTTGAAGAAATTGAAGCCCTTGTGATGGCACTACTGTCAGAGTAGTACTGCATCTGTTTACTTCTTCCATACAGCCTTCCCTCTTTGGTCCATGGCCTGCAACAGGGAGCACAGAAGAAAAAACTACTTGAGCCCCCAGTCCCTTGAGCCCATCTCCTAGAGCCCTGTAGTCACCCATGACCTCGTATGGATTACTCCTAGTTATGTCATGAGAGCCCACATGGATGAGGAGCATAGGGTAGTAGTCGGAGGGACAGATGAGCATGGGGATCCTCTCTGCAACACCATGAATGTGGGCTCCAGAAGGGCAGCAGACATCTCAGGCCAAGGGGTCTGGAGAGCAGATAGGTCCTTCCGTGCCCCTCAGGAGAGCGGCCCCGCCGCCCCCCCCCACCACTCAGCATCACCTCCTGGGAGTGGGAGTACTTACCTCCGGAGTGCTTAGCTCCTCCTCTGGTGTCTCTGTCGGAGTCTCCTCGTGCATGATGGTGGGAGTGTACCTGTTATGCAGTGTCAGGGAAGGAGTAGCCCTAGCTCTGCATGCTTTGGATCTGGAGATTACTGTCTTCCAGGTAGTTCCGGGTGGGTCTTTGTGGCCAGTCTTCTTCGTGGCCACCTTCTCCTCCACATTCTTCTTCTCTATTTCTTCTTTTTCCTGGAGTAGGGCCTGGCAGCAGCTGTCAATGTAATCCTCGTGGGCCCTAATGGTGTGTAGTTGATGTACCTCCTCTTCAAGCTCCCATACTCGGTCCTCCTGAGACTTCACCAGGGAGCATACCCCACGAGTGGGGGTGCCCCCATGTGCAGCTGCCAGCAGCCTCACCAGGCAGCCTTTTCAGTCTGGGGCCATCTGCAGGTACGATGAGTCACCGCCATGCCTGAGAGTGATTGTATGGTAATAGGCTATGCTACTACCCGCAAACTGGTCAGCAAACTCCCAGCAAACTGCTTCCCCTGTTGGCAAACCCTGTTCACTGGTTCCCTGGTCACAGGCTCCCTAGTCATCTATGGAGTATCCTTTTATATCCTTCTGGGCTTCTTGGCTTTGGACTAATATCATGCATAGTTTATATTATGTATAAATGGGTATAAAAGTGTTGTTCAAAAGTGTATTTATGGAATATCTGTCCTGAAACTTACAACATTTTGCTAAAAAGTTAAATGCATGAATTGAATATGAATTAAGCCTGTGGATATCCATACTAATTCACATATGCAAATCAGAATGGGAACATTTATTCAGACCCATTTATTTCTAAATCTGTTTGTTTTTTTGGTCCCCTGCATTTCAAATTAGTGAGGTTTTACTATGTATGCAGAATGTGTGATATTTCAGAGAAAATAGAAACAAGTTATGGATCAGAACCAGTAAAGTGGAAGGGGGTTACATTCTCAACTCAGTGCCATGAGGTCACGGTATCAAAATTAATCTACCATGCATTTTTCCCCCAAAATAGTGACTTAAATTCAGGCTTATAAATTTATATCTAGGCTCCTAAATAAATAGTTTGTGGAAAATGATGAGTATTCACTGATTTGAATAGGAATTGGCCCTCCTTTAGTATTTTTTAAATCTATACTATGGAAGTGTCACAGCCAGAGAGTCTCACATGCAGGACTGCAATATCATTTTCACTTTCCCCTTGCGGTGGCTAGTACTGTATTTCCTCACTTAGAATGCAAGTGCCAATTTCTTGAAGCTGAATTTTGGAAACAAATAGTGCATGCTATATATGGGAAGATGTGGTAAGATCTACCCGTCTAAACCAGAATTCTTTTTCACCTGTAGACAAACAAAGTACAGTTTGTAACCAACTCTAGTGAGTTATTCCTGTAAAATGTAGAATCAATTCTTTTATCTCCTCTGGGCACATAGGAATAAGGAGACATCTGTTCATCTCAAGAGGGTGACTATTCTTACATGTTGTATAGTATATATGTGCAAGTGTAGAAATATAAGTGTGTTCCAAAATCTACATTAAAAAATCTACAGTAGAACAATGTTAAAACTGTGCAGACAAGTAATCAAAAGTTAGGAAATGCATTAGGAAATAACAGAATTAAGGTTACCTATTCCTATACATAGAGAGGAATAGGATTGCTCTTCAGAATCACCTCTCTATTCTTGTGCATCTTAAAGGAACACTAGAATTGCTCCTGTTACTTAGGTGGGTAATTTGAGTTGGTCACAAGCTGCACTTTGGTTGTCTACCAAGTGAAACAGAACTCTGCCCTTTTTGGTAGGGGTCTTGAGAAAAAGTCAGATGTGGTCATATCACTATCTACTATATGCATGCAAGGTGGTCAAATTAAAGTTGTATAGGTAACCCTGATTTTGGAACTTCCTAATGCATTTCCCAATTTTGATTACTTCATTTCAGAACCTCGCATTCTTTTAATGTCGATTTTTGGCAGGTAACACAAATGTATAGATTTATACGCATATGTACTGTATGATAGTATACATTTTCTAATATAAAATAATGTTATTGTGGATGGCTAATGGTAAAGCAAAACTTACAAAATAAATTAACATTCTTTGTTTTATGATGTACCAATCTTGCTTTTTATACTGTTTGCTTTCTTGCTATCTATTTTGCAAATTCAGGAGGGAAAAAAATCTACAATGTCTCCCAGTCATTTCTGTGAATTTGAAAGCTTGGATTGTGTTTGTTTATTCTTGCATGGGCTCACACTTCTGAATAAAACCCTTCAGAATATATTAATGACTTTTCCCTCTTCAAAAAAGCAAACTTTAAAGACTTAAAAAAAAATCCCTTTTATGGGGCTAATTGAAGCAGCAAATTACTGCAGAACTCTTTCTTACTTGAGACCTTGGGCAAAGCCCAAATGGAAATAAGTTTGGCCATTTTTATTTTAGTCCACATTTGTCAGCCTCACAAAGCTACCATACAATTTAGCCCAGTTGGCAGCCTCTGTTTGAGAGACATGCAGGACTGGCATAGCTGGGATATTTCAAGCCAGGAAGACTGAAGTACACTGAGAAAGCTGTGAACAGATACAATGCTTTTCACTCTGTACATACTTAAAATCAGTGTATTAGTTCCTCAACTGTATAGCATTAAAGTTACTCAGAGATTTATATATATATACTAAAACTCCTTTTTATGAAATCAATAAAATCCTCCTAAATACAGAATTGTATAATAATATACTTCTCAGGTGCAAGAAGCACTCAGTGTTTGGTCTCATTCCTTTCCAAGGATACAGCTTTTTTATATTACAGCCCATGTGATGCCAAGTAAAATTGCATACATATGTATCATTCCTGCCAGTTTGCAGGCTTCAGAGAAAAAAGCTCCCAGCAGCTCTTTTACAGAGCTGCAGAGAGGCTGAGATTGGGACTGCAGCTGAAATTACTGCCATGCTTATGCTGAAGGGGTGCACACAGCCTCTTGGCCCTGGAACAGGACTTTAATTGGCCTGCATAGGCAAACAATGGCAGGGCCCAGAGACTGCACTCAGCTTAATCGTATTTGTTGACTTTTGCAAGGCTATAAGGAGGCTGGAGGAGAAGCAGAAGAGATTTGGGCTCAGATTTTATTTTACCTCTAAAAACTCTTCAGAAGTCTAACTAGCACTTACATGGCTTTTAAGTGTATAAGTCACTAAATATGACCTAACACAGACTAACAGTTAGTCTGTTCCACACAGATTAACAGTCACAATTTTATGTTCCTTGTGCATCTCCATTTGAGCCTAGAAAGATCAGTAGGCTCCTAGATTTGACCTATAGCACGTGGTCAGAAGTGTTTCAAAACAGCCATTGAAGCATATACCTATGTTCTGTTTACATCCTTTTCTATGAAAGCATAGTCTTCAAATGCTAAATCAATGAAAAACCATGTACAGCAACCATTTGATACTAAGGGGGAGAAGTAGTGCCCACTTTTGGCTCAGTAGCTGAGTAGTAGTCAAGGCACTTGCCTAAGAATAAAGAGCTGAGTTTCAGGCCCACTTTACCCTGAATCCTACCTACAACCCCTCCTGTTGAACCTGAGTCAGTGGGCAAAAACTAATGCAAGTTATGAAGCAAGAACAACTATGATTCTGTAATGTTATGGTTAGGGTACTCAGATGCAAAGGGAGAGTTCTGAGGTATAGTTTCTGCTGCTTATGCATTTTGCATTAAATAGTGATTGAATAAAAATGGATAACCAGCACTGTGAACAATGGCCAGAACTCCCTCCCCTCCACCCCTCTCCTGACTGATGTACAGAATTATCCTGGGTTTTTTGTTGTAGTCTTGTTGGTCTAAAGACATAGGCAGTCAAGGTTCTTTGGGTAGATGTAATATATTTTATTAGACCAACTGAATAGTTGGGGGAAAAAAATTATTTGCAAGTCTTCAAGTGTAATCACCCTTTTTCAGGCATAGGGAGTCTGTGCTGTTCTGAGTCTCCAAGGAATGACTGAAGCTAAAAGTGAGACTGGATGTTAATGAGAATGTAAATAGGTGGAAATTAGGCAAACAAAGTATAAAGCAGGGGCGGGAGGGGGGAAACAAGGGGTGAAAGAAGCCAAAGGTAAGTAAGGGAAACTCTACTGTAGCAGTTATCCAAGTTAGGAAAGAGGCTGTTTGTGAAAAAGTAAATAGCTGGAAAGTGGGAACACAAAAGGTAAAAAAATGTGGGAGGGGAAGGAAAAAGAGGGAAAGAAAAGTGTAAAAGGTCAGGTCTGGCAGGTACCTGGTGAATCAGATGTTAGGCAGGTTGTCATAAATCCAATGTCTATATTTAGTCCATGATTTTTTGTATCCAGTACATTTATTAAGTGAAGTTCATAGGCTTGTCTCTGAAAGGGGTTTTGTAAATTCCCTTTGAGGATTAGAATTGAGAGATCGGAGAGGGAGTGATTGTCTTTGTGAGAAGTGCGCACCCATAGGTAATTGTCTTTGATGGATTTTCAGTGTGCGTTCATTCTGGTTTGTTGTTTGGTTTTTCCTACATATTTTTCATCAGGGCATTTGGTGCACTGGATGAGATATATTACATTTCTGGCGGTGCACGTGTGAGATCCAAGAATGGTGATGGTTCTGTTGTGCAGGGTATTGTGGGAATGGTGGAGATGCATTGGCAGGTTTTGGATTTTTTGTTCTGGAATGGTCTGGGTCCATTATGTGTGGTTTGGGTCATAAGGCATTTGCTTCTTGTGGTGAGGTTAGTGAGGTTTGGTGTTTGTTTAAAAGCTAGGGTGGGTGATTCTCGAAAGATCTCTTTAAGAACTGGTCTTCTTCTAGTATGGTTTGCATCTGTTTGAGGATTTTCCATGTAGATTCCAGGGAAGGGTGGTATGTCATAACTAATGGTGTGCGGTTTATGGGGATTTTCGTTTTTGACTGCAGCAAATCTTTGTGTGGTATCCAGGTGGCTCTTTCAAAAGTATGATCTATCTCTCTGGAGGAGTATCCTTGTTCGGTGAATGCTCTTTTGAGATTTGTGAGGCGGTGATCATGGGTATTCTCCTTGGTGCAAATTCAGTGGTATCAGAGAGCTTGGCTGTAAATTACAGTTTTCTTGGTCTGTTTAGAGTGATTGCTGGTTCTGTATAGATATGTTTGTTGGTCTGTGGGTTTCTTGTATATGGTGGTTTGTATTTTACCTTTTTGGATATTGATCATGGTGTCCCAAAGGAAATGCTAGGGTTAGAGTATTCAAGTGATAGTCTAATGGAGGGGCTGCAATTGTTGATTTTTTGGTGGAAATCTATCAGAGACTGCAGGGTTTCGGTCCGAATGATGAAGATGCCATCTATATATCTCAGGTATAGCATGGGTTTGATGGTGCAGTTCTTGAGGAAATCTTCTTCCAGGTGGGCCATAAAAAGGTTGGCATATTGGCATATTGTGGAGCCAGAATTATCCTGCCTTTTTTGTGTTTTCCTTCTAGACCCATGGCTCTTGCATGCTTTTCCACCCCTTTATTTACATGCGAGTCCATGCTGCTGTTTGTCTGTTAGGTCCTTCAAGTAATATGGACTCTATCAAGGGCTTCTCCCATTTTAGCAAGCCAGATCAAACTGAATTTCAACCTAATATAATGGAAGTGCATTTGGCTGCCCATAAGTTGGTCCATGTACAGACTGGGATACATATGTGTGTGTGGCCCCAAACAGATTAGTATCAGCTTCTGAAGAATACAGTTGCTTTCTGGAGGCACAGAAGGCTGCCTGTTTCCCCTTGCCATAATGGGAGACTTATGCATAGGCTGATAATATGGAAATCCTGTAAATCCAGAACTTCAACCAGGAAATCCAGGATATCATCTGGGAAATCTAGGACACTGGCCCCCTTCCTCCCCTCCCAACAACCCTCAAGTCGACGGCAGTGGTTCCTGCCTATACACCTGACAGGCTGACTGTGCTGCTCTGACTCCTGGCCAGGCTGTGTCCCATACCCCTGTGTTTCCAGGATGCCCATTATAATTCCCAGCAGCCAGCTAGGACCAACCTCTGAAATCTGGGACTGTCCCAACTAAAATGAGACATGTGGTCGCCCTAGCTATGCAGCCCACTTGAGGGGAACAGGGTCGGGTTCTGTGTGCCTTGAGGAGAAATGAGATCTCTCCCCACAACCTTCATACAGAACATTGAGAAAAGTAGCAACTAAGTTTTAGTTGCCTTAGAAATAGGGTTGGGGCATCAGTCAAAAAGGAAACTAGCCATTTTGCCTGGGTGGAGCGAGAGACCTCCGCTCTATAATGCGGAGACTAAGCCCCCAGGAACCACTCAATACCCTTAGATTTTCCTTCACCTGTCATATTAAGAGGTAACAGGAAGATCTGTTTACCAAGAGAGATCAGTAAGACTGTACACAATAATAGTTTTCCACATTTCAACTCCTCATTCATAGAACAAGCATGCTGGATCCTTAATAAATCTGCATCTATGATTTATACATTTAGAAATGACCGCCGCACAATGCTTTTGAATATTCCTATGTGGGCTCTTTGCTTGGAAGTACAAAAGTGAGCATATTAATTTTCTGATTATTTTGGCTGCTCCCCAGGACAACCCTGAAACAGAGATGTGATATCTCAAGGATCCATCCTGTTCCAAAACTGTAAAGTAAATAAACAGAAAAGAGATATTTTAGTCTCTAATCATTGTATGACAGAAGTTGGTGGAGTAAAAGTTTCTGCCAATGCCAGGCATGAGCTAGGCAATGTACAAAAACCAGCAACCAAAGTGGCTAAATTCTGCCTTGAGTTACAACCACATAAACCTAGGAGAATATTAATGAGGTTGTAGAACTTTAAGTATGAAAAGCATTTTGTCTTAGAATTTAAATGCAGTCTTTTCACTTTTTTAGTCACCTGTTCTTAATACTTCTTATAATCAATGGATGATCAATTCCACTGAGAGTGCTCCTCCTGACAAAGATGACTAAATACTATCACAATATAATCAGTAGGAAAAGTGACCACATAAAGCTAAAGAGTCCATAGCCATCATTAAATAATGAATGTGAATGACTAAGCCTGGCTTTGGAAAACAGCTAACAAATCATCGGCTGCTTCAGAAATAGCTTATTCTTCTTGAGTTGTAAGAGGGAGAAAAAAAGAAATGATACTATTATTAAAAATACCCCCAATTTTGTAAGAAAAATATGACATTGTCAAATACTTTTTTTAGATATTTTGATTTGCTTTGAGAGTTTCAAAGATTGAAAACAACTTTTTTTCTGTCAAATACAGTTTTCTAGTTAAAAGTTCTAGTTAAATTTATTCTCATTATTAGTTTTTTGATTCTCCTGATAGAATACAAGCAAAGGTGGCTTTATTTTATTTCCTGTATTTACTTGAATAAACATGACCCCGAGTATTAGAACCCCCAATAATCAGATTTTCTGTATGGATAATTTATACATTTTGTATAATATTCTAGGTATAGAATCTAATTATTGGAGGTTTGCCTTGAATTTGCCCCCCCTCCCACTGCTACAATAGGGGAAATAATCTGGTGAGGGGGGTCAAGTGAGCCCCTTACCCTCTGCCTGCCCCTCCGCAATTCTTTGTCTGATAGCCCTTTCCCTCCCTCACCTTACTGTCAGACACTGCTCTCCTGAGTACATGGAAATGAGGTGCAAATTTGAAAATAGTGGGCACATCTACACATGCCATTAATGTGCAAAAATAAAATGCAGAGTTTCTTGCTTCACAGTTTATTGTTCCTGGGAAGCTCCCAGGTGTGTGGTTTACATATGCTCCTGGACCTCAGCATAGTGAGCTGAGTAAGAGGAGCCCCTGGCAGGGAATCCAGGGGGTCAGCCTCCCAGGTGAGGGCTGCTCCAACCACGATCAGTGTGCTGTGAAGGGGGTGGCTGTATTTACTAGTACATATACTGCATGTTGTGACCATACAGTCAAAACGTTGAGACATTTACTGTACGGTTACTTAGCTCTACAGTAAACATCTCATGTAGACATAGTGACTTTGAAATAATCATGCCTGTAGTAA
Organism: Crocodylus porosus; assembly: GCF_001723895.1. Taxonomy (NCBI): domain Eukaryota; kingdom Metazoa; phylum Chordata; order Crocodylia; family Crocodylidae; genus Crocodylus; species Crocodylus porosus. Next base: position 91,393,729 of record NW_017728918.1, on the reverse strand, counting down.
TTTGAATATAGGCAAATTACTATGGACACCCATAGACTTAGTTCATCCAGAATTGATGCACATTACCTGTTTTTGTAAACTGCTGTGAATTTTAGCACAGGTATTCCATGAGCACACTTTCAAGCTGCATTTTTTTCCTACTGGGTATATTACATGAGGTGTTTACTGTGTAGTTGATTAATTAACTGCACAGGAAATGTCTCAACATCTATATATGCACCTCTATTAGGGCACTGGAAACTAATAAACTCTGCAGCAGGGTAGGTTTTTTTGTGCATAGCAATGTGTACACACTGACTCATCTGGTTGGGGCATGAGGGTGCTTCAGTGTAGGGGCTGCCTTCTGGCTAGCCCCACACTGAAACACCCTTGTGCCCCTGCCAGCCCCTCCACAGCACATTGAGCCTGACTCCCCAGACACCTTGAAAGCCAGGGCTGCTCTGACCTGCTTCAATGTGCTGTGGTTTAGGCACATGTGTAAATGATGCACCTGGGAACTTCCCAGGAACAATAAACTGCAGAGCAATAAGCTCTGAAGTGTATTGCTGCAAATTAATGGCATGTGTAGACATGTCTTCTCATATATAGGACACAAACTGTGCATGATATTAGTCCAAAGCCAGACGACTCATGATTTACCATACATTTTATTGGCCTGGTCCCCAGCATTTAAAGCCATCGTGACCCCATAGCTCAGTGCTGCTTGCTAAGTGTACATACTCTAAATACTCCCACAAAGATTGTGGGTGCTAATTAGCACCCAGTCTTGACTGGAACCAGGTGTTTTTGACATGAGTTCTGAGATCCTCCAAGAAATTATGCAGATGAGGCTTGAGGCAAACTGATCTGGCTCCACCTCATGGAGGGCAAGGCCATACTGGTCACATGCCAAGAGCCAAGAGACGGGGCAACAGAGGGATGGACTGTTTGGGGCTCATTTATTGATGTTTGCCAGAAAGTTAAGACTGGTGAAGAAACAGGTATCACTGGGAATGGGAAAGAAAGGCACAGCCCAACTCTGGGAGTGAAGAAGAATTTGAAATGTATTCAATGCAGTGGCTCACCATGACTTGAAAAGGAGTTGGTACTGAGGGGGACTGTGCACAATGAGCACTACTATCTATTTTATTCAGGTAGGCTGTACTAATCTTTCTTTGTGGTAGATTCTCATCAGTATGTTTGTCTAATATAGGCCTTGTGTTTTACAGTCATTCTCAGTGTTGACTGCATTTAATCAACTTCATATTTGGTTTCCGTTACTGACCCCATGTTGCTTTTGGCAGTAGTTTAATGATAGCTTATGTATTTAATAAGGTTTCCTTGTATGCAAATGTAATATGAGGAATTATTCCCCTGATGTTGACTGGGAGGAAATTCTGGTTTTATATTTGAAGAAATATGGTACTTCCTTGTTCATTTATCAAGTTTATTGAGCATATCAATGAAGTTCTGGGAACAGAGGTTTGTTAGTTAACTCATCCTGCTTCTGCTAGCTAGCTTCTAAATAATGCTTGTCAACAGAGTGCTGAATAGAGCTGGATTAAGTTGAAAATAGATGTTACAGCTGAAATGTTCAGACATTTAGCTGGCTCTTGCCACTTGTACAACAGTGCCAAGTGGAGCATGCATTGTCTATACACTATGTACAAGCAGGTATTTACATGAACCTCCCTGCAATTTGCATATGAATTTGAGAATATTTTGACATCAGTGGAAAGGTTTGTAAGGCATCACAGGGGTTTGGATGTTTGGGTTTTACCAAATACAGTAGGGGTGGGCAAAATGGTGGATCTGGCCAGCAGTTAGACTTCATTTCCCAGTAGCCCCTGCCCACATGGCTGGGGCCAGTCTCCATGGAGACCCCAGCAGCAGCTACACCATGAAAGTGCAAGTCTGGGGTTTCCATGGAGACCTGTCCCAGGAGCACTGGTAAGATGCACAGGAAGGTGCAGAGCTGCTCCAGAGACTGGCTGGGATCTTGCGGCAGTGACAGCATGATCCAGAGCCAGAGCAGTGCCAAGATCTGCAGCCTGCATGCTCTGGGCAGGGGCATGCAGGCGGTGAATTGTGGCTCTGCCCCAGCTCCTTGCACTGGTGACACAGTGGTCCAGAGCCAGGGCAAAGCCATGATCTCTTGCCTGCATGCCCCTGCCTGGAGCATGTAGGCTGTAGGTTGCAACTCTGCCCTGGCTCTGGATCATGCTGTCACTATTGGAAAGTCCCAGCTCAGCTCTGGAGTAGCTCTGTGCCCTACCGCCTGCCCTGCCAGCAGCAGCAGTGCTGGGGGAGTTTTGGGGGGTCTATAACCACCCTAAAATTCCCCACAGCCCCCTGTAGCTACCCCTCCCACTGGTTCCACCACCACTGCCCAACCTATACAGGCAGTGGCAGCTGAACCTACCCTGCTCCCACCTGTGACACAGCTTTCACCCCAAGCTCTCCCACCAGAAAGAGGCTGGTGCTACACCTGCCTGCCAGTGCTGCTGGGGCTGGTCTCCACAGAAACCCTGGCCCTGCACTATCACAACTCAGCTGTTGCTGGGGTTTCCCTGGAAACTGGCCTCAGCCCCATGGGCCAGGGCTGTCAGGAAATGGAGTCCACTGCTGGTTGGATTTGGCCCGTGGGCTAGACTTTGCCCACCTCTGAACTAGAGAATATTCTCTACCAGATCCTACAAATGATAAAATAAATCAAATTTCAGACTTAAGCTGCTTCTTACCATTTCCTTTTTAATCCTTGATTGTGAAGTAGATATAACATTAGGTGGTAGGGTTTTGCAAATCATACAAAATAAACAGGATGGCCTGGTATATTTAGCCAAAGGATTATAAAACTGTTTTACACTGCAGACTGTGCTCTGTGAGAAGCCAATAGTCCTAATGTTGTGAAAGCTATGAAGGGCGATTTTTTTCAGATCTACTGAAGTATAGACAATTTTAGCTACTAAAATTGGGACTAGGAACAGGATCAAAAGTAAGGTAATGGAAACTCAATAAAAATATAATGATATTGTAGTAAATGGCAACAAATAAGAAAAACATGAATTATTGTTACCATAGAGTCAACTGTGAGAATGCCACAGTTTAAATAAAAGTAAATAATTAAAACAACAGAAAGCAGATATAGAAAGAGACATCATGAAAAAGCAACAAATAAGAAATTACTGATTCACTGAGCACATCTACACGTCTCATTTTTGTGGGCTTATCCTAAAATTGCTATTTTTAAGATGCATTAAGGAAGCATGTCTACATATGCACACCCTTAATGCTCCTTAAAATGGCAATTTCAGGGTATGTGAGCCTAAATGCTGAGCTTTATGCAAGTATCAAATTTAGGTGCAAATAGCTAAATTACATTAGCACATATATAGATGTGCTAATGAACATTAATGCAGTCTGCGTCAATAGAGACACACCGTGTTAATGCACATTAACACATTCGCACATGCAGTAATGCTACTTAGCTATTCATGCCTAAATGCAATGTGTCTTAATGCGTATTAGTGTGTCCATGTGTAGACACATACCTAAATCTCCTTAATGCACCTTAAGCAAAGGCACATTAAGTTCAGGAACATGTAAATACACATGTAGACATGCTTATTGTGTATTCCAGGAAGTTTTGTAAACCAGGTTGTATATTACTGCATGTTTGGGGGGTTTTGTTGGG
>NW_017728918.1:91386968-91389321 GCF_001723895.1 Crocodylus porosus | reverse complement strand
ATTTAACCTTTCCAACACTGTTTCAACCACGTGTCATTACCTGCTATCAAACTGAAAGGGGTTTGTTGTTGTGTTTAGATGACAAATTTCTTTGTCACCCTGGGGGTGTTTAAGAGGAGGTTAGATGAATATCTTGCTGGGGTCATTTGACCCCAGTATTCTTTCCTGCCATGGCAGGGGGTCGGACTAGATGTTTTGCTCAGGTCCCTTCCAACCCTACCAACTACGAAACTATGAAACTAAGACTAGCAGTCTCCAAATGGGCACCTTGCAAAGCCATGCTGTGCATACTGGATGTCCACATCCTGGCACTGAATCCTAGTTTTGCTGCAAAGAAGCTTTTCACATACGTAAGACTGAAGCTTAATCAAAGCACATGGGAGTAGAAATTACTGGAAGGTGGCAGCAACTCAACACCCTTTCTTCTGTCTTGGGAGAAAAGACAACTAGGAAAGAGGAGGAGGATGTCAGGGAAGGGAAAGACTAGCAAAACCCCCAATTTTTCTTTTTTTCGTTATTATTATTTAAAAATGCATTCCCTCCCCTTCCCCAGCCATTTCTGACTTTCTCTCTGTGCTCTCTGTCCCTTATAAGTGATTACAAGTAGTACTAGGTAACCTAAGTTCTTATACTCCCTTATAGTAACAAGCCCCTTTTATGTTGTAAATAGTGTTCTATTACATTTATATTGTTTTTTACTGTTTTATATTGAATTTATATGATTTAGGCCTATGTCTGTAAAGTAATGTCAAGTAATGTCAAGTTTCCATTTTGTATGTCAAGCCTCCATCTTGTGTCCTCTGCTTGGGTGTAATCTATGTTGTAACTGTGCCTCATGTCTAACCAGTCTTATGTAAATTGGTTCCTGAATGAATGGGAATGAATGAGGGTGCTTGAGGTACAATGGTAGCAGGCATCTCCTGAATGATCAACTCAATGATTGGACCACCAACTTAATGACCAAACCATTGCCTTGGATTGACTCACCCAAGAACCACAGACCTCACACAGGAACAGAGATAAAACTCAGCATTTGAAAGATAAAGAACCTACAGGAACCCAACATTTGGAAGAGAAAGACCCTACAGAAACCAGCAAACCCACAATTGTGTCCTACCAGACAATGAGGACACCTGGATCTGTACATATGTATCTGAACAGGTCTGTAGTGCCTGGCCATGTGCTTCCCATAGGAGACACAGGTAGCCCACCCCTATAAAAGGGGTGGTAGTGTGTGATCTCTTTGGGATGCCCTCTCCATCTGGACCAGCACTATGCCACACCACCTATTCACCTAGATGCCTTTCCGGTGACCCCCCTTTGGGCAACACCTTGCTGGAGAAAACCCCAACTGGCCATTGAGGATCAACTCACAGCCCAGGATAAGTAGCTATCACCCACCTTCCTTCCCCACGCAAAGGACCTGGACTCTGTCCCTACACACCTTGACTTCAATCCTTCCATCAAGCCTTTTTCTCTCCTGCTACCATTTTGTGTGTGTGTGTGTGTGTGTGTGTGTGTGTGTGTGTGTGAGTGTTTGTGCATGTCTGTGGGAAACAATAACTTTGTGGGGTTATGTACTGTGTTGACTGTTTAATTAAACTGTGATTTTGGAACTTTGAGTTGGGTTTTTGTCTTACTGACCTGCTGGGTGGCCCTACTCCAGTCTCTGCTCTTTGCCCCTCTGACCTTCATTCTGTCTCTATCTCTTTTGTCCTCTCTGCCACCTCCAAAGTCCTGGCTTTTTCCCTCACTTCCACCCTAGCACCTAAGTAACCATGGGACACCTGGACTCCAAGTAACCCCTGCACCTTAACCCCAAGTAACCCCAGAACACCATGACCCCAAGTAACCCCGAGCCCAAGTTACCCTAAACGCCCCCTAGTGTTAACACACAGCCATGAAGGTGCATGTTTGTGTGTTTGTGTGTGTGTGTGAACTCATTGTGCTGTTTGTGTAGTTTGTTTGTGTGTATATAATTTTGTATCATGCCCTCTTGTCTAACAGTGCAATAGTGGGATCCCAGGTATTGATCTGACATGTATCAAGTCAACAAAAGTGCTTATTTGGTAAACACCCTCAGCAAAAGCTACTCACTCTGCTGACGCAACCTCAAGTAGTGTGTTTGGGCATTTGTCCATGACACGGGGGTTTAATTCTCCCTAAATTGAAATGATGGTTCTTTAAAAACACTGCTTCAATTTAGGGTGAAATAAACCCCCATGTTGTGTACAACCATGCCAGAGCCTGATCCTTACCTGCTTCTCCAGTGGCCGGCGAGGGGAGAGCGAGCTGCTGGCAGGCAGATCAGTCCCTGAGCTGGGGTGTGGGGGTTGGGGTGGTGCTTCCCTCC
>NW_017728918.1:91304925-91386853 GCF_001723895.1 Crocodylus porosus | reverse complement strand
AAAAAGATCAGGCTCACTGCTTTTTTTTCCCCTTCTGTGGAGCCTGCCTTCCTGGGCTGCTGCCAGGCTGCCTGCACTGTTTGCCTGCACAGCCCCTGAGCTGCACAGAGCCTAGTGCTTCTCTCCATGGTGATAGGGTAGGAAAGTAACACTTCTCAGAAGTGTTTTACTTTGCAGAGCCCCAAGTCATTTGCTGCATCCCAAAGTCATTTAAGGTGCATTACACCGCCAAATGTACTACGTAGGTGGGAATTAACATGCAGTACTCCACCGAATGTGCAACAGTAATGCCATTAAAGCAGTGCAAAAGGCATTTAATCAGCTTTAAACCCATTTTAAAGTTTCATCTACAAATGCCCTTAGTTGTTTCACTAACAAAGCTCTTAACCAGCTGTAGTTATTCTGGCTTCTGCCCTTCTTCGCCATGTCTTCTAGGACTTGAATGTAGAGCTCTCGGTTCAACCTGTGAGTGTTAAAACAAATGTAAATGCTCAAAACAATCGAAGGAATTCAGCTGTTTCATTGCTTTGGCTATTTTTGAGGGGATTAGTCGTTGGAAGGACACACACATCCCCATTCCCATGCCCTGGCAGATATATTTTGTTCAGTTTAGTTTTAAAACTATTTTTCTTTGCAACATTGATGTTTATATGGGTATTTTAATACAGCACTACTTCGGGTACCCAACAATTTTTCAAATCTTAAGTTAATCTTCAGATGGAATTAGAGACTCTAGGAGGCTAGGGTCGGGGGAGTGAAAATTCACTAGTTCCATCTAAAAGGATGCAAAAATATCATAAAGGAAAACAGATCATAACTGCAAATGGAATGTTTAAAAATATATTCTTAGCTGGGGTTAGGGTAGAACATTGTAAGGAAGATAGTTCAAATTAAAACAGTGATTGCAAGAAAGGTGAACTCCATGTTAAATGGCATATGTTAAAAAGATCAAGTTCATGCTTTTTTTGGTGCTTTAAGCAAAGGATTGAACATGCTGCGTTAGACCACAAGCATAAATGAGTTCAGCAAGTCATGGGATAGAGTGAGTCATTTGGAGAGTGATCTTTAAAAAATTCTTTCCCTGCTTAAAGAAAGCTAACTAATCAAAATGTTGTGAGCTAAACTTGGGGGTTACAAAATCAAAGTGAAACATAGAAGAAACTGATACAGCTGAGATAAGATGTGGATGACTAATTTTGGTTGGGATGATGCAGAATGTTCTATGGTAAGAAAGAAATTACAGCCGTTAGTAACAGCAAACTAGTGTTGTTCAGGACTATAAAGCTAAGTTGACTTGAGAATTTAGGGGGAAGTGAATTTGCACTGGAGAACTATCACTGTTACTGTTTATTGGCATTAAAGTAACATCTACAAGATGTGATACAAGGGCCCTTTTGGACACTGGAGTCACATGATAACAGACAGTTCTGGCCTCAGAGAACTTTGAGCTAGATTCTATTAAGCACCTAAATGGATTTAGATGCCTACCGGTGATCCTAGTCTGCCCTGCTAAAGTCCTTAAAAATGTTAACAAATCAACTTTTACAATATTTTACCATCCTAACCGTAACACTAAGTCATAAAAATCAGCAAGCAGGGAAAGGACCCTTTCACCATTTGCACTGTTTCTGGGGCCTCAGCAGAGTGGAGTAAGGTCATACTTAGGTGCTACCTATTAGATGTCTAGGTGGACGTAGGCTCCTAAGTACAGTTATATTCTACCCTGTTTAAGGCCTGAAAATCCAATAGACTTGATGATTCACTGAAATGGGGTGGAATAGAGTCACACTTATGTGCCTAAATGCATGTATGCATCTAATACATGAAATGGAAGATGTGTATCTAGGCACCTAATGGCTACAATAGGATCCAGTCCTTATGTCTAAATTGCTGAGATGGACAAAAGGTAGGAGGGGAAACAAGAGTAGTGAGATGATTTGGAAAAGATATTCAGCATTTCAGCCCCAAGCTTGAAATAATAATTATGATCACCTGACTCCTATTTGAATGTCCTGTTTTATTAAATCACACTTAAACTAGGTAGGATTGTGAAAGCACTTTGGACTGTGTAAAACTTGGGCTTTTCTTTATGTCAAAGATTTTTTTTTAAATTTCCACCTCTGCTATCACTGGTGTATCTCTGTGGTTTGTGGCCTATAATTCCCGTAGTCTTAAAATAATAATGGTGCTTTTCTAGCTATTATTGCCTTCTCTCTATATTATATCCTTTACATCAATAATTGCATTATAAGCATGTGTAGCACATTTAATTATATTGGCTGCACTTAGCAGGGAGTATTCTATCCCTTTAGTTAGGAGTGGTTTAATCAGATCTTTATGAATAGAAATGACCCAGTGTCATCCTTGTGAGTATTGATAACAATTTGTATTAGGAAAATAAAATTGGGTCTTGAGATACTGAAAGAGTTTGTGCTAATTTGATTTTAAAAGAACACCAATGAAATGCACCATCTGCTTTTCATTTCTCAGAATCAGACATACTATTAAATAGATAGAATTAAAATGTTGTCTTAGAGGAAATGTCCAGGGTGTTTTTGATTAATTTTTTTACAAATTATTAGAAAGTTAGCAGGGAAGGGGTACTGCAGCATTTGTCTTAGCTTTGAATTTTCTACAAATTGATGGGTATGGTACAACGGTCAATTTGGTTTCCAGGGCAGGGCCTGTCTTACAAATTCAATGTCCTGCCAGATGTAGTAGGAATATTTGTACTATAATATTACTTTTATGCTCATTTCAGTGAATATTTTAAAGCAGGGAATGTAAACACAGTCCAAATGATTTCTTAAAATCCAGCATTTCCTTCATTTGATTAAAAATCGACCTTGTAAACATGTCACTGGATTCAATGTCTAAATAAAATTAAAAGACATCTCAGGATGTAATGCTGATTTAATTTAAGCAGCAGCATTGAGTAGTATAACTGGCAAAGATTTGATTATTTTAATAGTAAAGAATCAGGGGATGTTTTAATAACTTCACTACAGTAACGTGATGTTTATTAAGGCCTTGCTTAGGCATCTGCAAAAGTAAGGAGCTATGAACTCTGAAGAACACTCTTTTAAGATGTGAAATGAACTTGCTAGAGGAAAATGCCTGAAAAAGAAGCAATGCATCAAGAGACTGAAGGTAGGACAGGATAGCACCTTAAAAACTAATTGTTTCAGAGAGGCATGGGCTTTTGTAGGAAATACCCTGCTTTGTCAGATACAAGGAATAAGATTGAATTCCAAGTCTTGGCCTGTGGAAGAAATTATTAGAAATGACAACACATGTCTGCCAGCAGGTTTTATCATCATATTTAACCTTTCCAACACTGTTTCAACCATGTGTCATTACCTGCTATCAAACTGAAAGGGGTTTGTTGTTGTGTTTAGATGACAAATTTCTTTGTATAAGAACATTTATGCCAATAGTAATTGATTTTATTAAACTGCTACCCATACTGGGCACTTAGTGAAGAATGAATTAAACTGACTCTTAAGTAAGGAACTCTTTTTAATCCTGCTCTTCCTCTTAATAGTCTTAGTCTTTCTCTGCCACTTTCTCTGCTTCATTTCCTTGCTCAGAACTAGTAAGGGCTGATTCAGCCTACAGTCACAGGTGTGCAAAAGTAAAGCTCCTGGTGCCCATCCTACTAGGGATAGGATGACATGATAGTGAGGTAATTACTGCTCTTGCATCCATCCTACCTGATGTGGGTGACAAAAAATTTTTGGATGATAGAATTTTATAGAGCTACCTGAGCCTCACTAGTCTGCAGCCAGATTCTCAACCAGGGGGTTAGGGCCAGATATGAGTTGAGTCCAGATCTTTTGGAGGATGCCTGAATTGTGAGGAGATAAGTGAGGTATTAGTAGATAAGGAGATAAACTAAGCAGATAAGCACAGGCTCAGGCTTGCCCCTACCTGGATGATCCCCCATCCCCCACTGCTAGGCTTCTCTGCAAGGACATAAACTGTGTGTGTTTCAAATTGGATGCCACTCAATTCATAAAAGGCATGGAGGTGCCTCGAGTCCAATGAGGCATGTCTCAAGTCCAGTGAGGGATGCCTTGAGTCAAGAAAGTTTAAACGATGCCTTAAATGATTAAAATAAAGGTTAAACGATTGCCTTAAACAATGAAAATCCTAACCTCATCCATTAAGAAGGTAATGGAGAAAAAAAGACAAATACTAAACCTCTGGCATTGCTGATGAGGATCTAATTGAATGCTTTTTCAGGGCCTAGAGTTTTCAGAAAGCCCTGGAGTTTTTATTGCTCCCATGACTGAGTTGACATTTATATGTCACTTAATGCAAATAAGTCAACATGCATTGTATTCATGTTGCACATTAGGACTCTTGCTGCAATTCACGTGGCTTTCATGACCTTATAAATAGCAACTTCTCTCTCACTTCATAGAAATGTGCAACTAAACCTCTGGGAATACATGCAGTTAAACTGCAGTATAACTGTAAAGAAAAACAAACAAACAAACCCTTCTTTCTTTTGCAGCATTTGCTGTAGAATGAAGGTATATGCAAAACTACATTTATATGGACTGTGAAACCTTTGAATGGGGTGCTATGAAAGCACATGCAAACTGCAATGGACTTTGAAAACATCATGTGCCATATAATTACAGCTCAGACGTGCAATTTGGCTACTTGATAGCAGTTCTTTACTAAAATGGAGGTTTGATAAGTAGAAAAGAAAATGTGGTCTAAGAAAAGCAAAGCATGGGAACTGTTCCTTTGCACATTTTCTTCATGAAAACCACCACTTCAGGAGGATGAATGGAGTATTTAGACCTCAAAGTGTGATTGATATTATATCAGTACATTTAGAGATGGATCAGGTTGTGTAATTCAAGGTGACATTTCATGGCCTTATTTCTTGCTGGATTCAAAAACATGAAAATTAGTAAAACAGGCAGACACTATGGAGATATCTACACTGCCTCTCTGCCATACCCAAGAGCACTACTGTGAAGTACTCCTGGTCTTCCCGAATTTGCTCCCTTTCTTCACACATCAAATCCTAAGAGTGAAGTGATGTATGGCTGAGAGATGTGCTGAGCACTTGCCAATAAAGACTCTTGAGACAGAGGCTAGAAATAGACATCGCAATATAAAGCGGATCAGCTGTGCTGTGTTGTTTACTGGCACGGCTGACCTACTTCACTGAGTTTAATGCATGTCACCTGTTGTCCTGCCCATTGATCTTGCAGGACAATGAGCAATGTGTTCTCTTAGAGTAAGAGGGGCCAGTCTTGCATGCCTCATGAATACCCATGCAGGAACAGGCCCCTCAAGCTCTGAAAGCACCCACCCCAGGGAATCTCTGGGATACATCTCTATAAGCAGGAAAAGCTGGCTCTCATAGCGTTGAGACTATCAGCCCTGGAAGTACACTGAGGTGAGTTGGATCTTCTGGTGCAGTCCTGGGGCTATGCCTCCCAATCATCTGGTTGGTGGTCTCAACCCTGGGACCACAACAGAGGGAATTCAGTGCAGTTATTGGCCTGGAGCCACCAATCAGGTGATAGGTGGCCCCTGCCCCAGAGCTCACTAAAGTATTGATAAGGGCCTGGGGACACCCTGAGAATGGGAATTCACCCTAATGGGGGCACCCTGAGAATGGGAATTCCTGGAGCGCACAGGACTGGGCCCCTGAAGCTCTAGGAGTGCCTGCCCAGGGCAGCTGGAGAGTGTGGGCAGCTCCAGGCTGACCCTGCTCTCCTGCTATAAACCTAAAAGACATCTGCCACAAATAAAATGACACAAATTGATGCCACCTATTGATGCCATGGTCACAAATTTGAGGCTTTTGTCACATAATTAGGGGTATGGAGTGCTTGGCCTCTGTACCACCATAAATTTTTTTATGGCGGCACAAAGGCAACATCTGTTTCCACCCAGAGTTTCTAAGAGCAATGCTAGGGCACGTGTTCAGAGCTGCTCTATATCAGCTAAATTGCCTCATTTTCCAGGATTTGGTGCCAGGGTCATTTGTGCAAATATAGATGTACATTAACCTCTAAACTAACTTGCTCAGTATGCCACCCCCAGCAAGACATTTAAGCACAGGCCTAACTTTAAACATTTGAGGGAGAAGGCAAAGCAGTATGGCACCTTATGGACATAGGGTGCTCAATCTTTAGCTGCAAGCCAAATGTGGCCTGCAGAGCTATAGCATCCTGCTGGCATCCCCACAGGTCAGGAAATTTGGCATTACTGGAGCAGTGGCCATTCATATCACCACTTTTCCCCTCACCAAATTCCCAAGTCCGGAATGGTGGGTTGGAGTCAGGCCATGTCCCCTTTCCCCTGCACAGCTGAATTAAGGCTGGGCCGCACCTCCTTTGCCCAGGTGGCTAGATCAGGGATAGGCCACATCCTCTTCCCCCTGCAGCTAAATTGAGGCTCGACTGCTCCTCGCCTCCCTGTGTGTCCAGATTGGGCCTTGCTGTGCCTGACCTGGGTACCAGATTTGGACCATCAGATGGATGTGGCCCATGCATGGAAAAGGCAACAGCCATCCAGCCTGCAGGGTTAGGTCCTGCCTTCCACCTTACTAGTCCTGCCCTGCCTTGTGCTTCACATAAAGTTAGACCTACACTTAAATGTCTCTGAGAGGGGGGCCCATTAGTTGAGCAAATTAATTTTGTCTCTATGGGCACCTATACACATGGTTCAGGATTGGGGAAGGGGGAAGGGAAGGGAAGAAATTTTAATTAGAACAGCTCTTGGGAGGCACTCTAATTAAAGTGCCTTCAGCATCTCATGTATTCAGTGTCTTGTGTTTCAAAATGGAGATAGGGATGCTTTCACTAAATCTTGTTTGATGAGCTTTAATTAATGTTCCCTCACTGCCATTTTGAAATGTGTGCGCGCTGAATACATGAGATGCTGCAGGCATTTTAATTAGAGCAGGTCCTAAGAGCTGCTCTAATTAAAATGCTCCCCCACCCTGAAACGTGTATAGGGGCCCATATAGACTAAATTAATCTGCTCAACTAATGCCCCCATCAGAGACATTTAAGCACAGGCCTAACTTTATGTTAGACAGACAGCAGAGCAGGACTAGTGAGACAGAAGGCAGCACCCAACCCTGCAGGCTGGATAGATGCTGCCTGATCCATCCATGGGCCAATTAGGGTTGCCAACCCTCCTGGATTGGCCATGTGTCAACCAGAATTGGCATCAATCTCCCAGTGACTATTGAAAGCAATCTGGGAGATTGATATTGTGAATGGGTTGAACAGTACAATTAATTACATTACATCATGTTGAAAAAAAAATCTCCCAGAATAGCTTCAGTCAGAGTTGGCAACCCTAGGGCTAGATCCAGCTGGTGGTCCAAATCTAGTGCCCAGGGCAGGCACAGTATACATGAGATGCATCAGAGCACATGTAAAAATGCCTTATGATGCCATGCTGCCCTACCTTCTGAAAAGCGCAGGCTCAGGGGTGATCTGATGGCCACCTATAAGTTTATCAGGGGTGACCACCAGGATCTGGGGCAATATCTATTCACCAGAGCGCCCCAAGGGATGACGAGGTCAAACCGTCACAAACTCCTGCAAGACCGTTTCAGGCTGGACATAAGGAAGAATTTCTTTACTGTCTGAGCCCCCAAGGTCTGGAACAGTCTGCCAGCGGAGGTGGTTCAAGCACCTACATTGAGCACCTTCAAGAGTAAATTGGATGCTTATCTTGCTGGGATCCTATGACCCCAGCTGACTTCCTGCCCTTTGGGCAGGGGACTGGACTCGATGATCTCCCGAGGTCCCTTCCAGCCCTAATGTCTATGAAATCTATGAAATCTATGAAATAACTTCAGACTGATTTGGCTAATTACCTCTCTAAATGTGTGAGTACACTAACTCTGAAAGAACCGTTCTTATCCTTCAAATCAGATACCCCTTTAAATATGTTACTAAATTTGGATTGCATGCACAATCAGGGTTAATAATAATATCTTAAGGAGGAAGGAAAGAACTCTTGCTGAACACAAGACTGTGCTGGCACTTACAGTGCCACATGACATGTCTCTGTGGGTTGGTTTTGCTGTTTAAAATGTTTCCTTATTGTAAGAATCAGGGAGGGATTTCCCTCCCCACAACACACACTGAAAGTGTCTTTGACCATCTGGTTTATGTGCAGTGGTCCAGGGGGAAGTGAAGACAGAGAAAGCAGAAGACTGCTGAAAACACGAGCTAACCTCTTCTCTGACACATTAGTCATTTTCCTCAGGGTTGTCTACCCAAAGTTCAGCCCTCTAACTCCGGATATGACTTTTGCTGCTGAGGCGCTGATATTCTTGCTGTCCTGCCAGTATATACAGAACAGACCAGAGCTGGTTAGGACGGCACCTGATCATGTAAGAGGAAAAAAAATCCTTTATTTAGAAGTGTGTGGAAAATGCAAGCAAATATTTCTCTGAAGTTTCATTTCTTACATGATCCTTTGAATAAACCACTGCTGCCTCTGCATGGAACTGCCCACAAAAGTGAATTGCTTGAGAGGACTAGGAGTACACACAGGACTAAGTTCTCTCCTGACAGGAAAATAAACTTTGATTAAGGATAATAATTAACTGCACATAGCAAGTACAATTTTAGCAAACTACACTTTGCATGCACCATATTTCTCCAAATATCCAGGAGAAAATTATTATGTACTGTAAGAAAAAAAAAGTGCATTTACTTGAAATTAAATTACTTTTCCTTCATTTGAAATTAATTCTAGACAACTAGAGTGACCTTATATTTTCAAGTCAGAATGTTATGAGATTGGGATTTAGAACATAATTAGAAAGATATTCTGTTTTCTGGATATTAACATATACTTGCCTATGGGAGAGGCAAGGTTTTTTTGTGGGTGATATCTTTTGTAGGACCAACTGCGCATTTGGGACACACTGAGAAAAAACCCGAAGAAGAATGCACTGCATTTGAAAGCTTGTCTAAGTCTATCCCAACTATGAAGTTGGTCCAATGAAAGATATCACCAGCAAAAAATTCCTTGCTTCTCGCATATCTCATGGACCATCACAGGTACAACCTCACTTCAGCACTGCCATATACTTTCCTAGTTACTCTTGACTGTTTTTGTGGGACCAGGACAGAATGTTAAAAATATATCAACAGAGTCAAATCAAACTGTTTGAAACCCAGTGATTGTTATCTATGTTTCATAGCGTATCTTCCAATACACAAGTTAGGACCCAGATTTCTAATGTACAAACAAAATGTTTTCTCTGCTAACTCAGTGCCATAGCAAGGGTGGGGGGTGAGCAGGGCAACTGCCCTGGGTCCCGAAGTGTAGGGGTACCAACAGGCGCTGCCCAGCCAGGGCAGGGCATGGGATGGAGCTACAAGCGGCTCCCACAACTGCATGCACTCCCAGGCAATCATGGGGGGGTGGGTATGTGCCCTCTGGATCTGTACATGGGGTGGGGGCAGGCTGCCGCTGGGCACCAAACTTTGTTGGTACGGCACTGTGCTAACTGAATCTGAGCTACAATTGCGTTGCAATCTAAACAGTACCGAGACCTAAAATTCTTATGTACCCCGTGACCTCGGGCTCCTTTTCACTCCAGGGATGCTTTACACTGCAGTATAAAATGGTTTTGGTATAAGTGAGAAACAGATGGAAGACCCACAAATACATGTATCATCAACCGACCAGCTATTTCCTTTTAGATACAGGAAGGCTGTGTGCTATTGCATCTGATTATTACTTCAAAAACTGACTAATTGATACCAATGACTTCACTAACTTATAAATTTAAATCTCAACTTAACAAGTGTAGAATTTATGGATTGAAGCTCTTATCTCCTGCCTCCTCACTCAGCCCAACTCTTCATTCTTTCTTAGAGCTGTTCTAGGAACTCATAGTTTGGGCTTAGCATTGCTGATGGATGGATTCAACTCTTCCTTAAGAGTTTCTTCTGTAATTTTCCTAGCCCCATCTATCCAATTTAATTTCTCCCTCTTCAGTGTACAGCCTTTCACATTTTTTATTGCAAAACTCAAAATCTTTAGTTTTTGTTTATTTTTTCCCCCAGAAAGGCTTAAGTTGTGCCCTTCAGTTTCATGAAAAAAAACAATTTCTCTCACTCATGTTTTTAGCCCTATGGTTTCAGAGACAGGGCTAAAATAGGAAATCAGAGTCATAACCAGAAGCAAATATATTTATCATTATTTATTTAATTGTGTGCTTTTAAGACAACTTCATGATGTTAAAGGCTGGGTTCATAATTCTGAATACTTAAGACAATTCTGTCTTTCATAGTTTCATAGTAGTTTGGGGTCAGAAGGGACCTGAACAGATCATCTAGCCTAAGCCCCCACCACTGGCTGGGATCACATGACCCCAGACAGGTTTTCATCCAACCTCTTTTTGAATTTACCCAAGGTAGGAGCAAGGGCCACTACCCTACCCTACACTACCCTAAGAAGTTGGTTCCAGATCCTAGCCACCCTAACAGTGAAATAGTGCCTCCTAATCTCTAACCTGAACCTATTCTCCAGCAGCTTCTCGTCACCCCAGGGCCCTCCTCTCTCCCTTATTTATAAATGGGGACCACATTAGCTAGTTTCCAATCTCCGGGCACCCGGCCCTTGGACCACGATTGCTCGTACAGCCAGGCCAAGGGCACAGCAATGACCCCTGCCAGCTCTCTCAACACCCCAGGGTGGAGGGCATCAGAGCCCGCAGATTTAAAAACATCCAGCCCTTCCAGAAGATCCCTAACTATATCTGCGCAGACCCGAGGCCTGGCAGTGCTATCTCCAAGATTGCTCCTACCTGTGATGGGAGAGCTGTTCTGGTCCCTGTCCAAGAAAACAGAGGCAAAGAACTTGTTAAAAATTAATTTTGGCTTTCTCATCTGGCGTAGCCACAAGATTACCATTTGAGTCTAGCAGGGGCCCTACATTACCCAGTGTCCTCGTCTTACTCCCAATGTATTTGAAGAAGGACTTTTTGTTGTCCTTAATCCTGGTCGCTAGCCTGAGCTCCACCCCAACTTTCGCCGTCCTAATAGCCCTCCTACACTCACAGGCCAAGGTCTTTGTTAAATGGGCACACTGGCCAACCTTGTAGCTCTCCCTCTCATCCTGTCAGGTAGGTCATGACATCTGTATGTTGGCTAAAAGGCCCTACCTAATGGAAACTCAGGCAAGTTGCTCAATAGCGTACTCCTACAGATAAATATACCTTATTGACATTATAACATTCCTCACCAGGTGACAAATGACATCAAATTATTTATCAACACAGACCTTTGTCCAATTTACAATAAAAAGGATTCTCCAGCATTGACAGTGCCACATCTCATTTGTTGTCTCAGCCAGTTTTGACAATCAAGAGATTGCAAAACAGCTACAGAAATAAAACCTGAAACTGCTTAAGTAGGCAACTTTAACAGATATTTTCCCTGATGTTCCCTTTTTTATTTCACTGCATCCAGTTAATGCTAAACTCTTTTAAAGTGTGTTTCTCTTTATGCAAAGCAGCCTATGCTTGTTAAACTCTGTGTGGCAGAAAATTTCTAAACACAGGACTTTTCACGTTTGTTTCACATTCTATTTAACAATTTGCTTCTCTTAGTTCAATAAACATTCCACTTATAAAAAGGCACCATTTCCCTGACCTTTTTTTTGGGATAAGTATAAGGGGAAGATGAAGCCCTATATACCACTATTTTAAGCATTTGTTTTATAATTAGAACTCCGGTAAAGTGTTTTTGCAAGGGTCACACTTTGTAGGAGAATCAAACTCAGTGTTCCCTTGCTGATTGCTCATTATTTCCCAATGAAGAGACAAGCTGCTGCCATTGCTGCTCTTTACCCAGCATTTGGTTTATTTCTACCCACAAGCATCCCCTAAAAATCTGTGCTATGAGCTATGAGCCAGAGCCAGTTGTGCAAATGTTGAGGGAATGAAGCAGGCTCATTGTTCTTTTTATTTATTTATTTATTTTGGTATATAAAATATCTCTGTGAATTAAGTTTCAACCAGTTTTATTCTTTGTTTTCCAACAAAACAAAACAAAAGAGGCAGAAGGGCAGGGGTGTGGGAAGATTACAACAATGATTTATTGTGAATAAAAATAATTGTAAGTTATCCCATGCTCAGAAAGGCTTCTATTGTTCCCAATAATGTCAAGAGTAGTTTCATAGATTTCACAGATTTTGGGGGTCGGAAGGGCCCTCAGTAGATCACTGAGCCTGACACCCTGCCCTGAGCAGGAAAGAGTGATGGGGTCAGATGACCCCAGCCAGGTGTTTGTCCAGTCTTCTCTTAAAGACCTCCAAGGTAGGGGAGAGCACCACCTCCCTTGGAAGCCCATTCCAGACTTTGGTAACCCTTGTTGTGAAGAAGTTCTTCCTGATATATAGCCTAAATCTGCTCTCTGTCAGTTTGTGGCCATTGTTTCTAGTTACTCCAAGGGGCGCCCTGGAAAACGGAGCATTTCCTATCCCTTGGTGCTCCCCCCAATGAATTTATAGACAGCCACTAGATCCCCTCTCAGCCTTCTCTTACAGAGACTGAAATCGCCAGGTCCCTCAATCTCTCCTTGTAGGACCTTTCCTGCAGGCCCCTAGCCATATGAGTGGCCCTCCTCTGGACCCTCTCAAGGTTATCCGCATCCCTCTTGAAGTCTGGCACCCAAAATTGAATGCAGTATTTCAGCTGTGGCCTCACCAATGCCACATAGAGGGGAAGTATCACCTCTTTAGACTTGTTCGTGATGCACCTGTTAATGCATAATAGAGTGTGGTTAGCTCTGTTGATCACTTCATCACATTGTCGAGTCATGTTCATCTTTAAGTCAGCTATCTCCAAGATCCCTTTCTGCTGCTGTGCTGCTTAGACGATCATCTCCTAATCTGTAAGTGTGTTGGTGATTATTTCTCCCTAGGTACAGTGCTTTGCACCTGTCTTTGTTAAACTACATCCGATTTTGTTCTGCCCACTTCTCCAGCCTGTCCAAATCTTCCTGAATCCATTGCCTGCTCTCCAGTGTGTTTATTTTGCCCCATAATTTTGTGTCATCCGCGAATTTGGACAGTGTGCTCTCCTCGTCCAAGTCACTGATGAAGATATTGAACAGCACTGGTCCAAGGAGCCTGCCCACATCTTCCCAGGTTGATACCAACCTGTCCACCATCATTCCCTGGGTGCATCCCATTAACTAATTTGCCACTCACCTGACAATGAAATCATTTAAGTCACAGTCACTTAATTTTTTTATGAGAATGGGATGTGACACTTTCTTAAAAGGCTTTTTTAAAATCCATGTATATGAAATCCACCTCAACTCCTGCATCTAAGTATTTTGTGGCCTGGTTGTAAAAAGAAACAAGGTTTGTCAGGCAGGATCTATTTGCTGTGAATCCATGTTAGTTGCCCTTCAGCATTATTTTTCCTGCTGGACTCCTACAAATATAATTCTTAATATTTTTTTTCAAAGGTTTTCCTTTGAAAAATATTTTTTTCCAAGGAAGGAGGTGAGACTAACCAGTCTATAGTTGCCCAGATCTTCCTTCCTCCTCTTTTTGAAAATAGGGACCACATTGTCCCTTATTCAGTCTTCTGAAATATGTCCTGAGCGCCATAAGTGCTCAAACAGTCCTGCCAATGGTTCTGCTATGACACTGGCCAATTCTTTCAGCACCCTTGGATGAAGACCATTTGGGCCTGCTGACGTGAACATGCCAAGCCCCTCCAAGCGTCCCTTCAGTAGGTCAGCACTAACCGCTGGTGGGCTGGTGTCCTTCCTGTTCTTGTCTATAGTCCAATTTGGAGATATGTCATTATTGGTGTTCAGGAATACTGATGCAAAAAATTCATTGAAGATCTGTTTTGTCTCTTCTGTCCATCACTAATTGCCCTAGCCTATCCTGTAGAGGTCCTATATTACCATGCACCTTCTTTTTGCTATCTATATATCTGAAAAAGGACTTTCTGTTGTCTTTAATTTTTGTTGCCAGCCTGAGTTCCTGCTGCTTTGGCCTTTCTAACCGACTCCCTGCAAGTGTGAACCAAGTTGGTATAATCCTCCCTGGTGCTCCTCCTGCTTCCATAGTCTGTATGCTTCTTTTTTCATCCCTAGGCTTTCCTGGATTTCCCTGTTCAGCCAAAAGGGTTTCTTGGCCCCTTTGCCCCCCTTTATGTGTAATGGGATTGTCCTCTTCTATGCCCAAAGGATCATTCCTTTGAGGAACAATCACCCTTCCTGTACTTACATCTCAGTAAGGCTTGTCCCTCAGTGCCACACTTAATAACTTCCTGAGCAAACTGAAATTAGTTTTTCTGAAGTCTAGCACTTCTTTCCTACTGGTTGTCTTCCCCACCTCTTGACAGATAGTGAATTCTAACAATTGATGGTCACTATCTCCTAGAGTACCTGCAGATCCCCCACCAGCACATCCCCTTGAGCAAACACCAAATCCAGTAAGGCATTTCCCCTAGCGGGACCATGTATTTCCTGTCCTACGTGAAGGTCCTGTATGTAGGTTAAGGACCTACATGAATGGTTGGAACTAGCTGACTGCTCCTTTCAGCAGATGTCAGGGTAGGTAAGGTCACCCATGTTCCTTGAGCGTACTTCCTCTGAGAGCTGCATTGAGAATTCCAGGTTTAGCTCATCCTTCTGGTGTGGTGGTCTGTAATAGACTTCCACTACTAAGTCCCTTTCATCCTGACCCCCTTATATTCTGACCCACAGTACCTCAATATGTCCCTCTTCTGATGCCATCTCAATGACTGAAGACATGTATTGCTCCTTAACATAGAAAGTGATGCTCCCCACCGCCCACCCACACTTTTCCCTACTCTATCACACCTATACAGTCTATAGCCTCCATTGCCTACTGCCCAATTGTAGGTAGGGTCTCATCAGGTTTCAGTTACTCCAACCAGGTCAAAATCTTTGTTTTCAAGCAGGAGTGTGAGTTCCTCATTCTTGTTCCTCATGCTCCTAACATCAGTATAGAAACATTTAAGCCCCCTGATAAGTGCCCTTGGTACCCCCTTCTCCTGATGTCTATTGGGCACCAAGTACTTATGTGGACTTTTCCAGTGCCTGGTACATGGTTCATTGTTCTTAGGTTCTCTCTGTCTTCTGCATCCCTGTCCCCCATCAAACCTAGTTTAAAGCCCTGCATAGGAGATCATCCAACCTGTAAGAGAACAGATTCTTACCTTTCAAAGAGAGATGGAGACCATCATGTCTCAGCATGCCTCTTTCCTGGAAGTGTAGAACATGGTTGAAGAAGCCAAAACCTGCACAATGGTACCAACTCTGGAGCTGCAAGTTGATTTCCCCAATACAACTGTCTCAATGCTGGCCATGACCACTGACCAGAAGGATCAATGAAAAGACCATCTGTAGCACTAATCTCCTAAATCTGGCCCCCAGAGCCTTGTAGTCACTCATGATCCAGCCCAAACTACTCCTGGCCATATCATTTGTTCCCGTATGGATGAGGACCATGGCAGTTAGATGGATCTAAAAGGAGACATGACACTGAAGTCTGCAGGTCAGAAGTACAAGCCAGTTTTAGTTCCAGAGGCAGGAAGTCTGCAAGAATCAGATGATCCCAGCAAGATAAATATCCAAATGCCTTTTGAATGAGTCCAGAGTAGGTGCTTGCACCACCTCTGGAATGAGTCTGTTCTAGACCTTGGACAGTCAGACTGTAAAGAAGCTTTTCATTATATCAAACCTGAATCAACTTTTTAGAAGTTTGTGGCCATTAGACCTAGTTATCCCTTGGGAAGCCCTGGTGAAAAACTGCTCTCCCAGATCCTGATGCACCCCTCCCCCCCACATACTTATAGGCAGCCACCAAGTTCCTCCTGAGATTTCGTTTTGCTAGGCTGAAGAGTCCCATGTCCCTCAGCCTTCCCTTGTCAGGATTACTCTCTTGGCCTTTGATCATACAGGTGTATAGGTGGCTTTCTTATGGACTCTCTTGAGCTTATCCACATCCCTCCTGAACTGGGGGGGCCCAAAACTGGATGCAGTATTCCAGCTGTGACCTCACTAAGGCTGAGTAAAGTGGGAGGATGACATCCCTGGTTTTGCTCAAGATGCATTGGTAGATGCATGCCAGAGTTTGGTTTGCTCTGCCGGCCATGGTATCACACTGGGGGCTCATGTCCATCTTGTGGTCAATCAAAGACCCCCAAGTCCCTTTCAGCTGCGGTATTAATTAAAACTTATCTCCCTTTTAAATGCTATACATTTACACTTGACTACAAAGCAAACCATTTCATTTAAAAAGAAATATTTGGGGGTCTTATGGAGAGCGCTGCTTTATGGGAGACTCAGATATAAGAGCAACCCTGAGTCTTGACATCCCCATGCTGAAATGGTAAGGTAAGCTTTGAGTAGTTCACTCTCAGTACAACCACCAAGTAGTTTAAACTTAGTGACTACCAGTTCAGCAGAGATTGCAGATCCACTTCCCTAAATAAAGATTATTTGGTCCAAATCACAGATCAGTGGCAGTTGTGTAACCAAGTGTGGGCAAACGGGACACTTGCATTGGGTCCTGTGTTCAAGGGGGCACAAGATTGGGGGCCACCACTGCTGCCCACAGGCCACAAAAAAACTACTTGTTATGCCTCTAGTCAATAGATGCATAACCAAAATTAAGTTTTTGACAGCACAGAACTTGATTCTTCTCTCAATTACAAGTGCATTATACTGGTGAGACTCCTTGAATCTCCATGGAAACACTCTGATTTACACTAGTATAACCAGAGGGTAACGAGACATCAAAACTTGTTTCTCCTCATCTGATAATCCCATGAATAGGTGCCACAAATAAGTCTCTCTCTCTCTTCTGGAACATTAAAGTGCTATCTTGCTTAAAGGAAGGAATGCCTTTGTACGGGAATTCAGTACTATTCAATAGAATTCATCCTCCTGGCCATGAGCTAGTACAGAATATCTAATAAAGAATATTTTTCACTGAAAAAAACAGTCTTTATTAGATATTCTGTACTAGTTCATATACTGAGAAGAAAAACACTTGACATTATGATGCAAACATTTTGTGTCAGCCTGAGTTTGGGATGACAACATTATTTACTAGTGGCAGAGTACTACTAAATTATAAAGATAGGACCAACTGAGTGCTGATAAGAGCTTTTTTCATCCTCTCCCTTTGAAATCAACAGGAGACTTTCCATTATGGATGCTGGATCAGAGCAAAACACAATCTTAACAGGACCTCATTATGTGTTCTGTACACTTCATACAGCATAGAAAAAGACATTGTTTTAGGAATGGTTTAGAGAGTTTGTGAAATTTTGTTGAGACTTTCACCTATCTTTTGCCAGCAAAGCCAGTTGGTTTAAATAGGTAGCAGTCCAGCTATGTGTATCAACTGTCCACATCTGACAATGGCCTAAAATAAAATTCCTAGTGTTTTTTTCTAGTGTTTTTTTCTAGACGCTGTATCCTTGTAAAGTCTAAATATCTCCTGCCATTGTAAGTTTATAATTGCTGTTGGAAAGCTGCCAGTCTCTCATTGCTAATGGAATTTATGGCCCGCTTTTAGTTTTAGAATTTGAACCTGCCACTAGTTGACAATTGAGCATATTGATCCTGAATTTATTTTGTGAGAAAGAAGGAAAGGAAAAAAAAAAAAAGGAAAGGGATATATTTTTTAATACAAGACTTTTCTACAATTGGATCAAAGGAAAGCAGGGCTGGAAGGTACCTCGCAGTCATCTAATCCATCCCCCTGCTCAAGGTGGGATCATATCTGACTAAACCATTCCAGCCAAGTGTCTGTCTAACCTGCTCTTGAAAACTTCCAAGGATGGAGATTCCATGATTTTTCTAGGTAGACTGTTCCAGGACTTGACCAGCTTAATTATCAGAAAGTTCCTCTTAATCTCCAACCTAAATGTCTCCTACTGAAGCTTGAGGCCATTGCTCCTAGTCCTAACCCCCATGGTTATTCTCTGTAGTTGAAGACTGTTATCAAATACCCCCCTCAGTCTTCTCTACACCAGATTAAATAACACTAGGGCTTTCAGCCTTTCCTCATAAGTCTTGACCGCAAGTCTGCTTGTCATTTTTGTTGCTCTGCATTGTACTCTTTCCTTCTTGAAATGTGGGGCACCTATGTTGCCGGCACAAGGTGCCTGAGGGAGGCAACAATTGGGTTCGTTGCCCGGTGTGCGTCGCGCCAAATAAACACATTGGGGGGAGAAACAGACAGAGTTTATTTGAGCTCAAGTAAAAGGCACAGGGAGACTGTATGGTCACAAATCCTGCGCACTTAACCCTGCAACAGTGGGATTTTATACCCCGGTCAGTTTCACTGTCAATGATTTTCCATCCACTGGCCCTCCTCTTCCTCCCCTTTCCCTCCTCCTTTCTCTCTCCGAGCGGTGCCCTTGCATTCCACAGATAACAGTTTTAGCTCGCCTGCTTTCCAGAAGGACAGGAGATTGCAGGCGCCATAGAAAGGGTTACAAAGGTTGGGCAAAGGGGGGGGGGGTTGGCTCGTCTGAGCCTGGAGCAGAAGGACTTCCTCGACACTCGTGGTCTTCCATCCCTCTGAGTTACCCAGGGTTATGCCCAGTGACACCAACACCTATACGCATGCAGCAAGGCTACTTTGACATGCTGTAATTACAGTACATCAGAACAGATTTGATTAATCATTTACCATTACTTGATTGGTAATTACGATGCTGCAGCAAACTCCAGCATCACATGTATCAGTATCCCCATGCTGAAAAATGGCAGTGGTGGTGCTTTAACTAAAGCTCCTTTGATGAGCTCTAATTAAAGTTGTGGGTGGTTTAATTAGAGCATCTATAAACACCTGTGGGGCCCAAAACTGGACACAGTACTCCACTTGGGGCATCACTGGTGCTGAACAGAGCAGAAGAATCACTACCCTCAATTTGCAAGTAACACTCCTGTTAATACAACCCAATCTGCTGGTGGTGTTTTTTGCAATAAGAATACACTGTTGGCTCATATTCATGCTATGGACCTGTAACCCCTTCTCTGAACTCCTTCTCTGAAGTACTGCTGCCTAGCCAGTCATTCCGCAGTTTATATTTGTACATGCAATTATTCCGTCCCAAGTGCAGGCCTTTGCACTTGTCCTTGTTGGATCTCATCTGACTGATTGTGAACCATTTCTCTAGTCCATCCAGGTCATTCTGGATTCTAGTCCTACCCTCTGGAGTATCTGCAACTTGGTGTCATCCACAAATTTACTAAGCATGCATTCAATCTCATGATCCAAATCGTTAATGAAGATTTAAAACTTAATTAGAGAATGTTAAAAGTCAGAGTTATTTGCATAGCTTTGTAGTACCAGCAAAACAGAAATCTCATTTTCTATAAAGGAATTTGCTAGGGCAAAGGCTATCTAGCTAGTGGTTCTCTGTTTCCTCTAAAGGATTAAGCTGTCCCATATCCAGCCTGCAGAGTCCTAAGAACCCCTAAGTTACTCAGCTGTTCCCTTTTCAGTCTGCCCAACCTTGGGCCCCAAAGCTGCTTTGCTGATCTCTTTCTTTTCAGATTGACTGGTTCTCAGGTTACCACCATGTTTCCTTGCTGCTCCATCCATTGTCATACTTATCTTCCCCAGCATCCTCCTATTTTTCCCTTCTCATCCCTACCTTAATGGTGCATTGTAAGGCCCTGCTGATGCTGAAGACCTCTCTTATCTTGTCCCACGTAGTAAGCAGCTCTGACACTCAGCAAAGTTCCTATTAACCCTTCTTTCCTTTTAATAAAATCTATAGTCTATTATGGTACAGTGCTAATTTAACAATTGTTATGGCATGTAATTTCTTATAAGGGAGAAGAAACTCTGGAGTGAGTTAGTGGTGGTGTTATTAGAGAAGTTGGATGAAAAATGCAAGGTTATTCATTTGCAGCTGAACTGCAATTTGACAGCATAAGCCTAGAAAAAGAAATGTAATCCTCCTTTTAGCCCCATTTAAATATGACTATGTGGCATTGCTAGAAAGGATAAACATGATGTGCGAGTTATCTATACCTTAGAATAGGATGCGTGTCTAAATCAGGACCAGTGGTGTGTACAGTTTCAGTCTTCCCTATGTTGAATCCAATGTTTTCCTCTGAGCTGGTCACACATTCTTGTATATTCCAAAACACAGGCATACTTCTGTTATTTGTCAGTTTTTCAACATTTTACTAAGATGATCTAGACTGCCAATACATGCACATAGCAGAATTGTATAAGTCTCCATGGAAGTTCTAAAAAAATAAGGCCAAAATCTGATCTAATTACTAATTACAAGATATATCAGGAGTGGCTCCAGTGATTGCAACGCAGTTACATCTCAGCTAGCTGGCTAAGATGTAGCTATCAATCCCTTATATAGTCCTAAAAATTTTACTTCAGAATGTGCTGTATAATGATAGTTTTGTTGCAATGAGTAAATACCATATTCTCTTTTAAATCTGAGTCATGTTTCCTTTAAACACTAACTACATCTTATTAATCAATACATTAAATGCAGTGAGCTGCTGGGTCTCAAAACTCAGCTTCAAACATATGTACATTCTGAGCAGTTGGGTTTTCCACTGGAGAAACTCACATGCTATAGAAAGGCAGCAGCGCTATGTGATGGCAGGGAAGTTGCAATGCCTCTTGCCCCCAGGCTGGAGGGAATGACCTATGCTTCTGAAAAGTTCTTCCTTTTTCTTTCCTCTCTGTACAAGTAGCCTCTGTGATCTTGTGTATAGAGGGAATCTAAACATACTGTGCAGGGCCTGAAAAAATCCAGCCCTAATTTTTTGTGTGTGTATTTAAAAAACATACTGGCTACAGGAACTCTTGAGCTTAAAAGGGTGGGGAACAAAGGTAGTGCCTCTTAATAGTGAAAGATCTAGTCCCTTGAGGAAGTTACAGTATGATCAAAAGTCTACATTATCAAGAGGAAATTTGTAGATCCACAGCAATAAGCAAGACCAGTCCTGTACCAGGACTCTAGGCAAACTGATTCCATTCTCTGTATTTCTTGTATCCGTGCTCTCCTCAGGCAACCTGTAATTTCTATTAGGTGAAAATAAGACTCCCACTACTCAAACAGTTACGGGTTTCAGGTTCAACATTTTAACATTCTCTTATCATTTTAGTTCACTTCTGTATTTCTCTGCATTTTGGGTTCCAGCAGATACTGAAGTTGGAATTACTTTAAAACAAACAAATAAATAAATAAATAAATAACTTAAAATGTTAAACTTCTAGGGAACCTGGACTTGTGCTCTGACCTGTGATAATTAACAGGCACTGGGGCATATTTGACTAATTGAGTTAATTAATGAGCTCCAGCAGCCTCCATGTCACATCTGTTTGGTGTCCTCCCACTTCAAAATGGTGGTGGGGGCACCTGAACTAAAGGTTGTTGAGTACTTTAGTTCAAGCGACTTGCCACCTTTTTGAATCGTGGAATGCTGAATCTATATATGACACTGCAGGCGTTTTAATTAAAGTGGCTCTTGGAACTGCTCTAATTAAAGTGTTCCCTGCTCCATCCTGTTGCCTGTGTACAGATGTCCATAGGGATGCAGCTTTAGCTGGTGTGACTTGCTCTACTTTAGTCAGGCTCGTAATAGAAGAGCAGTTAAGATGTCTTGTTACAGTTCTGGAGGTATGAGAGCAAACCTTGCCCTGGACTTGCAAAGGCCATTCCCAGTTGACTTAGGAGTAAATGGGTAACTGGTCATTTGAGCTGGAGGGAAATGTGAAGGTGGCTAGACCCTGACATTGTGCGTTCTGTAACCACAGCAGCCCAAAGCGTGTGTGTTAGATTCACGTGGATCTTTCTACTGAAGTCAGTAGGACTATGCTGATTTATGCCATGTACAAATCTGTTTATTGTCTGATCAGAAGCAAACAATAAATGGGGAGTCTCTCAAGTACATCACATTGTATGACTATGTCATTTAAAAGATTAAATTTAGACAAATTTTAAATAAATTGTAGCCCTGTCCTGGATTATTTTTTTCCCAATTTGTGGTGGTAATGCCACACTATTGAATGTATGCCCTGAGGGTGTCTGGATGCACTGGACGCACACCTTGCTAGGGTTGTTTGACCCCAGTAGTCTTTATGCCCAGAGCAGGGGGGCTGGACACAATGATCTCACAAGGTCCCTTCCAGCCCTAAACTTCTGTAAATCTGTGTAATCATCTAAACATTTGATTACTACTTCAAACTAGATTAGAGCTCTGCTTCAGACTCAGTCATTATAAGCTCTTACATCCTTAATTTTCACATAAAAATAAAGCATGCTTATCCAGATTAAGAGATAGTTATATTTGGCATAGTATTAAATGTGGCTAGATAGTGCAAATGAGACCTAGGCATACTTTCCCCACAGCAAGCATATAATATCTCATTGCAGCATTGCATCACTGAGATACATAGAAGAAGCAGCTGTTTTGGTCAAGCAAGCTGCAAACCCCTGCAAGGATGGAATGAATACAATATAAATACTAATAAAAGGATGATGTAAGAAGTGATGCCAGGCCTACAATCCTAATTTGTGCTGTCTCCATAAAGCCCCATTAGTGGCTTCAGAAATTATGACCACTATTTTAGACCATTTTGAAAACATAGGCAATAACTATAGCAAAGATCTCCAGCACCCAAATTAATACATGGAATCCTGCAGTGGTAAAAGAAACTATGTTAGCAATGCGTTTGTAAATTTATTTCCGTCTTTGAACTTTGTTTATACATCACTTTGGAACTCAGCTGTTAGCATTTAGCTCCAGAGTAGCCCTGGCTTGTGCAACTTTGATGCCAAGAAAAAAAAAAAGATTTCCTTTCTTAGTAAGACATTTTCGGTAAAGGGGGAAAAATAAATTATAAAGAAAAAGGAAGAAAGAAAAAGAAAGAAGGAATTTTTCATCTGGGATTTTCCTCACTTGAAATTTTTTTATTGGCATTAAAATGTCCAGCTATGCCTCTAAAACCAAAAGCAATAGATTTCAAGGATCCATGGTGATACAGTTGTAAAGGAATATTAGCGATTCTGTGATTCAACCCAAGATATTCTTAAAAAAAAAGCCAATGTGAAATTCTTCCTTCTACAAGTAAGATCAATAAAAATGCCCTCATTTTCAAAGAAGCATTTTCATGACATTTTAAGTGAAGTAGTACAAAAAATGTATTTCTCAAATGTCATGTCTCATGGAGAACAGAAAATTTCTAACACCCAGCTCTATGTTGCATGGAATCTTAATCAATTCAAACTCCAGTTCTTTGAAGTTCTCATACAAAAGCCAGCTGGTAAAAGTGTGTTGTAAGAAAAACTTATTGAATTATTCATTACAAATAATATCTGTTGTGAATTTAAGTGTTTCTTCCTTTCAGAAGTCAACTGCAATACAATTTTGATCCATGCCAATATATTTTATAGGACCATATTTGCCAAATAGTTTATACAAATGTGTTTTAATTTATCGATTGTTTGGGAACTATTAATAAGATTAATTTCATTTTGTGACTTGTAGTCTTTGAATTGATAACCTTTCAGTACTATACATATAGTATTGTTTTCATTCACATTAAGGGTTTGATTGAAAATACTAAACTCAGAAGAACCATGAATAGAGACTGATGTGCTATTTAGTTGCCTATGAAAAATGAGCTGGGAAATTCAGTTAAGGTTTCCGTGCCTAAATGTTTACAAAACAGAAAAATGCCACCAAGATTGTTGTTAATTAATCTTGTTGGAAATCTCAGCCAGTAAACTGAAAAAAGAATAAATTTAGAGACATAAGGGCAGATCCAAATTGGCTTTGTAAGTATCCACTGACATATCTTGTTTGGGGGAAGGGAGTGATCCAAATCAGCAGGGCTAGTTACATGCTCAGATAAAGTAAAGTACAGTAAATGTGGAGATCTAAGAACCTCACCAAAACAATCTTTAGCACATAGGCACTAAGCAAAGAGGTTTCAACAAAAGTCCATAGGAAGTGCTGGCAGCGGAGTGTGTCCAATAAAGATTCAGTGCCGTGTAGTAGGTGCCTGCTTTGTCTTAGACGCTGGAGCACTCCAGGGGAAACTGTCTTTCTAAACTGAGACACCTAACTGATAGCAACATTGACAACAGGACAAATAGACCTGGCAGGATTCAGTTTTTAAAAAAATTGATAAACATCAATAACCAATGGGTTCACCTCACTCTCACAAACCAACGGAAAAATATTTCCATCAGTAACAATCAAATTTTATAGAAAGGGGACTGTAACAGGGAACCCTTACCCCTATTACTGGACAGTGGAGAAAGGGAGATGAAGGGACAGAGGGAAGAGGGGTTAAAGAGGAAAACAATGGGACGACTAATAACTTGTCAACTAAGCAATTAACTGCTCATTCAGAGTTGTAGGAAGCAGGCTAGAGGGAGATAACAGGCTATTTAAACTAACTCTACCAAAGTGGGGAGGAGGGGGGGGAGGGAAGAGTACTGGAGACTCCAGTGGCAGCAGTCCTTCCAGGGCTGGCTAAGCACAGGTGACCACCTCTCCCTGAGTGCCACTTCCCTCCACTTCTGGTCCCTGCCTGCCTGGCTCTTTCCTGATAAATGAACAGAAAAAATGAATTTTGCCAAACTGCAAACACATGCAAGGATGGGGTTAATACAACAGAAATACACAAGAATAATGTATGATGGCCAGTTTTTTCCTCACCAGACACCTAATAAATCAGGGAATTTGGGTGGACTCTAGGCACCTCCCAGCATTGTTCTACATTGCAACAGATTTTAAATGGAAATCAGATGCCTAAGGGATTTGGATCACTTCCAGGCATGCACAGTAGCCTAAATAGTCTTGCAGGCACTGGAATGGGATCATTCTAGATCACATTTTATGATGTAGGTACCAAGATTCTGCCCAAATTCAGTTTAGGCACCTATGAGGTCAATTGGATCTAGCCTATGAAAAATCTTGTAGCTATTAGGATAAAGGTACTTATCACTTATGCCTTCCATACTTTGATTTTGTCTGTACACCTGTCTTGTGGGAGGAGACCAGAAGATATTTCTGTTCTTGTGCACACAAAGTGAGAAGCCAAGAGTAGAGTGGGCTGGGAGAGGTAGAGGCCTTGCCAGTCTGACGCTACATGAGGATTCACTTGCACCAAGAGCATTCTTCATTAGTACACTAAGCAGACTTTGGGACTGCTCTGTACTAGTAGACAAATGGGAAAAAGCCACTGTGCAGCCAGGTTCCGACCCATGTTCTTTGATACTGATGATGACTTGCTACACAGTGGGCTTGTCTACATGAAATGCTGACTGCACAGTAGCCAAAAAATACTGTGCAGTAGCACATCACAACATGAACAGTGATAATATGCTACTGCACAGTATTAGGCTAAATAATGTTCACCAGGGCTAGTGCGCAGTAACTCCAGTTATTGTGCATTTATGTAATACTTGCTAATACAAGCATTAAATAAATGTGCAGTAACGAATGCACAGTAGTGTCTCACGCAGACATGCCCAGTGTGAAGGATACGCATAACACTTCTTTGTCCTTCATTTAAAAGAGGTTATCCTTTGCATCCTTTAAGAAAGCTAAAAGGGGTGGATTGATATATACGCAATGGACAGCTTGATTATTACTGTGGAGCATTCAGCGCTGCCAAAACTTAACCTCAAACTGGGGGTTCCTATTCACTGGAACAATATTGTTGATGTGATTGAGTGGTTGTAAAAAGCACAGAACATTCCTGTCCTCAGAATGCTGGAAGTAATACAAAACAAGTAAGTTTCTTGATCATTATCCAGTTGAATGTTACCACTGCTAACCATTACATCTTTTCCTGTGCATTTCACAAGTAAAAAAAAAAAAAAGAGTACATTCTAAATTTTAAAAATTTCCCAAACTACAACAGCAGTATTTTACATCCATTTCACACCTGAGTGGAGGACCACACAAGGTCCAAGCCTTGACGAATTGCAGTCTCCACATTCAGCTAAAGGAATATACAACTTGTGATTCTGATTGGCCATTGAAGAGTTACCTTGCAAGTCATCTTTCTTGCTACTTTCTATTTCACCTTCAAATTGCACAGAAAAATGATACCTAATGTATTTTCATCTAAGTTAACTTTAACACTGAGAGAGAAAGAACTAAAACATTATTGTTTGAATGTAATCTTATGAAACTCTTATTGGAAAGAGGGCACCCCTGCAGCACCCCCTGGCATACATTCAAATAATGGTACAATAAGAATTTTATGCTAATTCCAAACATCGTTCATTCTGCCCTGCCAGACAAATTCCTCAGATCCTATTTGGACTACTGCAAAATTGCCCCTAACCCAATCCTGTGGATGGGGAAATGGGTGCTTTTTTCCCGGATCCCAGGAATGCCCCATGCTAGATCCCATTGCTAAGTTGAGGAATTTTAATGTTCAGTTGGTTTGAGACTTGGGGATCTGGCTGTGCTTAGCCCTGGGACCCAGGGCTATCTGGGACTGGGGCTGATAACCACTTGGTTATTGTCCACTACCAACCAACACCTTAAACCTAATGCTTAACTTTCAGGACCTTACCTCTCCCTAAGTAATGTGCAAAAATGTACTACCCTAAACTTAGGCCTTAGTGGGTAAAGAAGACTTAAATATTTGGTTTTAAAATTGATTTGATTTAAATTTTCAGGTCTGTATGGTTTTCTACAGTGGATCTAGGAGCTTAAACCACATGCTTTGTTTTTAAAACTACTTCATGAACATTACATCCTACATGCTGGGCGTACGTCAGCAGAGGATACTAGAACAGATGATTTGACAGTCCACCAGATGGGGATAGTGATGGGTGAAGTTACAAAACCAAGTAAAATCTATAGGGAAAATAGTTTTATCTGTTTCTTGTGAGTAGAATCTAAACTTTCTCTTCAAGTTAGATTATGAAATGTCTAGTCAAAGCAGTAAATCATTTAATACTACTAAGTGAAGCATTTATTTCATTATGATGACAAGGAGGGTAGGATGTCAAACATTACAAATATAGTGTATATGTGTATGTGTGTATACACCAATATAGTATGAGGTCTAATGCACTGATGTACTATACCACTATGCTGGCCCAGACATATTGCTTTGTCTCCTCCACTAAACCTTCAGTCATTTGTGCTTTGAAGTACCCTCAGGAAAAAGCCCCTCAGTTCAGAAGAGTGCTTGGGATGCAATCATGGCTGGCTTCTGTGTTTCAAGTCAGCATTGCAGAACCAGTAAGCAGCAGGCTATGCTTGAGAGTGCCTGTGTATGAACAATCAGAAAGCAGGCATTATTAGCCTATTTTGGGGTTTGGAGTGTGAATGTGTGTGGGGCTGGGTGGGGATGCTCAAGCCTATACAGGTCAGAGTGCAGTCTCTATTTTGTAAATATTCACTGTGTAAAGTCTTCATCATAGTAGGGCCTTTTTCTGAACATCCACGGGGCAATACCCATTTTAGATAGTATTGCCAATCCCATACATTCAAAAATCATGTTTCAGGTCTAAAAAAAAGGGTTTCTTAAAATCATGGCATTCAATTAGAAATAATGCACTTAAAATGCCATATGGTTCCTAAGCATGTAGGGTGGAGCAAGGTCACTTTTCAAGTTTTTTGCTACAATTATGAGGGATAAGAATCCTCTCACCGTTGCTTGTAAAATGAAACTAAGATCCTTAATGAATCACTTGATCACAAGTGTTTAGCTTAAGAAAAATATCACATACCATAAAACTTGTGATTGGCATTGGCAATAGCAAAGTTGTAAAAGGAATGCTATGTCTTCAATACCATAAATAATGGCCTGAGCATTCATACTTTACATCTCAAAAACCGTAGGGTACAATAATGCAGAGTTCTTTGACTTTTTCATTTCTTTCCTTTGTACATAGTGTCAGCTGGTCTGTATATTTGTTCATTGATACCACAGCTAGATTTTGTATTTGCTCTTCTCCTCTCCTCTGCCTTTTTTAACATTTAAATTAATATCTTCCCCTCAGTCTCTTTGTACAAGTGAATCTGACCTTTCCTCTGTTTAATTTTCTGCCATATATTTTACTGATAGTTTTTTCTTCCATTCATATTCTCAATATGCAACAAGAAAAAGAGTCTGTATAAAGCCTACCAATTTCAGGCAGCAGGTAAATTAGAAATTCTAAATGAGTTTGTTAAATATTAGCCAATGATTATATTGTTCCTGTATATAAGTATGTATATATCCTGTATATACCTTATCAAGATGTACTTAATTAAATTCAAGTTTGTAAAAAAAGTAGTATTTGGTCACTAAGAGCTCTTCAGAAATAAGAAAGAAGTAGGGTAGGTCAAGGTACAAGGGCATCTTTAGCCTTATTTGATTTTTTTTCTTTATAAGAAATACAAAAACTTGTTATCTATCTGTATGTATGGGACCTGGACGGTGCAGTAGTTTCCTTAGACACATTTTTAATATGAATATAGTATGTAAAGTGTTCTGAGGTAAGAATATACCATTAGATTTTAATCTGAATTGCGTATTTCAGGAATAATTAGTAAATAGGCTAAACATAGCATAGAAGAGAATCAGTTAACATTGGGCTGGGCCAGTAAAAGATGCTATTTCATTTTTTGCCAAAAATAATTTAGCTAAATCTCCCCTTGAGTCTTTAAATATACCTGTTAGTTTCATGTTGCTGTTGAGAAGTATAATGCTATTTGCTTTGGTTGCTCTTTAATTTTGATTGACAATATGCAGTACATGACATCATACAATACGGTGTGTGACCTTTAGGACTAAGCACAGACAGACAAAAAGCCCAAAGCTGAATCAATTCAGTCTTTGCAGACTAGTCTAAGATGCATAGATTGAACCGATAAGCAAGTGAACAGACGTTCACTTTTGATTTTGGAAATGCACTCACATGCCTGCCGTGGCTCAGGCCAGAAACAGGGGCCAGGGGTGCACTACAGCACACTGTCTTGTTTAGCTGGAATAGATAACTTGGGTCAAGGCTAGCCCACCCACCCTGTGTGTGTGTGGTGGGGGGGAGGTTGCAGGGGAAGTACAAAGTATCCAGGGATGCTGGGGGACTGTGAGTTAACTTGAATCTGGAGAGGATCTGGGAGAAAAGTTAAATGAACTGATTTAACTGAAATCAGTTAAGCCTGATACTACATCCAGCCAAGTTTATCTGAAACTACTTTTGGCCATTTGAAAGCAGGTTATGTGTTTATGTGCACTGAACTTCTGTTGTGTTACACATTTGAACCAGTTTCCAATCATTTATACTAGTTTATGAGAATTTCTGTCCCTAACCCAGGGTTGCATGATTAATTGAAAGCCAGATGTACCCTTCAGCAGATGTACCTGAAGGAGGGAACTAGAAAAAAGGGAATATTTCAAATGAACTCCCCCAAGTGTTTTAGGCCCCAAATAAGAAAAAATACACTTCCAGTTATGGAAGGTAGGACCTCCACCCTATTTCACTTCCTTTGAACATGGATCCCATGGGAGCTGGACTGTCATTGGCCAGGCAATTTGACCATACACAAACTCTCTTTTCTGCTACAGAGATAATGTTGCTTCAGACAGAACGATCATTACTGTGGATAAATGAATGAAACTCAGGCAAAAATACCATTCTGAGTGCCTTACAGTGGGCTTAATAAGGATTTAAAATCTATGTTTCTCTGACAGGAACATCAGTACCTCCTGAGGGAAGGAGGGGGTACTGATACTGCCCTTTGAGCTTGATACAATTGTCCTACAATAGACAAATAGAGGTAGAGAGAAAGGAATGTCAGTAGTTAGTTCTTGTTACATTAAAGTATGTACTATAGAAATGTGGTAAAGAGGATAGGCTCATTCAAGCACCTTAGATACCATGGGCACATCTACACATTTAGTGTGGGGCTTGTTGGTAGGCAGCCCCTGCACTGGAGCACCCTTGCGGTCCAGACAGTTCCCTCAGCATCTACAATTAATTTGTTTACTCTGGGCTAATAGCTCCAAATGTGTAGACCAGTGATGTTTTACTGTGGAGCTAATGAGACAACTCTGCAGTAAGCACCTTGTGTAGATGCGCTCCAAGAGTAGAAGTCTATTCTATTCTATTTCAGTCAGTGGACAATGGAAGTGCAGCTTGAGACTAACTTGGAATTACCTAACTGGCGTGTGGGACAATTCTCTTACCCCTTCCAGGAACATAAGTGCTCCTGCTGTAGGAATAAGGAGATATCTTCACACCTCCAGAGAGTGATCCTGTTCTTATAATGGGGAAAATAGTTGTGGTGCGCTTACTGATACAGCGTGGCTCATCCAGGCTTGGAGAATCCCCAGGGTGATTCTCCAATCAGGTAATGGCAGGGTGGGGCTTGCCCCACCCCTACTCAGGGCAAGGCAAAGAGCCTCAGACCTGGTTTAAGCCTACATTTTGCAGGTCCAGCAGAACTTTAGGGGGGCAGAATCTCCGAAGAGAATAAAAGGAGCTGAATGCCCAGCATGTGGCAAATGCATTGGGGATGAAAAAAGAGTGGGGCAGCAGAGAAGCTGGACACAATTAGTCCAGCGGGCAGAGCCAGCACCCAGAAGAGCCCCAAAGAACTCCTTGTGCCAGTCTGATGCTCCTGGGCCTCAGCAGGAGGGGCACCAGCTCATCCACAAGGAGATGGAGACCTCCTACCAGGCACAATGGAGTTGTGAGTTACCCAGGAAGGGGTTTCCCACAGAGGAAGGGAAGCTGCTCCTGGTGGTAAGGCTGCAGGGGAAGCCTAAGGGAGGGAAGGCTCCCTGGGTTAAAAGTCCCTCTCTAGGGCACATCCTGGGAAGTCACAGTGGGACCTGGAAAGTGCTGAGGATTTCTCCTCTAGCTGGTTGCTGGAACACAGCCAATACCTAAATAAGCCTCTTGAGGGGCTTGGTGGGAGCTTAAAGAGTCAAACGTAATCTGATGTTGATGTGTCTTGCATTTTGGTATAGCACGCCTTATATTTTGTGTATTATTATGTTTGTAAATTAGTAGTTATAGTATATGATTCTATGATTCTTACTGGAACTCTGCCAGACCCTGTATTATCTTTTACCTATATCTACTTCAACCCATACTGATATCTTGGGGGCGGGGGTTAATTTATGTGTTGAATATTTTTGAGATGATCTGTATTGATTGGTTGTTCTCTTGTATTTACCCATACTTACCTGTTGCTCACCTGTACTCTCCTGTGGGTTACCTGGCCCAGATCAGCTGCTTACCTGTGCAGGGTCCAGTGCCTTTAGAGGTAGTGTGATCCTTGCAATATAGCATCATATAAGGACTGTATATTGTGTGTGTACATATATGTATGTAAATATGTGTTGTTATCACCTTCCCTAGACCCAGTGTATCTGTACATCAATAACTCTGTATATAGTTAAGTTCCAGATTGTCCTGGCCTGGCTCCTTTGGGACAGAGGGAAACTGTGTGTAGTCTGAAGTTTTATCTTCAGGACACCTGCCAGATAATAATTCCCTTCAATTGGAAAAGGGAGTACATACTTGTGTACATTCAGGCTACATAGAATTTCTTCTACACTTAGGTAACTCTGGAGTTAGCTCCAAGCTGCACTTTGGTTGTCCACTAGCAAAATAGAATTCTGTCTCATGATACTAACAACAGCCTAAATGAAGTCCAGGTCTTGGTGCCACTCTGTCCTCTCTTCCAGTTCCCCTGTAATTCCCTCCCTCTGCACCCATGCTCCAGTACAAAAGAATGGGAGGACTGGGAGCAACAGCACCATGGAGCAAAGAGAGGAAAGAAATGGCTTGGATCACTACAAACAGAAGTCTTCCTGTCCTCTGCCCCCTCACTCCAGTTCATTGCTGGAGGTGGCTGCACATGTGCTGCCCAGCAGAAAGCAAGGAGGGGCTAGGGGAAGGGCATCTCTGGTCCTTCCCCACTCCCTGAGGCATGCATGCCTCAGGGAGCATTGCTGGGAAGGGGCTGGAGCTGCGCTGCCACAGTGGGTCAGGCCTCTTGCAGCTCTCCTGCCATCCACCCCTGGGATGCCAACATCTTCCAGGATAAGGTTGCAGAGGGTTTTTGGTACTCAGCCCAAAAACACTGTCAAACCCTAGGTTAAAGGAAAACTGGCTCCCCCTGTAGTCACATAACAATGGTGATGAGTACCAACAATTTTTAAATCGCCATTGAAGTGAAGAAAATATGCTGTTTTAATTGCAGTGGAGATTGTTGAGCTAGGTTCTAAAGAAATTACATTGTCTTGGGGTTATGTGTACAGGAGTTTTCTAGTTTCTCAGAAGTGAATGAGTCTTTGAGGATGTGGGGCAGTAATGGAAAGTTCAAGTGGAGACTGCTGTATTTTTTACATAGTGATGGTGGTCCCACTTGTTCTCTCTGAGGAGTGTACAAAGAAAGATTGAGGTCAAAGAAAAAAAGTGATTATGCATTTCCCAGATCATGGCTGGTTGGGTGTTTGTTCAGTTGTCAGTGAATGCAGATGTCCAGGGTCTGATTCATCAAATTTCAAGAAATGATAGCAAGGATCAATTGAGGCCAGAATCTAGTTTTATTTAAAACAACAGGAGTATTGAACACTCAGGGCTCCAAACGCAATATTCTATGATAGTTATACTACACTTTGAAAGAATTGCTGTGAAATACAGGGGTATTTTTCTGAAAAGGACAGAAGCAGATAGATCTAGCGTAAACAGGTCTTGCATCGGATAAAAATTTGATTCAACTCTGAATACACAAAATCATTGAAAATGGAGACTTCCTCCAAAGTTTTAGCTCATTGATCCTGTGAGAGTTCTACCTGCCAAGCAGTGATAAACTCCAGTATATTTTTTGGTAGGGTTCTATATCAACACTATTTTGATATGAAACAGGTTCTAAGTATCTAACAGTTCCAAAACATTACCATAGAAGGATTCTTGATTTCTTTCAATGGAATCTACTTTGCTAAGTGATAGTCTTCCAATATTCATGGTTTTAGTTTAAAAAAAAATCTCTGACTTTA
Organism: Crocodylus porosus; assembly: GCF_001723895.1. Classification (NCBI taxonomy): domain Eukaryota; kingdom Metazoa; phylum Chordata; order Crocodylia; family Crocodylidae; genus Crocodylus; species Crocodylus porosus. The sequence continues at coordinate 91,353,802 of NW_017728918.1, read as the reverse complement.
TCTTCATTCCATACCATAGGCTGACATCACAGAGCCATGTAACATTGCAACATAAGTACTTCTTTGTTTTTGTCTAATTTATATTTTGGAGATTAGGCATAGGATTTTCAATAATACACCAAATTTGCACAAGGAAACTGGAAAAATGAATTCAAAGTTTATCATCAGAATGCACCAATGTTGTTCCTGATACTTTTGGAGAGTGGAGGTTAGTAAACTCACATTTGTGTAGCTTTTTATCACACACCTATGTGCATTTGTAGGTGGTGATCTCTTAGATTTAAATTTAGGCTTTTTACATGCATTCACATATTTAATTTATATTATTACATGCACTCATGTTCTAGTCTCTGTTCATTAAGGACCTCCCAACACTAGCTTAAGGAAGTTCTGTTAAATGAATCACATGCCCTTTGCAAGAGCTCTTTGAATGACATGTTTAATTATTGACAATTAACAAGATGCTAATTATACCTTCAGCTGATAATCCTACTGAGCAAAATAAAAATCATTTATGGAAGAAAAAATTGTTAAAGGCACAAACACTATATTAAACAAGATGACAAAAAGTTTGGCAACTTTCAACAGTATAAATCAACTAAACTGCTGAACTCATCACAGGGCTTGCCAAAATGGCCAGCTGCCAAAGAGCTTTTCATTGTATCCTTGATAGGTTTAGAGTGGGGAAAAAAGGATTTAACTGCAATGCCACTGCTCAATCAATGAACAAAAATCAGAAAATCTGTAACTGTTTAAACTCTGCAGAGTGGCTATTCTAATAGGCCAGGCCGACTCACAACAAGAGAAAGGCAATGGCTTGGAATGTTTAATACTATTTTTGTAACATGTCTTACTCATTCTGCATTTGTAAAGGGAAGTAGAAGTAAAGCTTCCTTAAATTAAGAATTTAGGCCTAATCTTGCAAAGGTGTCCAAATGAGCATGGGGGCCCTTACTCAGGAAAAAAAATTGCCAGTGTGGATGCCTCTGCATGACAACAGCCACACACTTCAAAAATCATTATGAATATATAAATCACATAAGTCACATAGCTTTGCTATTATTTTCTGTGTAGAGACTGTGTTTATGAACCAGATTCTATAAGTTTATGAACCAGATTCACTACTGGTGTAGCTTAGCTTAACTTCAATGTCATTTAGTGCATCTGGGATCAGTAGTTTCCTCAAGGGTATTTTTAGATCAGATATTTTGACAGCAAACTAATGAGATCTTGCTCACATGGCATCAGTGTATTGACATGAATGTGGATATGACTGGGTCTGCAATCTGTTTAAATATAAAACAATCCATACATTTTCATTACAAGGATATCCCCATCAGAGCATGAAAGATTGACTTCACATATCAAATCAGCTCCACAAGATAGGGTACTGCTCCTTTTGCACTGCTGTCATGGTGGGAGGAGTTTATAACCCCAGAATAAAGATTCAGAAGATAATTTCCCTGATGATGCACCTTCACTGCATGTGAGCTCTAAGAACCTGCTTCTTGTTTTAGCGTTTTACTGAAGTAAGTAGAAGTCAGGCAGAAAGAATCAGAAAAGGAGTTAGGTGTGCTGAAATGCTGCAGGTTAATCCTGCAGTTATGCTGAAGAAATGGCAATGCCACAAATACGTTTCAGAAACCATTGGTTAATCATTGATTTGCAAATTCTAAAAGTTTCAGCAGAATGTATATTTATGCAAATATTTATAGCAGAAGTTCATTATTTGCTCTTCATCATTCACTGATCTTCAGTTGTTCTCATGTTTATCATGTTTCATTCATGCAAACAGGGAGTAGGACCAATGCTGTCAATGCTGTGTAACATTTATTATTAGTCTCATGCCAAGACTAGTGAAATCTGAATACTTCACTAACATTTGATAGTTTGGAATTTATAAACGGAAAAGAGGAGCTAAATTACTGGTCAACGGATTTGCAATAAATAAGTGAATTGCATAGCTAAATAGATTAAATCTTTAAACGAGCCACATAAATACCTTGCGATAACCAACTACAATACAGAAAGAAAGCTCCCATTGATCACATTCCCCTGATTGTCACATACCATCCCACAGTGAAACCTACAAGAAATATCATCAAACAGTTCTTAGCTGAGAATCAGAAAAAAAATCAGCCCTTTAAGGAAGTATTCCCATATCCCTTCCAAACCCCCAAACTTAGCCCAATTCATCACCAGAAGCACACTCCCCTCCAATCAACAGACTTCAAATGGGACACAACTCTACCTGAACAATAAATGCAAAACCTGACAAGACATCTTTAGTACCACAACAGTGAACACCACTCACCACAGAACCATCAGAATCCATGGATCCTACAAACACCCATCACAGAATGAGTTATAAATCATCAAACGTGCCCAATGCCCCATGGAAATTATGTGGATGAAACTAAACAGGTACTACACACTAGAATGAATTCTGACAGAAAAAAAATATAAAGGACAGAGGCATACAGACAGCAGTAGGAACACAGTTTTCACAGAACAACCTCTCCCTCTCTGACCTCGCAATCCTTGTGCTCAAGGGGAATTTACAAAACACCTCCAGAACAGAGATTATAGAGATTCATGCCTCTACTGGACAATAAAATAATTCTGGTTTTAATATAGACAGTGGCTTTATGGCTCATTACAGCTTCGCTGTCATGGACAGCCATGGGCAGCCAGGTTTGGAGGTCACCTCAAGGTCAGGAGAAGCCAAGAAGTCAAGAGATCTGCCTGGGGAACTGAGTCAGAGATTCCAGAGGGTGAGGCAGAATGTGAGGTCAGGAAGCTAGCTAGGTTGGGTAACCAGAAGGTCAGGCATAGTACAAGTTGAGGAGGTTAGCTGGGTCAGGTATCCAGCGAATCATCATCCAAGTCAGTAGCAGCACAAGCCAAGGATGCAGCTGTCTAAGTACAAGATTGCACCTTGTTGTCCAAACACTTCCCTTCCCAGGTCAGGAAGGGGCAAGAGCTCAGTTGACCTTGGCTAGCCACTCTGACGGTAAGGAGTAGGTGTGTGCCTAGGCCCAGATGCGGGGGGGTCTGGCTACATGTGTCTGCCCCAGTATATCACTGGGGAGGTGGCAGACCAGGGTGAGCTGCTACACCAGGCAGGCTAAAGCCTTGGTTCGAGGCCATGGCTTGACACTTACAAGCACTGAATGTTATATCCCTGCACTACATAGGTAATAGCTATCCCCTTCTTCAAAGGTTTTACTCTGTCTCTAACTGGGTACATGCAGATATTCACTGCACCTGATTCACAAGCATGCTGCTTACTTCAAGCTACATGGTCATCGATCAGGAGTAGCTTGTGCACATGCTTTTGCCAGCGCTGCTCCAGGAATCTGATATAAGTAATTTGGGGTGGAGCGGGGGGCAGGTCAGGTGAGATAGAGGTGGTGGTTATCAGGTCTGTAGAGATGTTTCACAGGTCCAGGAGGTGGTGGGGAAGGGCTGACAGAATGGTGGGTAGGGGCATTATCCATCTGGGTGTGGGGGGGGTTGGAAGGCTTAAAATAGCGCAGTCAGGGTAGGTGGGTAGGAAGACTATAGCCCTGTGGTGAATGGCTGGGCTTTCCCAGCTCTGGGCTACACTCCAAACATGTGCAGGCATTCATTAGATTGGGTTAACTCCTTCCCAATATAACTTACTTCACCTCCTCAGGTGAACCAAGTTAAACCAGGGTGGCTATTTTGTGCTCGATTTAACCTCCCTGAGTACCTGCACAGATCAGCATTCAAATGCTTAACATTACTTAAGTAGATCTAAGTGAAACATCTGCATGTACCCATTGCCACAAGATGTTATGGAAGCTGACAATTTAACCAAATTCAAAAATAGATTGGACAAGTCTCTTGGAGGAAAGGTGCACCAGTAGCTATTGAGCATTGGAGTTAGGGGTACAGCCTCTGAATCAGAATGTTTATACACCTTAGATGTCGGATACTTCAGGTGGGAAGAAAAGTGAAAAAATCCCTGGTCATACTCTGTTCACTCTCTACTTCATCATCCATTGTTCCACTGTGTGATGCAGGAAACTGGGCAAGTTGAACCTCTGGTCTAAACGAGTAAAGGTAATTCTTATTTTCTTAGGCTCTTACATTCTGTATCACAGAATCTGATGAACATGTTCCAAGGTGGGTGAGTGATGAATGGTAAAATTTACTAATTTCCATATTTCTCCAAAGTTACAACTTGCAATTTGTAGAGGCCTCTTTGCACATTCCTTCGGCCTCAGAATATTGACTACCACAATCTAGGTCCCTGAAACACTATTTCCATAATTTCATTGCTAAATTATCTATCCATTTAGATGTGGAATCTCTTAGCTAGAAAGGACAGGAAGCTACAATGCTGGTGTTTCACAGAATCTGCAAGTGGCGGCCTGGAAATATTTGTATACTGTTTTCCAGACCAAGCAGCTTAAACTTGTTTATGCCTCATGGAATTTCTTACAAATCCCATAATCCATTTAAGAAGTTGTAACTAAAGGAGGTCACTCAGCTTGACTGAGAAGCCTGCCTTTAGGCTGTCTAATGTAGGGATCTAATAGTAGAAGGATACTTTCCATACTATAGCAGAAGTTGCAGGAGGTCCCAGAGACCTCAGGCTTAGTAGTGATAGAATAAGCTGAGTTTTTTGGCAGACTAGTTCAGCAATATGAAGCTGATTTTATTAAGAAAGCTCTTCCCACAGAGGTAAGAATCAATCCAGGATGCCCAGAGCAATATAAAGCCTGAGACTCATTGGACTTTGTTTCTAAACTTACAACATTCCTGAATCCATTGAAGATAGGATGCCTAGATTAGCACATGTAATAAACAGAATGATTTAAAATTATAAATTGCCCTTTCAAGAGGGGGAGGAGGAGGAGGTTTACAAAAATAGGCACAAGCAAGTTAAAAGGATAATTAGATGAGAAAAAAATGCCATATGTTGAATTACAAACATTCTTTTTTCAGCTGCTGTGATAGGTTTCCTCATAAATACTAGCAAGAGCAAAAGGAAACAGAAAATTGCTCCACTAAATATTAGAGAAAATGGAGATGGAAATAGGGAAATAGAAAACACATAAAACCAAAATATGAAGAATATAAGTGTCTACACAGTAAATAGGAAATAAATGCAAACACAGACAGATGCAAAATAACAAGCCGGTGGGCTGCATATTAAATAGAAATGTCGATAAAAAGGCCTAGAGCTCATTTTGAAAAAAAAGGTCTCTGAAACAAATCAGCAGCCCAATGGCAACATGAGTAAAAATTTTCAAGGAGAATACTAAGTAAACTCAGGAGTAAAATGAAGGAATATTATAACTTGGCAAAATACTGGTAATATTGGCCTTCAACCATAGACGTCAGTTCACCAAAGAGCTTAAGTCTGTGTTCACAATCTACTAAAGAGCAAATCAGTACACTTATGGAAGTTATTTTGTTTGCAGGGGTGAAGTGGCAAAGCAGTTGAAATGTCTTGCTATAGAGCCAGAGATATGAGCTGGAGTCTCATTTTGTGTTAAAAGCATATGTCACTGTAAATGGTATCTACACATTCAGGCCTTTTAATCAAAGGCAGTGATGCTAGTCACATCATTCCTATGTGTGCTGATGGCTACATAAGTGCTATGCCCTAAACATATTGGCCAGATTGAGTTGTTAGGTTTATCCTTTATCCCCATCCCTGATCTTATTTGAAGGAATAAACATATGGAATATGTTCCCCCAGTAATATCATCATAATAGACAGAATGATGAGGTTAGGATGTAGCTAGACATGTTTATGGAGAGCGAGGCAACTGAAAGATAAAAGTAATAAAGAAAAGGAGCAATGAATTAGATAAATTTAAAGGGGTTAGTTTTATTTGGTCAAGTTGTGTGGGTGTATAGGTAACATTCAACTGTAGAGAATTGTTTCCTCCACAAAACCTTATTATGAGGCCTGGGTGGAAAGAAGCTTTATAAATAGACTAAACCAATTTTGAGATGCCTGAATAGACAGCTATCTGGCTGCTACCTAAGGGAAGTAGACTGGATTACTTTTTAAATATTGTAATCATGGAATTACTCACAAATACATAAATAATGGCCTGCTTCTAATATTTGAGAGAGAGGAAGAAAACATGGGAAAGGGGAAAAAACTCACAAGAAAAACAACAAAACAGATGAGGGATGGATAGGACCAAGATGTATTTTTTATTTCATGATAAAGTGATTGGCAGAATAAGAATATAAGAATAGCAATTACTAGGTAAGACCACAGGTCCATCAAGCCAGTATCCTATATCATACAGTGGCAGAAAGCAGATGCTGAGGTGAAAAGTGAACAGTGAATAATTCTTCTGATAGTGAATAATGTTGGATCTTATCAAAATGTACTACCACTTACTCTACCTTACTGGTTCAGCTTCCTCTGCTGGTGAATTGACTAGGACCTACCAGAAACCACTGGCTGTTTTCTCTCACCATATCATCCCTGCACAGTAAAAAACAGGAAAGCAAGAGCACTTAGGTCATGCATTTTCTGTTACCTCAAGTGTCACTAGAGGAATTATGGGTAGGTAATCAAGGCAAATAAAGTTCTCTAGGGCAGCAATTTTCCATCTTTACTAATAAAGCAAGTCGAGTGCACCTTCCCTTGTGGCCATATTCAATTGGTGTGTGATTTGGGCACATATCTGTAATACTAAGGCAAAGGTTTTACACCTCACTCCTCTAGGCTCCTTTAAAAATCCTAGTCTGAGACAAATGCCCCAATCCTACAAATATGTATGCTCAATTTCACCTACTAAAGCTTATAAAATCACTCACAGATGTACAGATAAATATGGTAATGTGTGCAAGACCAGACCCTAATTGTAACATGAGGGCAGCTAGGAATTCACTTAAACAATTCACTAGAATTTAGACAATAATTGATTGGATCCCCTAATTTGCAAGGATAAAAATGGCTTGGCTGGTATGTGGCCTTGTGTGAGTTGTGGACTCAGTTTTTCACTCCTTGCCTATTTTATTTAATTTTATTTTATACTTTGGGGTTCTTTGTTTAAATCTGTAAGGACAAGTGCTAAAAATAAAGACTTCCTTTTCATCTTGAGAGTTACAGGAAGTAGAGTTTAAAAACAGTTACATAATCTAGCCTGAATTTAGTGATTATCTATTATATATTCAAAGGTAAATCCACCCTCTTGCCAATTCAGAGAGAGAGAGAGAGAGAGAGATTGGAATTCTAATTTACTGAAGTTTGAACAAATATTTCGCCTCAGCAAAGCTATGGTCCAATGTAAACAAGCTAGTGTGTGGATTTAGTCATATGAACTTTTGAACAGACTGCTACATAAATCTAGGACTTGTTGAACCACAAAAATGTGTTGACCACTTAGGAGCCAAACATCAATTACCTACCACTGCAGAAGTCACATGCTACATCTCCTTGTCTTTCCAGCTATTTGAACTGGCCACTTAGTAATTCCAATATATTTAATTTTTAGCATATTTTAATTTGCTCTTGCTTTTAACATTTTACAGTACAAATATGGAGCACTGTGTTTAGGTAACATGGAATTCCATAGTAAGTAGGGTAAGGAAGAAATCTTGTGAGGCCCTCACTGAAATTTGGCTTTAAAAATAGCTGACAAAAGTGGCCTTTAGCTTGTGGAAAATGTAAAAAAGTGTGGAAGAATTAGTCATTTTAATAATCAATGGGAAATGTCTTGGTTCTGTCAGGAAAAATAAAAATGAGGTTAGAGATTAAGGTAGTACTTTTGTTTCTGAAGAACTGCATATGTGGCTGGTAGGAGGATGCATTTTGGAAATAAAAAAGAGTTCCCTCTAGAGCTCAGGAGGAGAGAGTATATGTTTGCTCTAGAGTTTGCAAGGGTGAGTGTATGCTTGGGTATCGTGATGTGTAGGTGGCAGGTTGTGGAAACTGAGGTTAGTTCATGTTAGCCTAAATCAGGGGTGGGCAAAATATGGCCTGCGGGCCACATCCAGCCCAGAAGGCCATTCTCCCTGGCCCATGGGGCACCTAAAATATTTAGAAAATTAATATTGTTCTGTCCTTGTGTCCCTGACGGGCCTTTGTGAGTCTCTACTAGGAGTCTGGCTCTCCATGTCGGTGAGCACCCCCTTTACCAGGTGTGCGTGTTACCGTGGTTGTTCATCTTCCCGGGTCGCCAACCCCACTCTCGCCTGCCACGACTTGCTGTTACACTAGTGGGGCGGGGTTAGTTCACGGGTCCCTCGGTGGCCTGGGTCTGCCTTGTCGGTTACACACGGGGCTTCTGCCACCCCTACACCCCGGCCTCATGCCACCTGTGGCCTCCACTTCTGCGTGCCTGCTCAGTGATGGTCCTGCAGGCTTCTATAGCAACCTTCGTCTTCACGTTTTACCCAAAACCCTAGGGTTACTCCTGCCCTGATGTCATGCCCTTCGCACCAGCCTGTATTGGTGCCTTACCCTACTACAATAGATACTTCGCCACCAACCCATCACCCTGCACCATGAGCTATGTGCCTCCTCAATGGGGTTCTACTGTACCGACTACCCCCGCTGACCCACCACCAGCACCCTATGACCATGCCTGGGAGTAACGCCTCCTGGATATTGAATGCTGCCCCTCTTATCCTTCAATCAGCATCCTATATTCTTGGCAGCAATCCTGCCCCGATCTCTCTCTCCCGCCAGGTGATCCTTCGACCTCTCGCCCCTCTTCAGCAATTCCTGCACCCACCGCCGTGGCACTTACTTTGGGGTGCTCTGAATCCTCCTGGGTGGTCTCAATCTTCCTTTGCTCACCCTATCCAGCACACTGAGCCCTATCCAAAGGCGATCCAGTCATTGCTCCTTCTCTCCAGGCCACCTTCCTCTCCGGCATGCTGGCTCTTCATCATCTGTCCCGTGGGGCTCGTGTTGGGGACAGCTTGGACAGCTGTTTGTTCCCCTCACTACCCACCGCCTCTGGAGGGGCGGCCACCATTTTTAAATCCACCGTCTGGTGTCTGACATCATCGTCAGCTGCCGGCTGCAGCTGTACATAGACGCGGCTAACAAGCCACGTGGGCTCTCCCTCCATCACAGCGTCTCTCTTGTCCCATTCTCCAGGTAAGTTTTCCCAGCTTCCTTGGGCCACAGGACACCTTGGTTCCTGTCAAAAATGACAGAAACCAGGGGCAGTAGGACCCCAGGGAAGCCCTGCAACAGCAGGGCCCACCCAGCCCCAGCCCCCAGCTGGAAGCCCCAGCAGGGGCTTCCTGTCTGGGACCATGTGATTTCACGATGCCAGAACCTCAGGTGAGGTGGGCAGGGAGGGCAGGGGAGGACCCCGGGCAAGGAAGGAGCCTAGGGATAAGCAGCCCTTTGCCCACCCCGTCATCAGTGCTTCCTGCTGCTGCTGCTGCTGCTGCTGCTCAGAGCCCATGTGGGGATGTCCTGAGCAGGCACAAGCAGCCCCACATGGGCTGCGAGTGGCTGCAGTGTGGGGCTTGGGCCACAGGGCAGGTGCGGCGCTTCTTTTTCCCATGCTCAACGCCATCTTGTAACCTGCTCCTGCTGCCAGCCTGAGCTCAACCATCGATGCTGCACATGGCAGCACCAGCTGTTCCCCGCCCCCCAGCTTGCCACACTAGGCAGTGTTTGCTTCTGCTGCCCACCCAGCAGCCCAGAGGCAGTGGTGGCAAACACTGTCCAGCATGGCAAGTGGGGATGCCACAGCTGCTGCCATGTGCAGCCCTGATGGGCAAGCCCAGAGCAGCACAGGGCCCAGGCTGGCAGCCGGGGTGGGTTACAAGCTGGTGCTGCGTGCGTGGAAAAAGCGGCCCCTCCCCTGCCCTGTGCCTGGCACCCCATGCTGCATCCTGCTCAGGACAGCCCCGCGCAAAATGCAAGTGGCTGCAGCTGGGAGTGCCGGCCATGGGGTGGGCAAGGGGCCACTTTTCCCCACACTCATCACCAGCTTGTCCCCTGCCAGGAAACAGGGGGTTGGGGCTGCACAGTGCCCCCTGCCTGTACCGTGGGGCTGGGGGGCACTGGGAGTGAGTGGGTGCATGGAACCCACACCTGTGGCCTGGGGCCAGTGTCGATGGGGCCCAGAGCAGGGTGGCAGGGGTACAGGGGTCCCGGCTGGAAGGGTCTTTATGGAGCCAGACCTGCTCCCCCCTCTCCCTGCTGGTGAAGCCCAGCCCAGCTCCACAGAACCCTGCCAGCCTGTGCCCTGCTTTGGGCCCCACCAGTGCTGGCCCTGGGAGATTGGTCCCAAGACATTGGGACATTGGTCCCAAGATGGTGACCTGGGGGCAGGGCACCTGTCAAGGGACGGTGCTCCCCATGTGGCCCTTGAGAGCTTGCCAAAACTGGGTAAGCAGCTCTCTACCCAAAATAATTGCACAGCCTGGCCTAAATGGTGGTTTCATTGTTTTGCAAAGACTACGTTAATGGGAAGTCTACTTGAACAATCTTAACTGTTAATATGGACACTTTGGGGTGTGGTGATTTGGGTTTTTTTATCACTACATAAAATTATTTCTTTCCCCTTGACTTTTGAGTGCCTGTTTATTATCTCTATTGTTTCCTTCTCATGTTTAATGTATATTCCTTTTCTAAAGAGAGCCTTTACGCTCTGATCCAATCTTTAACACACACTCCTCTGCAGTCACTTCTGCATGTGTGGCCCTTACACCTCTCTTCCCTTCATTGAACTCTAAACTGACAGTCTAGTTCAGTAGTGTAAACACATCTATTTATCTGGTATTTATTTGGCCTGAGTGTGTGTGTGTTTAAGACATAAATATAGCTAAGAGCTAAGTCCCCGTTGTTTTTTTTACCCAGTCTGTTTCTCTCATTTATTGATTTTATTCTTTATATCATAACGCTAATGTATTACTATTACTCCAACTGTAGCAGTGTCTAGCTGCCCTAAACTTTTCAGGCCTCACTTGTGCTGTGCTAATAATTAAATAGCAATTAATTAGATAACTGTGAAATTCATAGTGTTACATTTACCCAGAATACAAAATGGTTGACTGTAGGTTGTTTTACCCTACATGATGCATACTTCTTTGTAGTCATCAAATTATGCTTTCACTGTATTTTGTAGACCATTATTTATACTCATATCTGACTTACTTTAACAACAAAGTCAGTTGCAGATTGTGCTGAAGCAGTGTCTAAAATATTACAACACTAAACTAAACTGTTTTAAATATTAAAACACTAAAATATTACAACATAAGTTGCGTTGTCACATTCATATATTCTTAAATGCTCAAAGATGTTTTGTTCAGAATATAGAGTGGAAGCATTATTTTAAAATATAGTAAAGCCATTATCAAATTTCAAAGACTTAGCCATTTTTTTACTGCTGAGTCAAAAATTCCTTTAAGAGGGTTAATCTTGAAAACACTTCCAACCTTTAAATATAGCTGTGCCAGCAGGTACCTCTATAATTAAAATGTCTTCATTCTTTAATCAGTATCCCTGTTGATCTCTTATGTTCTGCATTTGAGATCATATAGAACAAGAGATGGATAAAGTGATTTTAGTAATTTTTCAGCCGTAGTCTAAAACAGTAGTAGAATAAACCTGACCCAAAATTGAGAAGTGACCTTCTAGAACCCGGAAAAGGTGGACTTCATGTAACCAGTGCATATTTTCTTAATTTTATCCCTTAGCAAAAGAACTGTTAGGGAAGCAAGTCAGAATGATAAAAATGTGCTGTGAGCCTCTCTCAGACAAATGGACCATCACTAGCATAAAAGAAAAAAAAAAAGGAACATCTTTCTCTGCTACATACTTGCACATTCCATTTGTAAATGCCAGAGCCTGCTGGCTGGATACAAGGCATGAGATTTACAGCTGTCCTGACCACTTTTTTTTTTTTTTTTTTTTACAGGATGTGTATGAGCTTCAGTGCTTCCAGACATACCATTGATCACAGATTTATATAAGTACAGAGAGCAGCAGTGCTGGAATAATTTCTTTCCAAGACCTTTGGGATATATGACTGGGCAGGACATTTGAATTTAAAGCCAAAGATACACAAGCACAGGTCAAGTTAGATATCACTTGAATTCCAAGTGGCAAAAAAGAGCTTGTTCAGCAATAAGTGGGGGGAAAGAAGACAAAGGGTCTAGTATAATTCCACATTATTATAACATCTAAAAAACCCCAAGTGTGTAAGTACATTAAGGTTGTGACATGAACTAAGAAAATTAAAAAAACCCATTACCATGATACTCCATCCTTTACCCATGGTCTTGTAAAAAAAATGGACCAGTTGACATCACAGAATGACAGAATTAAGTCTTAGGTTGGAAATTCCTGAATTTTTATCAGTTTGAGTCAAAACCTTTTACTTAAATGTAAGGTTTTTTTGTTTAATTTGAAGGAAAGACATGGTTGTTTTGCCCAAGAGACCCAAATGGTTCCTATAACTGTATCCTAATCTCTTTGATAAATTTATATTTTTAAAAACTTGAAAAGAAGGTGCTTAGTTTTTTTCCATGGTAGATATAATTTTTTTTTCTGCTCATTTCTCATATGTTGCTATGCATTATTTTGCCACATTGGCTTCTTTGCACCAGTTATTTTTATGTGGCAAATAAACATTTTGATTTACAGATGAATATTGTGCATGTTGTTACCGTGTGGGAGCAGTAAAGTTACAGGGCTGAAGGGCTCATTTGGAGTTGGAATGTGAAGGGTAAGTACTGAGAGAGACTACCTGGGATGGGATTACGCTTTAATTATGCAGGAACTAATTTACCACTCTTTAGATTGTTTGTGAAAACTAAGCAGTTGTACAACCAATACAAAACACAACGTACACTAACACACAAAACACAAAATTACAAGAAAATTTGCTGCTTCTGTTGATAATAATACTACAAAAAAAGGATTACAAGTACAGCTACAAATTGCAACCACTTTCTTGATTTCAGTATTATTTGTATTATTCATATTTTATATTCACCACACCAATAGGCATAGCATACTTGGTTATTCTGTTCTGTTACCAAGTCAGACGAGACATTGCTGGCTCAGTGTTCTGTGGCTTTCAGGCAAGACAACTTGTTCACTTAAAGTGAGATACTTGTCTCAGGGACTCTGCACAGCTGATCAGGCTGCAATGCAAACTACTTGCGATTCTTCCTTCGATGTTCTGCAAATGAGCTCTCCTCTGAATTGGGATCACTTATGCTTGGGTTATATGGAGTGAGATGGCGTCATAGCCCCCTCCTACTCTGCCTCGCTATAAGTCCCATATTCAGGTGTCAATGCAGCATCTAGTGCATCCCTGTTTTTACTCCACTGACCCAGTTTTGGGCAATTTTTTTCTGGTCCGAGCCAGTTCCTGGAACTTCCCAATTGCTCTAAAGTAACCTAGTAACCTTGTATGCTCAGTACTTGATTGGTGTGTTAAGCTTCATTCTGTTACTTAAGTTTCATTTTACTAGAAATCACTGTTAGGTTTCGTTTTTGTGTATTTATATACAGGCCCTTTCAACAATGGCTAACAGGCAACACACTTATATTTATTATTATTTACTCATAACACTGTAATGGGTCTGTTATATAATTTTTTTTTAGATGACAGATTCTTACATTTATAGAGCATACTCAGTCCATTCTATTGTATTAATCCAGCTGTTGCGTATAATCATTAAGGAACATTAAACACATGCAAAGAATGTGAAAGTAAAATAACTCTCTCATTCCCAACTGGTTTCTTCCTCAACTCTCCTTCTACTCCAAGTACCCAAAGATACAAACAAATGCTATAAATGAAATGTGTGGAAAATGCAAATCTTATTTTATTATGAGAAAGCAGACAAAGGAATTATGAACCCATAAAATTCACATTATTTGTATTTTCACACTTCTAAAATTTAAAAAAGCTAAGAGGTTTCTTCCCCCTCCTCAATCCTCTTAATTGTTGTTAAATACAAAGCTGCAAACTTTTCAGTTTCTATAGGCTGAACACATTGTATACACTAGGCTTTCATTTCTCCATTCCCACAGCCAAGTATATGGGTAAGATTTCCATTCTTTGTAGGACTAAGGCCTACTGAGTATGTGATGGAGGTTCATAATGTAGGTTGTAGAGAAGATATTTTCCTTCTGTCTTTCATACTTATCATATGCATACTAAATAGCGTTTTCAATTTGCCTTCTGCTCAGACTGGTCTTGATCTGTTGCAAAATCTAATAACAATATTGTAGATATCCAAGCACGCTCACTTTGAGGAGATTGTATCCTTCCCACTTCTATTAATTATAACAAACAGTTATCAATAGGCAGAAAAGAGAAACAGAAAACACCAGAGATTAATAAAGATGACTAAATTTGGCTTTGTCATAATAGTAAAATTATGACAATTTTTTGTTCCATCAAACTGATACTGTCACAGGTGAGAAGCTAATCTCAGCAAAGCTTCCCTGAAGTGCTTTTCAATTACTCTGCATTAAAGAAGGCAAAAAAACTTAATCTTACTCTTTTCCCAGTTAGATATTTAGTTGTCTCTCTCTAGATATTTAGTTGTCTATCTCTAATAACATTAGCTATTACACATACACATCACATGTAATCTTCAGCAGTGAAGTCACTGGCAGATACATGATATTTAAAATCACAGAAACTGTAAGGTACTTTATTTTATTATATTTAGGCAAATTTAATTACCAACATGATGATCATACAGGTTAAAGGACTTATCTTTAGACTATTCTGATCACTATACACCAAGGATCAGATTATACTTAAAAGTTCAACTAAGAGCACCAAGAATGGAAAAGGTATAAAACTATCTACAACCTCTTATACACTGTAACAGGGGGCTCTCTCAGGGCCAGTTCACTGTTTACCCACCCACCTGTTTCTGGGCCAACTGCTCACCTCACTCGTCTGACACACCTTGTTGTTTCTTAATTGATTCTAATTAGACAGGAGGCTGCCTACTCTTGCCCTGATGCCAGGGGACACTATCTGTGGCTCTGTTCCTGTCCTACACCACAGTCCAAGCCTCGCAGATGCCATCCAGGGGACACAATGCTCCCAGCCTACAGCTGGACCAAGCTTAGCCCTCATTGTTAGGCCTTAGACACACATGCATTAATACCACCCCAATCTCACTAGGGCCTCTCATGCTGCACCCCCTCACAGGGTCTCTTTTATGCATCAACAACTTACATTGCCTTGCTCCCTCTCAGAGCAGGCCCCTTCAGCACACACCTTGGGTGGCAGATGTACTATCTTTTGGGCCTCTCCCACGACCCTCATCGGGGTAGTGGCCAGCCAATTACTTGACCAGGGTCAAGTTTGCCCTGGCCCCTTCTGGTCAACTTTATGCAAACTCACACTCACACACCAGGCTCCCAGCCCTTTGGTTTCTCTTTCACTGGGGCTCCACATCTGCCCCCTTACTGGAGCCTACCCTTATTGGGGCTCCACATCTTCCACCCCCTCACTGGGGCTATGGGGCTTCCCCCCCAGTGGGGGCTCAGGTGGCCATAGCCATGCCTGGCCCCACCTGTAACCCAGAGTGATGTGGGGGCTAGATGTTATTGAGGTGCCCCAACCTACCTTCCACCAGGGTGGTAACTGGTCTGGTATTTTCCTGGAGGCTCCCATCCTAGTTGGAGCTCCACCAGGCCACCCACTCCCAACAGGCTGCAGTTTTAGGTCATGCCCAGGAGCCCAAGAGCCTTCTTCTCCAACTGTAGATGTTCTCATACAGCAGCTCAGCCAGGCAATGTTTCCTCCCTGGCTGCCAGCAGCAAACTGCTCTGTTTATATAGGCAGCCATGGTTCTAAAATGGCCACTGCAACCAAGCACCTGCTGGCTGCTTGACTTGGCCCTTAAAGTGGCAGGCACCAACAGTGTCCTGCTACACACAGCTTCTGTAAAAATTAGACAGTGTTGATGCCTGAACTTACTCGAAGTGAAGGATTTTGTGCTCCACACCTGGGTGAGGAGAGCAGGAATTCCTCAAAACAAGAGAGGCAAAAGTCCATGACCCTAGTCATTCCTCTATACTATTCAGTGGGTGCATCTACATAAGATACTCACTGTGCAGTAGCTTAATAACAGTGCACAGTAGTACGCCAGGCAAAAAACATGCTAATATGCTAATATGCACAGTAGTATTAGGCTACTCCACAGTAAATGCCACTAAAAAGCCATGTGCTGGTGCTACTGTGCATTAGTGTGAGTTACTGCACATTGATTTAGTACTTGGCTAACCAAATACGAAACTTAATGCACAGTAACTATGGTGCATTAATGAACATGTAGGCACACTCAATGTAGGAGAACTGTAGCATGGAAATCAGAGGTATCCAATGGGGAGTGGCTATGGGTGTTTCCCTTTGTTCCCTGGAAGGTCAGGAAGGTATTCTTCATTCTCCAAGGCAAAATTTTTATCTGAGTTCTCTGGAGGTGAACCTTAAAGAAACACTATCCATGCTCACTTATCCATATCCATAAATGATCTAAAAATATATATTTTATCATGACACTGCTGTAATAGAGTGACTTCCATAGTCTAGGTCCTATTCTGCCAAATCTCATGGTGCTTATCTGTTAGGCTGGTGCTATTACACTACTGGAAAGCTATCAAAAAGAATATGCTTTTGGTAAACTATTCTTACAAAAAGGTCATAGAGGTAAAAAGAGAAGGGATCTCTCAAGCATTCAGACCCTCTCTTAAGATAAAAAACACTCCTAGAGATCATGAAGTCTGGCATATTATTCTGGATATGGGTAAGTGAGCATGGATATTTTTTCCATCTTGACTATACATATAGGTTGAAAACAAACAAACACAAAAGACCTTGAGGCTGACATTTATCTTAACAACCAGAGGGGTAAGGCCGTCAACAATGAAAATATTAAATATGTGGCAAGTTTTCACAAAGTGAAGCTATTTTCCTACTATCATCTCCTGTTTTCCTTGAGTGACTGTATCCAGCTTTTTCTCACCCAGTTTCTGACATGGACTCTACACTGACTAGATACAGACATTCAAAATCCTAAGGCGGAATCAAAGTTATATGGCTTTCTGTAAGTGACATAGTTTAGGTCGGTAGTGAACAGAACATAAATTCACCCTTTGGTGGGGGGGTGGAAAACCTTAGACTGGGTTTCACCATTTTTAAACCAGTCTATATGTGTTGAACTTTTGTTCTGTTATGGCTATAGACCAGTTTACAATCACTTATACTGCTGAAAGTGTAGTGCTTGTACCTGTCCCAAGACAGATGGAAGATTCTGAATAATTACTACAGAATTAAATAAAGAAAAAAAGCCTCTCCAGAGATAACTAAGATCATGCTGATATTGATTGACTGTTAGTGAGGAACACTGATACACCATAGGTGTTACCCAAAGCAGAAATTCAAAACAGCTGGGACATCTGCAGTGCAAACCAAATCAAACACATACATTTGACAGGAATCTACCATTCTGTCTGCCTTCCAAGATTTCCTCAAAGTATAACAGAGATGGATGTTCCTGAACTGATTAGGAAATCCAGTGTGATACAGGGATGAGGTCATTACAGTAAACACTGGTTGATGCTAGATAGATGATAATAGATTCATGTATTACACTAAGTTTGACCACACAGACATTTAACTAAACATTACCAAAAACTTGTAGTATTTTTAATAGGTTTACTGGTTTTCATGAATTCAGCATCCTGTTACATAGTTCATTGGCACTTGGCAATTTTGTAGCAATTCTTTTCAAACAAACTGCAAATTTCTTGTTCAATTAAAATACTGTTGCTGTATAAATTCGAACATAAAGTACAATACCAATTTTGTCTTTTTTCTGGTATATTAATTATGTGAAAGCTAAATATTTTTGGGTGTGATATATTTTATTGGACTAACTCTATGGTTGAGAAAGACCTTAGACAAGCTTTTGGGAACAAGATACCCTTCCTTCTAATATAAAGTATAGGATGATAGGAGTAGAGGAAAGTAGGGCTGGATGGGACTTTGCAATGTCATAGAATCATAGAAAATTAAGGTTGGAAGGGACTTCCAGAGGCCATCTAGTCCAATCCCCTGCTCAAAACAGGAACATCCCAAACTATATAATCCCAGCCAAGACTTTCTCTACCTGAGCCTTAAAAACCTCCAAAGATGTAGATTCCACAGCCTTCCTGGGTAACTTGTTCCAGTGCTTTACTGCTCTACTAATGAGACTTTTTCCCCTTATATCTAACCTAAACTTCCACTGCTGCAGTTTGAGATCATTGCTCCTTGTTCTGTCATCGCCACCACTGACAAGAATCTAGCTCCATTCTTTTTGAAACCACCCTCCAGGTAACTGAAGGCTGCTATTAAATCCCCCCTCAAGTCTTCTCTTCTGTAGATGAAAGAATCCTAGTTCCCTCAGCCTCCTCATAGGTCGTATGCTCCAGCCCCCTAACCATTTTTGTTGACCTTTGCTGGACACTCTCCACTTTGTCCACATCCTTTCTGTAGTGAGGGCCCAAGACTGGACACAGTACTCCAGATGTGGCCTCACCAATGCTGAATAGAGGGGAAGAAACACTTCTCTTCACCTGCTGGAAACACTCCTACTAATGCAGCTCAGTATGCTGTTAGCCTTCTATAAAACAAGGGCACACTGTTGGCTGATATTCACACTATTGCTCACTGTAAACCCTGGGTCGTTTTCTTCAGAGAATACCATGCTCCCCACAACTAACTAGAAGAACTGTTCCCAGGTGGAATTCAGTTTACAGTGGCTCTAAATTCTACATTTAAGGATGTATGTGAGGGCTGCTACTCCCTGACAACCCTATGTATGGCCAGCACTGTGGCTGAAAGCCAAAGTCCCAAGCCATTCCCATCCTTCACACAAGAAGTAGGAGAGGTGAGGTGAGGGGAGTCCCACTTTGCACAAGATTTGGAATCCTGTCCCCTTACCATTCAGTGCCATGCTCTGGTCCCATATCCAACCACTCTCATATTTGGAAACTTAATAATAAACACTTTATTGACCTACCAGCTGCCCTATAACCTGCTAAAGCTACAATGAATGTTGCGTGGGGCTGGACCCCAAAACGTTAAATGGTTCTACACTTTAGTAGTAAGCAATCACTCCCCTAGCTCTGGCAGATAAGAATAAATCAGCCAAGACTCTCTCATCTAACGGCAGCAGAAATAGATTTCATAGACATTAGGGCTGGAAGGCACCTCAGAAGATCATCAAGGCCAGCCCCCCATCCGAAGGCAGAAAGTCAGCTGGGATCATAGGATCCCAGCAAGATAAGCCTCCATTTTTTTATTGAAGGTGTTCAGTGTAGGTGCTTGAACCACTTCCAATGGCAGGCTATTCCAGACCTTGGAGGCTTGTACGGTAAAGAAATTCTTTCTTATGTCCAGCCTGAAATGGTTTTGCAACAGTTTATAACCATTTGATTTCATCATCCCTTGGGGCGCTCTGGTGAACAAATATTCCCCCAGATACTGGTGGTCACCCCTGATAAACTTATAGGTAGCCATCAGATCATCCCTGAGCCTGCACTTTTCCAGGGTAAAGAGCCCCATAGCTCTCAGCCTGTTGTTGTAAGGTCTGTCTTCCTGACCTGCGATCATGTGCGTGACTCTTCTCTGGACTCTCTCAAGCTTATCCACATCCTTTTTGAATTGTGGGCCCCCAAACTGGATGTAGTACTCCAGCTGCAGCCTCACCAAGGCCTAGTACAAGGGGAGAATGACGTTCTGGGATTTGCTTGAGAAGCATCTATGGATGCAAGCCAGTATTTTGGTCACTTTACTAGCCACAGCATCACATTGAAGGCTCATGTTCATCTTGTGGTAAATGATGATCCCCAAGTCTCTTTCTTCCGTAGTGCTAGCCAGTGTAGCACTGCAAAGCCTATAAGGATGCTGCAGGTTTTTCCTCCCAAGGTGTAGAACCTTGCATTTTTTGGTGTTAAACACCATCAGGTTCTTGTCTGTCCATTTGCTGAGCCTGTCTAGGTCGGCCTGGATCACTCGCCTGTCTTCTGGTGTGGATGCTTTGCCCCATATTTTAGTGTCATCAGCAAACTTGGCCAGTCCACTTCTGGCTCCAACGTCCACATCATTAATGAAGATGTTGAACAATATGGGTCCAAGGACAGAGCCTTGGGGGACCCCACTGGTCTCAGGACACAATGATAATTGACTTCCATCAATTACCACCCTCTGGGTCCAACCACGGAGCCAATTTCCCAGCCAGCGGATCATGGTGGTCCCAAGGCCAAAACTGGCCAGTTTCATCAAGAGGTGATCATGGGATATCAGATCAAAGGCTTTTTTGAAGTCAACATACATGACATCAATCTCTTCTCCCTTGTCCAGGTGATAGGTCACCTGGTCATAGAAGGAAATGAGATTGGTCAAGGCAGACCTACCCACAACAAACCCATGCTGGCTATCCCTCAGGATGTTGGTGTCGGTCAGTCCATTAAGGATGGCCTCTTTAATAAACTTTTCTAAGATCTTCCCTGGGATAGAAGTCAGACTGATGGGCCTATAGTTAGCTGGATCCACTTTCCTCCCTTTCTTGAAAATAGGCACCACATTGGCCTTCTTCCAGTCTTCGGGCACTACACCAGTGCGCCAGGAGTTTTCAAAGATCAGTGCTAGAGGCTGGGCTATGATGCTCGCCAGCTCCTTGAGTACCCTAGGGTGTAGATTGTCAGGGCTGGCTGACTGGAAGGTATCCAGCCTCTCAAGGTGTTCCTTCACGAGGTCAGTATTGATGGAGGGCAGAGGATCTCCCTCACCCAGATGTCCCTGTCCTGCAGTGGGCAAGGGCGTTGCATGGAATTGATGAAACACCTATACAAAGTACCCATTTAATAGGTTGGATTTTTCCTGGGTGTCAGCTGTCAGTGGTCCCATCTGGTTCAGCAGTGGTCCAATGGTGCCCTTGCTTTTCCTCTGGCTCCCCACATATCTGAAAAAGGACTTTTTATTGTCCTTGATACTCACAGCTAGTTGGAGTTCAGTTGCAGCCTTAGCTTTGTCTGGGACAAGCTCTGCCCTGTTGCAGCATGAAGCATCTAGCCATTTTCCTCCTCCAAGTAGCATGAGGAACAGAAATATGAAAGAGGAGCTCATGCTGATCTCCCATACACATACTCTATTGGCTGTCTGAAAAAGGAAGGCAGGAGAGTAAACAAAGTGTTGCCCCAGCTGTTCCTGGTTGAGATATTTCCTTTCCAATCTCCATTATCCCTGATCCCATCAAAGATGCATGCTGGCTACTGAGGTTAGCATTTTTTACATTATGAATAATACATGTATCTGTATTTCCATTTCTCTTACTTCATTAAGGGTCTTGTAATAGGACTACTCATGTATAAAGGATGGCACTTGTTATAGTTCCTTGGTCAACTGAGGCCACATTAAACTAGAATTTGTCTGAAGCTACAGTTCCTGTTGACATATTGTTTCAATTGCTCCTTCAGGACTGAGGGAGGAGTCAGTGGCTCCCAGCTGGATGAGTAACAGAACTAACCTGTCAGGAGGGGTTGTCTCAGACTCCACAAACAGCCAGCCAGGGACACTGCTAACTTTTCTAGACACTATCTGAAAAATATGGTGCCCTGGTTTTCACATATCACATCATTTATCTGTGCTTTCTGGAAATGTTTCAGACATGCTACATACCAAGCTGGATGCTAGAAAATGGAATTGTCCTTCATTATAGCTACATGAAAAATGATGGTAGTTATTTCTTTGCAGCAAAATTAATGTCTATCGGTGCAACACATGCAAGAAGACCAATGCAAAGCTCAAATTACAAAGGGAATACATAAGGGAGGTTTTCCCTTGAGAAAGAGAATTGAATCAAGTGAGCGTTTGATAACATTTTCGAAATGGAGCTCCCCACTCATGACTAACCTTGGTATGCATATGCAATTTCATACATTATTTTATATGCTTCAGCATATTGTAGAGATTGCCTTTAGAAATGTAACCCATCAAGAACACAAGAAGAAAGCAGTGCACAAAGTACAAGAAAGAAAGTTAACTTTATATTCAGGTTAACATTTAATTTCCTCACCACCATTTCTCATTGCTACACATTGAAAATCAATACTGCTGAAAACAACTCAACAACATGTCAACATTCTTTCCTAATTAAGAAATGATAAAAAAAAACCCCAAACCTGGTTACTTATAATGACTGATTATCAAATATTCACTCAATATGAGCAGGATTTAGAAAAAGACCCTGTTATTAAAAAGTGCAGCTACCACACGCTTCAGTTTGGAAAGAATTCATAAGCCGTGCAGTTTTTAGACAAATGTAGTAATGGAAAAATCTCATGTGGAAGCTCTACAAAAGCCTGGTTTTATGAAAGAAAGATAGATCTCCAGCAGAATTTTCTTCTAATTGTTTCTCTAAGAAACTGTCACATAAGGTGAAAAAGTGTGTAGTGTAAAGATCAGACTATTATTTTTAGATTCAAAATAATACATGGAAGCAAACAATTAGAACCAACAGCAAAACACAGAAGTTCAAATCCCTTCATTCTTATTCATTTTACCTGAGGCAAAAATTGTATTGAATTCAAGGCATTTTTAAAAAACCCAACTCCTGATAAGGGATAAATCGCAGCTTTATCAAGGACAGTAGGGCACATTGTTGCATTTCCCTAGGAACATACAAGATAATGTGGACAAGGCAGGTATTCTGTATCAGGTCTATCACTGGTACAGGTCAATATATTGGTTGCTGTGTTTCCCTTGCACTTGACCCAATCATGACCAGCCAGAAAAGGAGTATCCTATCATCTCTTATTTGGCTGTGTGACTAGCAAGTCAGGTAACAATTTGACCTAAAGTTTTCACTTAGTCTTTACCTAGACAAATTCCAGTCAATTTGACTGAAGGTTTGCCTGAGCAAAAACAAAATTAAAATTGCCCATTCTCAGGATGTGCTTCTAAATGTTTTGCGTATTTGGGTTTTAGAATAAAGTTCAGCCCTAGGTTTAAGATAAACAGAGGATTATTCACCCCCCACCGCCAAGAATAAATTATTTCTTGAAATTTATTGCCTTCAAGGGAGCCACTTTTACAGAATTTACTATCAGTGAGCAGTCTTTCCAGGACTAAAAGTCAGGAGAATTGGATAATATTCCAAAGTCTGTTGGTGACCCTGCAATTTTGAGCAATTTACCAGGCCAGCAATTTCAAATCTGGAGGGCTTAATTAGCTATATCCATGTTAAGGTACCTGAATTCATCACTTGTCTTACAGGGGCGATGAATACTTATGTATATCTTCAGATATCTCTGGTTGAAAATGCTGGGCATAACTTCTGCGCAGCTTACTTCCAACTTTAATAGAATGGGGCTGGTGATTATTTCTCTCTTTTTAAGCCAGGGTGGGATTGACTACATATAAAGAATCCCATAAGGTTTCATTTTTTCCCTAGGTTAGATTTGCAGGACCACCAATGTTTTTTGTTTTTGTTGAGGTCTGGAGTGGACTTCATGTGCTGTGCAAATTTGAGGCATTTCTAAAGCCTGAAGGCTTTCTAAATCCCATAGCCAAGCTACCCTGGGGGTGCTGTGGCCCTAGGAGCAGCCTAGAAGCAGAAAGACACCGTCCCTCTGGCTTGAGGTATAACACAGAAGCTATTTTAATTCTGGAACATTTACGAGTCTGAAATCATGGCATGCTCTTTTCATGTGTGACAGTTGGATTATTTTCCCTACTTCAGGTGGAAACTAGCAACTTTTCTAGACCTGAAAGATAATAAATGTAATCCCTGTTGAATGAAATTGGTTCATTTCATTTCCCTTCCTTACATGAGCTTTGATTAACAGCATGTAAAGTGGCAACTTTTAGAACAAGCTGAGAGCATGTAATGTATTCTTCTCTGTACTGTATTAGAGAATGACACACTTTTCCTTGATGGCATTGTGTTTCAAGAGGAACATGTCAGCAGCATGAATAAGCACTATAAGACCCAGTCCTTTTCTGAACCTCATGGCAAATCCAAATGTTAAGTTCCATTGCTTATTACATCTGCCAAGTTCATGTCTGGTGTCATGTATTTTCAGGATACAATTAAAGTGTCTTTTTATTATTCAAGTTAAAAACAAAGTGATTTCAGTTCAGAGTTAACTATAAAGGAGGTTAATGCATGGTTTGCTTTAATGATGAAGGAGGAACTGGAAGTACCACGTGTGCTTTCTCTGTGAGACTCACTCTTTGGAAGCCATAAAATCTGACTGATATAACAGAAGTGTTTGTAATTAGAGTTAATAGAGTTAGCTGAGACCACAGGAGGGGGAACGTAGCTTTGATCCCAGGTGGCCCCATAACAAGAAGACTCACAGTGAGGGAGCACACTGGATTGGAAAATATTAGAGGCAAATCCAAGAAGTCACTGATGGAAAAGAAAAGACCTAAGAATATAGTTTACAAGTCGAGCTAATTTATTTTCTCATTTATATCTATTCATTTTTGCTCCAAATTGCAACATTCCAAATAAGGGTGTATTATTAATTAAGACTGTGTAATCAGGCCATGCACTTTTTATAATGCCTCTTTGTCAAGAAAGTTAGAAGTAGGGCGAAAGCAACTGGCCAAATAATACATACTGGGGAAAAGACACTTTTGTTTTGAATGGCTGTAAAATAATTTTGCCATAGAAAATCTATTTTTACACTGTGTTTGCTCATAGTTTTCTGCATTTTGTATTATTTTGAATGACTTTGTTGTCATGTCATGTTATTGACTGTCTACTTCTAGAAGATCTGGGAAATAACTGTCATGTTTGACAAGTGTCATATTGGGATTTCAGCTCATTTAAAAATAATATTTAGAGTCTTTCTATGGTGAGTGTTGTTTTTTTGTGACAGGTTTTTGGCTCGTTACCCAGGGGATTTAAAATTGCTCATTACATAAAGCAATTGTGCTACATCAATAGGCTAAGTGATAATTTCAATGTTAGCAGATGAGCCCAGTGCATTCTGGGATACATATTTTGCAAAAGTGATATACAAACCTAATACACACAATGTCATTCTCCACCTAACCACAAACAAATGCATTTTATTTTGTACAACATTTAGAAACAAAGAGCATCATACAGTATTTTGGAGTTAAATAAATAATAAAAAACCCCAATTCCTAAGGGAGGGAAACCTTAGGAGATGCAGATACAAGGGGAAATCTATCTATCTATCTATTGCTGGGGATTAGATATTCTATACTACAAATTAAAAAGGATACTAAAGAGAAGTTTGGGATACAGTCAGGGTGTGGAAGCCAGTGGCACAGTATAGATGGTTGGATATCAAAATACTTTGGGAAAAAATGGGAAGAGTCAGTCACACATTCTTGTATTTATGAAATAACAGATAGTAAGGTGAAGACTGAAGAAGGCTGGGGAGCTTGTAAGAGTCAAGATAAAAAAAGACACAGTCAAACCTTAGGTTTTCTGCAGAGGTGGCATCAAGGTAGAAAAACATACAAGGCAATGAAATGACGAAAAGCAAAATTTGAAATGTTCATTACTATGTTATGACTTGCTATAAAATAGGCTTAATAGAGGACCATAACAGATCCTAGCCAATCCTGCAGTATTTATTTGCTTGAAAAATGTTGGTTAATAATACTGTATAAGGTGATTTACTAAAGACATCCTTGAGCAAGATTTTCAATCCTTACTTGATATCCAGCACCTTAGAAAACAGCCTGCTCTCAGTCATTATCAAATAAAAGTTGTTATTTGGGTGAGAGGTGAAGGGCAAAGACAGTCCCAGTGGAATTAAGTAAAGCATCTGTGAGAAATTAAGTTAATTGTTATATAGATTATTGTCAGTCTCTTCTCATGCTGATGACCTCAATATCCTGCTTGAGCAATACTTGTTTAAGTATAAATATTTCAGCTTCTTGACTGAGTGGCGGAAAGACATGAAAAAGACAGCAAGCAGGTTGACCTCAGATCTCTGGTAAATGCTCAAAGCTCGCCTTTGACATTATACTTCCACTATCACACACACACAAAGAGATTTATGTGTCTATCAAATCCTTAAACTGAATTTATTAAAGATGGTATTTCCGGCTTAGAAAAAGTGGCTGCCAGCTCAATCCATTCCCACACTCCAACTCCATTTGGCAAAGATAAAAAGAAAGTTATCTATAAACTATTTTTTTTTCTGTTTTTCTGTGCACCTTTCATGCTCCCACCCCCCTCACTTTTTTGTTTTTCCACCGAATATCACCATTCTCCATGGAAAACAGGCACTTCCTTTTACTATGATTAAAATCAGCAGTCAAAAAGAGGGAATGGGAGGAAGGAAAGAACCATCCTACTGAGCTAGGGAGAGTCTCAGAATGATCAATTAAGCTTCTGTTTTCAATCTCTAAACTGTGCTATTTTAAGCAACAAATATACAAATAAGGTAAACAAGTTGCAGGTAACTGACAAAGTACAGGGGGGAAAATGTGGTAAAGTTCCCATGTGTAGATAATTAAAAACTTAAATAAGGTGAGGAAACTTTCGTGTCATTAGAAGAATTCTTGGGAAAGCTGAGATTCTTCAAACATTTTCTTGCTCTGATTCCAGCTTAATTGTTATCAGTTCTTGACTCAGCTTACAAACTCCTGAGTGCAAGACTTGGTTTTGTCTTCAGCAGTAGGAAACACTCACTCTTATCATTAAAAAATGTTTTATAAGTCAAAAAACATCTTATAATTGAGTGGCACCTGAGAGATTTGGATTTCATTTCTGCTATAGATCTCCTATGGGATTAATATAGTTTTTTACTGCTTTGTTTCCTCATCTGTAAAATGGGAGCAATAATACTTTTTTCCAGAAAAGGATGTTGATAAGTTCATTGATATTTTAAGTTCATTAATATTTTAAGATATGTTGGAGTAACGTAACTGTGAAAGTTCAGGAATTATGAGAAAGAGAAGGTTTATTTTGAGGGATACCTTGTATTGGACCAACTACATAGCTGGGATAATGTTAGACAAGCTTTGGATGAAAGGCATTTTTAATCAGGTCTGCAGCTTGACTAACTTTATCCTAGCTATGCAGTTGTTCCAATAAAGGATATCATCCACAAAAATCCTTGCCTCTTAATATAAAACATTCAGAAGTTTACTGTGATGAATGGTATAAAAACACCTGCACATAACTAAAGGAGAATTGGGCTGACCATTGTTTGATGGAGGACTTCCAAGAAACACATAAATAATTCAGGAACTCTGTTTTGTGACTGAGTGGGTGTCACTTTTCCCTTGGGTGCACTGTTGGAGGTGCCATCTTGCAGATGCTACAGAAATCTATGGTACTGAACTGCTCAGACTCATCAACATTCCCATGTCATGTTTGAAGAGAGATGTTAACCTTCAGGAACCTAGCCAAATTCTTTCCCAGGACATTACAGTTTTCTCTAACCAGTCTATGAGGACCATCATAGTAAGCACATCTTGAAAAGTGGTAAGTTAGGAAAGTTGCATAGTTATAATGCTGGTCATAATGTCAGCCCAGTGTATGGAGAGTGGCATTCCACTGTGTCATCACATGCTTGTGATCTGCAGGGATCCAGGTTTCCTGTTTCTCACAGAAAAACAGAAAAAAATGCAGACCTCCCCCTTTAAGAAAAACACTGATTTCACATTTTGCACTTTTTCAAAGAGCTTTCTGCAGGCAGGCAGAGTTCCAGCCTTCAAGGGACTGGGAGGAACAGGAGCAGGGTTCAGGCAGGGGGCACCATGTGCAAGTACATGCACATGGCCCAAAGGCAGCTGGAAGAGCAGCTTCCTGCAGGTAAGTCTGGGGGGCAGGGGGATTGAGGCTCCCATAAGAAGGGAGGGAGGGAAGGAGTTGCTCAGGGCTGGGGCTGCTGCACAGTCGGGTGGTACATGGGGCTTGGGGCCATGCACGACTATAGGGCACAGGCAGAGAGTAGGTTGGGGCCATGGGTGGCTCATCCTGGGGCCAGGGTGGGGGCTAGCTTCCCACCACTGTGTGCACTTCCAGGAGGGGCATGGGGGGCACATGCCCCCCAGATTTGTGTGCTGGGTGCGGGCAAGCTGCCCACTGTGGGCTCAGGCTCCTTGCTCTGCTGTACTCTTCTTGGGACCTCTGTAGCTCAGCAGGAGGGATCTGGCACAGCAGGTTAGAACAGGGCTAGGCAGGGAAGCTCAGTACTGTTGTGAGTCCTGCACCACCCTGCCAAAGTGCCCCCTGCCTGCCCAACAATAGCAGGGGTAGCAGCACAGAGTTGTGCCCCTCGCTGCTTCTGGGTCAGCAGTGGGTGCCTTGCCAGGATGGCGCAGGGTTCACACCAGCTTTGAGCTTCCCTGCCTGGCCCTGCTCTGCCCTGCCATGCTGGGTCCTGCCCACTGGTCAGAAGCGGCTCTGAGGAAAGGCAGCAGGCAAGGAGCCTGAGCCTGCAGTGGGCATCCCATCCCCAGCCCCTGTGGGCTCTGCTCTGGCCAGAGGCCTGTGCAGGACCGGGTGCTGGGATCTACATTCTGCTCCCTCCTTGAGCTCCAGTAGCTGCCACCTCCCACTGGCAGACGCTGAGGCTCAGTGAACCTGGATCCTTGTCCTTATAGGGAGCTCCTTCCAGCAGGGCTGGGAGGGTAGCAGAGGGCTGTGGGTAGGGAGTAAGGGGCACCAGCAGGGCCAGGGGCTTTGGGTTGAGAGTGATGGGCCTGGACCTGTGTCCTGATGAGCCAAGGGGGGAGGGAGACCTTGATAAAAAAACCCAAAATCAAACACCAAAATTTATAGGTATTAAGAATTAATTTTATTATAATGATTGAGGCACTGGTAGGCTTCCAAATTCCTTTATAATTGTAAATATATCAATAAAACATTGTGTTCAACTGATACCTATATACATAGTGATGTTTCATTTTAACCATGGATTTTGGTGTTTTTATAAGAATCTGTGGGTTTTTAATCAGAGAATGAATTTGTAATTTTTTTTAATCAGAGAAAACCAAGATCCCTGGTGATCTGTCAAAGAAAGAAACACCTGGTGGTTTGGGGGAATTAGTTTTTATCATTGATAGTACAGCTCTGTACACATAAATGTAGGGTAGCTGACTCAAAAAAGGGGGATATGGGGGGCAAAATCATTTTTATTTTGCTTTAAAAGTTTTTATTGATGATACAAAGTCACCTGTTATTTAAAATTGATGCAGTTTATCTGAGCTTTGCCTGGGTTAGTTGAAGCTGAATTAAGAAGAGGCAAAGAGGCTCCAACCACATTTTGTGCCTTCTCCCATACAGGGGGCACAGGGCTGCTTCAATTTATGTCAATTATTTTCCTCCCTCAGGACCATTCCTTCTGTCTAGGATTGCCAGAACACAAAGTTATCTGCCTATACTCAGTCCCTACCCTCAGTTTGTTCCCAGTCTTCAGGGGGAGCATTTGATGGTCATCTGTTACTGGGGATTCTCTACTCTCCTTTCAAGATGGATTTAAAACTCCTTTGCCATGATGGAGTAGTACAAAGAGGGTTTACATTTTGGATCTAAGATCTGCCCCTGTCAGTCCCATTAATCACTGATGAATTAAGTTAACAATTTATGGATTTTTTCTTTATGACTTAGGGACACAGCACTCAAATTGGGGTGGTACAGAGAAGCACCATCCAGCAGAATGCAGATATGAGCAGATATGGCCAAAGCTCAAGGTCAAAGACTGAATAAGGTCCAGCTCTCATTTTCTCCGGTCCATGATTTCTCTAAACAGGCAAGAAAGAGTGACACAAGAATTAGCAGTTATCAAGCCTCATGAGTGAGAAAGTTACGATTTATGTCTATGCATGCTGGTGCGATAGAAAATATGTTGAGATCACAAGGAACCTCATTCCTATCTGTTCTTTAGCAAAGGCAGAGGTGTAACAAGGTAGCTCTGTGCCCTGGGCAGTAGCTTCATATGGCCAGCTGCCAGAAGCAGTAGCTATTTTTGCACTCCCTTTGGTTATGCTGTTGAGTTAAATGCCTCTGTATCCCTCAATTTCCATGAAAGAACTCAAAACATAAGAACAGAAGAAGTGCCATACTAGGTCAGATCAGTACTCCATCTAGCCCAGAGTCATGTCTCTTGGCAGTAATGAATAAGAGATGCTTTAAGGAGAGACTATTTGTACAGAGCATGTCTAGTGTAATCCATCCCCTTGCACCATCCATGATTGATTTAGGTATGTCAGAGTAAACATCCTTGACTATTTTATTTACTAGCTCCCCATGAACCTGTTATCCATGAATTTGTGTAAATCCTTGTACATCATTTTGTACAGAGATTAATCTCACTAGTATCTGATCAGCTAAGGACCTGGACAGATGACACATTTATACCAGTGCACTTTAGTTTAATTTTGGATATGATGTAAATTATGCTTAGGATCATCAGAGCACAGGTTCATTAGAGGCAGGTCCTTTCAGACCAACCTGGTGGCCTTCTATGACCAGGTCACAAAATCCTTAGACACAGGGGTAACAGTGGACGTAGTCCTTCTAGACTTTAGGAAGGCCTTCAACACTGTCTTTCACCCCATTCTCATTAAAAAACTAGGGGACTGTGGCGTCAACACCTACACAGTCAAATGGGACACTAGTTGGCTGGAGGGCCGCCCCCAGAGAGTGGTGGTGGATGGGTCATTTTTGACCTGGAGGGATGTGGGCAGTGGGGTTCCCCAGGGCTCGGTCCTCAGGCCTGCACTGTTCAACATCTTTATCAGTGACTTGGACGAGGGTGTAAAAAGCACCCTGTTCAAATTTGCAGAAGACACTTTGATGTGGAGAGAAGTGGGCATGCTAGAAGGAAGGAATAGGCTTCAAATTGGACTTAGACATGTTACGGGGTGGATGGATGAGAACAGGATGGGTTTCAACACTGACACATGCAAGGTACTGCACCTGGGGAAGAAGAACCAGCACCATACCTACATGCTGGGGAACTCCCTTCTCATCTGCAGAGGCAGAAAAGGATCTTGGAGTCATTATTGATGCCAAAATGAACATGGGCCAACAGTGTGGAGGCGCGGTCAGGAAGGCCAACTGTACTTTGTCATGCATCCACAGATGCATCTCAAGCAGGTCCAAGGAGGTGATAGTCCCTCTCTATGCGACACTGGTCAGGCCACAGCTGGAGTACTGTGTCCAGTTCTGGGTGCCGCACTTCAAGAGGAATGTGGACAACATGGAGAGGGTCCAGAGGAGAGCTACTCACATGATCAGGGGCAGCAGGGAAGGCCCTGTGAGGAGAGGCTACAGGACCTGAACCTGTTCAGCCTCCACAACAGAAGGCTGAGGGAGGATCTAGTGGCCGTTTACAAACTAGTCAGAGGGGACCAACAGGCATTGGGGGAGTCCCTGTTCCCCCAAGTACTACCAGGAGTGACTAGAAATAATGGTCACAAGCTGGCAGAGGGTAAATTCAGATTAGACATCAGGAGGCACTACTTCACTGTCAGGGTGGCTAGGATCTGGAACCAACTTCCAAGCGAAGTGGTTTAAGAGGAAGCTAGAGGAAGACCTTGCTGGGGTCGTTTGACCCCAGTACTTTTTCCTGCCATGGCAGGGGGTTGGACTTGATGACTTGCTCAGGTCCTTTCCGAACTTGCCAACTATGTAACTATAAATTGCACTGGGATCTAGAACTTCCCATGAATAAAATGGAAGTCTGCTTAATACTTGAAAATAAGGACTAATATGACTGAAGAATTAAAATCAGCATGGACTTACCACATTCCTCTTGACCTGCTCTTGAAATAGTTGAATGCAGGATCTGATCCACTATCATTATCACTATTACTTATTCTATTAAGCCAATATATTTTGCTTTGTAAACACCATCAATCTAGCCTTTGATGGAAAGTCAAGCTGGATCATTTTCTTACAAACGCAAAGATACATACAAAAACATGGCAACAATACAAGAAGAAAATCAACAGCACACAAGCACAAGCAGAGTGGATAATGACAGAGTTTTAGAGATGATCTACAGACTAACCTTGGTTAGTTTGTGTTCCAATGTCTCTTATCCACAAAACAGGTTACATCATGAGAAATATTTAAAACATATTTATTAAAAAAAAATTAAAATATTTAAAATATTTTGTGTGTCCACACAGCTCTGTATGTGTGTATGGTGAGGGAAGGGTTGGTAGTGGCAATAAAGAGAAATTTACAGAAGGTCAGAATATACGAGATTATGAGTCCCCTAATTATTATTCCATTACATTAATAATGCTGGGTTAAGAGGATGTAGCAGATGCTATTTCTCAATTCCTCCTTAGCAGAAATATTACATACAGCTGTATTTTGGAGAGTTTATTTTTTTACGTCAAGAAAAAAAAATGTTCCCTGGGGCTGGGAACACCTCTTTCAGGGCTAGACTCTGCCAATATTTTAGTGGTTGCTGGGGAATTTTAATATATAAGTTTTTAACTGGAAAAGGGGAAAAAAAGAGAAAGAATTACTGTATGGTCTCTGGCTCGAAATGTGTGGAAAAATACACAAGTTATTTTCATAGCTTTAAACATAATTGGGATCCACATTATCTCCCCACAGTTGATTCCCAAACTGCCAACTTGGGTTTTTTTGGGTAGTGAGAGATGTTATTTATCTATTTGATGTACTCATCTATGATGGCAATGAAAGATATATTGATTCAAAATAATTCTTTAAAACAAGTTATAGAAATATGTATAGAATCTCAGTAGATGTTTCTACAAGAGACACTTAACTTCACATTAGCATAGTTTACTGCAAAGTATGTATGTGCGTCTACATGTGCACATACTTTCTTCACAGTAAATCTCCCTAATACTAAGTAAATTTTCTACCTCCAAACGGAGGTAGCAAACTTACTCAGCATTACTAATGGTGCTTGCATAGATGCCTGACCAGGAGCAAAATCTGTTCCTGGTCAGCCATCTACCAGGGGCAGGAGACAGATGACTGCCTCTGGAAGCAGCCTGCTGTCAGGGTGGGTTCTGCCATAGAAGCCTGGGCAGGGACTCTGCCTGCCTGCCCCAGCAGCAGGGAGCTCCAAGCTCCCTGCTTCCAGATTGCAATCAGAGAGTGGGAGCCTGGGAGACCCTTACCTCCCAGCTTGAGCCCTGCAGGATAAGGGTCTCCCTGCCCAAACCCCATGATTGCAGAGCTCAGTCTGGGAGATAAGCATCTCCCAGCAGTGTGGGAGCCTCAATAGTTATGGAGCTGTTGCTGGGACTTCCCTGCTGGCAGGGGCTGGGCAGCCTGCTCCCTGTACAGTTCTATGAGCACAGAGCTGTGGGAGGAACAAGCTCCCCATCCTGCTCCCCACTCTCCAGCTCTGCACACATGGAGCTAGGCAGAGAACAAGCTCCCCAGTCCCTGTCCTGCATGCCTGGATGGGGAAAATGTCCCCCTGTCCTGGCATCAGGGAGCTTCCAGCACCTGCTCCCCAGTTGCAATCATGGAGTGGGGGCTGAGTGCTTGTTCCTGGCCCCCATTCTGTGATGGTAATTGCAATTGTGGACCAAGGGCTCAGAGCTCCTTGCATGGGAACAGTTCTCCTCCTATCCTGGAGCTGGCTGGGACCTGCTTCTGACTGGAACAGTTCCCAGCTAGCCCCAGGCTGTGCGGGGAAGCATGTGCAACGTGGAGGTGGCTGGAGACTGTCCTGTTTCAGGCAATCTCCACCCAGCTCTGGGCTGCACATGCAGACTTCCCCATGCAGCCTGGAGCTGGCCAGGAACTGTCTGGATTGAGTCACAGGGCTTAGAAAGAGCTGCTGGGGTGGGGTAGATCCCAGCCCCCTGCCCCAATCTGCCAGTGGGGCAGCTAGCTCACTGCTAACTGCCCCATTGGTGGATTGGGGCAGAGGGCTGGGACCTGCCCCTCCCCTGCAGCTCTTTCCAAGCCCAGTGCCCTGATTGGGGAGCCAGGGCCAGGAACTCCCTGCTGCCAGGGCAGGGGGACATTGTTCCTGCCCCAGCAGCAGGCAGCCCCCCTGGGCTAGGAGACAACTGTCTCCTGGCCCGGTGCTTCCTTCCAGCCCCTGGTCTACCACCCAGGAGGAACCTGGAGCTCCTGCTGCTGGTGACAGGGGCCCACTGCAGGGCTGGAGGGACCTGGCAGCAAATCTGCTCCCTAATCTCTGCATGTGTAGACACCTACCCAAAAACCCTTATGGGGCATGTCTACATGTGTCCTTACAGTGCCTTTGTTACTGCACCATTATTTAGCACTTCCTTTTGGAAGTACTAAATGATGACACAGCAACAGCCCATACTGTGCCGTGTGTGCTGTGCACAGTTATTTTTAGCTTCTATGTCACCATAGCAACATGCTATAACGAGGAAGTACATCGCTTCAGCAATGTAGCTGTGGCATCACAGTGACCGCTGGCACTACATTGCAATAATGCATTGCTACGGTGACATGGTGTCATGTGTAGATGTGCCCACTGTTCAGTAGCATACTAGGCTGGAGTAAATGCATATGTAGACACACCTAGTGTGTGTCTGATAGTGATACAGCACAGTTGGTAATAGGAGAGAATTAATGAAATACAGGTCCAGACTTCCAGTTTGTATGGGATTGGTGTATTTTAGTCCAGCAAGGTTCTGACCAATTAATTAGCATCACGATTCATATAGTTAAGTGCCAAATTACAGGTTAGTGTAATATTACAATTAAGAATTTAAATAGAGCCAGGGAATTATAGGGGGGAAATAGATTCCCCCCCGAAATATTTTATATTGGGTATCCTGAACTGCCATCTGCAAAGACACCAGTATATTTTAACAAAATCCCCCAGTGTTTCCAGAAAATATGAAATTAGAAATAATCCTGTTATACGTTTTTATTCAATATTTACGTTAACTGATACCGAGAGGCCTTCCTCAACTGTATGTAGTCCCTATTGTGTTTGCCAAAGCCATATAGAGCTTATAATTTAAGCAGGGGAAGTAGACCAATAGGTGTTTTACTCCTTTTCTGGTGCAGAATTAAGTCTGAAAAAGACCTGGTGACATGCCCAAAGAGTCAGAGACAAGAATTAAACCCCCAATCCTGCCCCAGACTCTTCTCCAATGCCATAAACAAGGTATCCATTCATTGGAAGGCTGTATTCCTCATGTCCTTCTACAGTCAAGTAAGGATAACACATGTAGAATTTATTCATTCGTGTAAGAACTTTTATACAGCATAGACAAACACTTGGGATCTAGCCATTCTCATTCTTAAAATTAATAAATAATATGACAGTTGTTCCTCTTCAGTAATAAAAACACACAAACTTTTGGACTGGTTCATAAACAAAGAGAAAACATTTACAGGTCTAAGAATAAGAAGGACAAAGAAATAATGATCGTTTCTTAGTGTTTTTTTGCTTAGCTTTGTTCACAGGCCACTTTTAAGATAAATTCTGTCAAGCTGTGTGTCCTGGTAACCTATTTGATGCGTGACATAGTTTTAGTATAATATCTAATTTCTGTTCTGCTTAGAGTAGTAGTCCTTAGAGTAGCATTTAAAGTAATAAATTTTAAAGATCATTGTTAAATGCATCTCTCTCCAGGTTTATAGAAAAGAAGCATATGTTAAAATTGTTTTTGATGTATTTAAAAAATGAACTTTTCACTGAATAATGTCAGTAAGCTTGTATTTCTTAATGTACGTGACCATTCCACGGCATTCTTTTCTTTCATCAATCATGTTTTATTTTCTTACTTCAAGGATGTAGGATTTAATATATTTAGGTTAGTCTCTCTCTCTCACACACACACACACACTCATATTCGCAATACAATCCATTCAGCAAGCACTGAAAATCCTTGAACATTTTTTT
Source organism: Crocodylus porosus (assembly GCF_001723895.1). NCBI lineage: Eukaryota > Metazoa > Chordata > Crocodylia > Crocodylidae > Crocodylus > Crocodylus porosus. Next base: position 91,317,951 of record NW_017728918.1, on the reverse strand, counting down.
TAAAGGAGAGGAAAAGCAAAGCAAAGCAAAGCAAAGCGAAACAGTGAACTCTCTCATCATGCACTAGGCGATAAATACTGGCTCAGTGCTGTCCAACCTGCTCAGCACTGATGCCAGCAAAAGCAATTTGCACAGATTCCAATGGCAAGGGGAATTTTTACCTTTCAGACAGCAAGCAAATCAATACGCTATATTTGTGTTAAAAATGCACTCATTGCAGTTTTCATCAGTTCACCCTTATGACACCCTTATGTCAGCTCAGACCCATTCTGAACCCTTTGAAATTAATTAAGGCTCTTTCTTTGACCTAAAAGGGCTTTTGCTCATGCACATAATGAGATAATACTTGGTCAGATGAAGGGTGAAGCAGTGAATAATTAGGATGTAAAAATATAGCTTTTAGGACATTTTAATAGAACTTGACATGGACAAGTAATGGGAAAATTGCTTTATGGTTATTGTCTATGTAAGAGTATGAATGTTTGTTCTTCCAGGAGAAACTCTCTCAGGAGTGACCTCTACAGGGTTGGAGATGGGCTATTTTTCTTCCAGAACTGCTATTTTTGGTTTGGGAGAAACTGTGAAAATGCCTGTACACTTGTGTTTTCTCTTAGGAAAAACTAGCACTGTGATTCTCGTAGTAGAAATGTAATGCCTGTATGTGGCCTTTGTGCTGAGAAACTTCAGAAACTGACAATCAGGGCAATTGTAAATGTCTTAATTTTATTAATTATTTTACAATTGTGTTTCTTTTATATAATGTAATGAAAGTTGTGGTTTCTGTGGCTTTACTGAAGATAAAAAAGCTAATGCTGAGAATAAAACCCCATGGAATATTGTGCAGCGCAAAAAGCAGTTATACTATAGTTTATGCTTTTAGACGGTTTTCCTCATCTCAGAAAATGACCTTTCCATTTACTAAGTTTGTAACTTTTTATTCAATATTATATGACTAGCATAAGTGAAATAAATGATTATTGAATGATAGCATTGCATTTGCAAACTAGCAATGAATACAGGTAACAAGTATAGTTTATAATTATGCTAATGAAACCTTAAGCTAAGAAATGGCAAAAAGGCCATAACTGTATGTATGTGCAATTACCTATTACCTTGTGCTTAAATATGACAGCCAGATTAGGGACCTCAGAAGCATCAGGAATGGGCGGTTGGATGTTAGATTTGTCATTATTTTCTTAGAAGCTCTGGGCTGGATTCTTCACTCTGTTGAGCTCACATGAAACAATTTAAAACAACTCTCTTTCAATGTTTGGGAATTTGTAATCTTGGCAGTAGACACATTGCTGCAGAAACAAAGAATTGCATCACCTATCAAACTGAAACAAAAAAATGCTTTCTTTACAGAAACTCCAGAACTTCCTAGTTTGTCAGGGTCAGACATATTGCAAAATATTTCCATTTCTAATTTTATACCTTTTCTACTTCCTGCCCTATCAGACTACTTCCTCAAACAGAGTGTTAACAAGAAATGGCAGAGAAAGATGCTACAAACTGCAGCCTTTACATTTTGTTAAGGAATAATTTTATGATGGATACAATCCATGCAACATTCTCAGGGTTTTCAGAAGGCAGCTACTACATAAAAAATTATATTCAGTTATCAGCAAATATTGGTATAAACAACACTTCAGGTAAATGTGGGAAAATGGCAGTTTAATTGACTTGTAGTGCCTGTGAAAATAGATTAGAATACTGTATTTACCCAAATGTAAGATGAACCTAAATGTAAAACAACCCTCCAATAACTGGATTCTATATATGGAAAATTTATCATTTTGTTATAATTTTCCAGATATAATCTAAATATTGGAGAGTTGACTTGAATCCCCTCCCCCCATAGCTACAGCAGGGAAAGCAGGTGTCAGGTGGCACCCTTGCCCTCTGCCCTGCCCTCTTCTCTCCTTCTCCAGCCTTCCTGCTCCACCTTCCCATGTAACCCCACACCTGATCTTCCCCAGTCTCTGCCCCTCACCCCACTCGTCCCATTCTCTGCCTCTCCCCCCAGACTGTCCCTAGTTTCTGACTTCCGCTACTCCAGTCTCTGTCCTGTCCCTCTTGCTCCCCAGAGTCTCTGCCTCGTCCCACACTTCTCGCCAGTCTCTGCCCCTCACCCCACAACTCCTCAGTCTCACCCGTTTTTCCTCCCACTCCTTACTGTCAGAGGCTGCTTGGTCTCCTCCATCCCAGAGCTCAGCATGTGGGAGCTCAGCCCTTGCCTGGCCATGCAGCAGTAAGGGAAGAAATTTCCATGTGCTCTGTGCCTGGGAGAGACCCCAGCCCAAGCTGGAGCCAAGCTGCATCTGACAGTAAGGGGCAGGGAAGAGGTAAGTGGGGGGCAGAAGCTGCAGAGAGGAAGCAGGGAAGGGGGTAAGAAACTACTGTAGGGACTTTGGCCCTGACCCAGGCTCTGGGCCAGAGTCAGAGCTGCAGTACTTGCCTGTTCCCTCCTTTGCTTTGTATGTGAATATAAGAAGGGGGCTTTCCCCCCCCCAAGCTGACTAGAGGTGGGGGAACTTCATCTATATTTGAGTAAATACAATATGTAGAGAAGGGGGAGGTTATAGCAGAGATATAGCCAAATTACTTTTCCCTTCAAAATCTTGTAATTTGGCCACATAGTATATTCAGTCAAATATATATATATATATATATATTTGTGTGTGTACATACAAATATTCTCTGTATATTCTCTGGCCTAATTTCTCTCGTCTACTGAAGCTGGGATGAGATCATTTAAGATCCACATCTTACTCTGCTTCTCAGGGCTAGACCTGAACCGTTTGCAATTTAAAACTGTTATTAGGTAGCTCTACATGGTGGATCCCTAAGAAAGTACAGTGATAATGTCAAGTAGTCAAAACTCATGAACCTCATGAACCAGTTTCCATAAACTAGACTTAAAACTGATGTAATGATAAAATCAGTACATTTTAGTTTCTCTTTACTTGCATTCAATTTTGAAAAAGCTTTTTCAGTTCACAGTTTTCAGTATGTCCTAAGCAACTCTGAAAGCTAGAAGTTTACTGAGAGATGATGTTAAAAACCTGAGAGATGTGTTCACTTGTAAGCACTGGACCCCAGGAGCTTTATGTAAAATCAAATGTGTCATGAGACTCCTGATGAAATCCTCAGAGTTATCTCCATAAGAATGCCACAGTGGGTGTGTCTACACAAGATGTTTTACTGTGAAGTAGTGTAATTTACTGCTCAGTAAGCATGCATCTACACATGCAGATGCTTATGGTGCAATAAATCTCACTAATCATGAGTAAATTTGCTACCTGAAAATGCAAGTAGAAAATTTGCTTGTAATTACTAAATGCACAGAAGTGCTCATGTAGATGCTTGACCAGGAGCAAATCTGCTCCCAGTCAGCTAGCCACCAGAGGTGGGAGATTGCTCCCTGCCCCCAGGAACTGCCCACTGCTGGGGCAGGCTCTACCACTGGAGCCAGAGCAGGTACTATGTTCCCCTGTCCTGGCAGCAGAGAGCTCCAAAGATCTCCTAGTACTAGCTCTATGGTCACACAACTGAAGCTGGTTCTCTACAGTTGTGAAGCTGGCCCTGTGAGATAAGGATGTCCCAGTGCCGGCCTTATGGTCATGCTGCTGATACTGGGAAATAAGGATGTCCCACAGCCCACCCCACAGTTGGGAAGCTGGTGCTGAGAACTCCCTGCTGGTTGGGGTTAGGGAGCCTGTTCCTGCTCAGCTCCACACTCATGGAGCTGATCAGGGAACAGCTCTCCAGCCCCCTCCCTGCAATCACAGAGTGGGGACTGGAACTGTCCCAGTCAGGGGCAGGTCCCAGCCCCATGCCTTAATCAGGTTATCAATGCATGGGGCTTGGAAACAGCCACAGGGTTGGAGCAGCTTCCAGCCCTGTGCCCCACCCACTGGTGGGACAGCTAGCAGCAAGCCCCCACCTGGACAGGAAACCCCTGCCATACTGCCTAGTACCCCTGCCATACCCCTGCCATACCCCTGCCTAGGCTTGCTGCTAGCTGCCATACTGACACATTGGGGTAGAGGGCTGGGACCTGCCCCTCCCCTGCAGCTTTTTCCAAGTACCCTGCCCTGATCAGGGAGCTGGGGCTTGGAGCTCCTGCTGCTGGGGCAGGGGGACATTGTCCCTGGCCCTGCCTCAGCAGCAGGCAGGCCCCTAGTAGCAGGGAGCAATGTCCCACCCCTGGCCAGGACACAGCCATCTCCTGGCCTGGTGCTCTCTGCCAGCCCCTGAACTAGCATCCTGGTGGTGGCAGGAGTCTATTTCAGGGCCCAAGGAAGCAAGAGGAATTTCCTGTCATTAGCAGCATCGGTGGCAATATGTAGGAGGTACACAGGGGTACATATGCACCCCCTGAGAGCACTAGTGCATCCCCTGAGAGGCTGTGCTCCCCAGTTAGGTGATGGGCAGGGGGGGCAAGTGGGAGTGCCAGCGCCCCCGCGAGTGCCTGTCAGGGTGCAGGAGCACCAGATGAAGCACCACAGCCACTTCCAGGAGCACTGTGGCCACTTCTGGGAGCATCACGGCCACTTCCCGGTTGGCACAATTCACTGTGGGGGATCCCCTCCCTTCACCCCAGTCAGTAAGATTACCCATGGAGGAAATCCCCCCTGTCACTGACTGGCCAGCTACCCATGACCAGCAAATCTCCTTTTACTTCCATATGTGTGTAGATGCCTGCCCTGGAGCATTTACTCTTGGGTAGTTTACTTGCAAGTAAACTGCTCCCAGATCTAATGTACATGTAAGCATACCCAGTAGCGTGGGAGTAAATAGACACACTATACTAGCTGATTAATGTTTTGGGTGGTCAATCTTACGTGTTTAAAAACCAGAATTACTTGAACTTTTGATTTCACAGCTTGTGTCATTGAAATCCCCTGTAGCCCTTCGGGGTTTAAATTTCAAGGCTAAAAAAACCAGAAAATATTCAGAATGTCATGATAAAATCATGGCAGATGGATGATAGTACTGAACATATGATTTCCTTATCTGTCATATTCTGCTATTTGATTAAACCCAGATTCCTATCACAGTTATTTCAGGAAAAAATAATATGCACATGAAAACACCTGTAAGCTTCCATCAGACAAACAAAAAATGTACTGGAAAATATTTATTGAATTAGCATACGTTTTCCAACATCATTCAAGTAAAAATGATATATAAAGTAACTATTTCTGAACAAAGATGTGTCTTGGAGTAGGTCAAAATTTAATAGTGCCACACAAGAAGGAACTCAACCTGATATATGATGTCATTTTGTTAGGGGACAATTGGACTATAACAGCTTTAGTTATAAACTCTGTCTTCTTTCTACATCCTTTTAATTTTTTTTTATATTCTAAGAGCACTGCTAAGCTTTAAACTTTGCAAAATGACAAATTGGGAAAACATAAAAAAACAATATTTTATTTAGTTAGTCCAAATAATATGAAAGAAGTGAGCAGCTGTAGCAGAACATTATTTAATTAGTGTATACTTTAGTGGGAACACTATTTTACTCTATCAGTAGTAATAGTAAAATATACTCAGTGATAGGACCAGGGGTGCACCCAGAGCTGGGGCAGTGGTGTGGCTGCATCCCAGTTTCAGACCTTTGAGACTATGACACAGGACCAGCAGCTAGAAATATTTTTTAAATCCCCAAATCAAGTAAAAATATATACCCCTTTCTTCTGCTTTGTGCTAAGAGGGACACAACACCTCTCCTCCCATTTCCCATCCTCCCATGTTGTTGATGCTGCTGGCTGCCCTGGGGCTGGGGTGGGGGGAGGGCGAGAGCTCCAAAAACACTCCTGCCCTGTCTCCCTGGACTGTGTGGAGACTGGGATAAACCAGGGATAGTGGCAGTGGTGGTAGTGACTGATTTTCTTCTGCCTGCCTAGTTCCCACAGGTGTTCTCTGCCAGCTCAAGAGCAGGCTCAGGGAAGGGGAACCACTGCCACTGTCTCTGGCTGAGCTCAGTTCCCTGCGTATCTCTCTTCTTGCCTCCCTGCAGCCCCATCTGGAATAGGGCAAAAGCGGCTGGGACAGTGACAGCAGCAGGAGGGTAAAGAGGGCTGCGCCCTTACCCCCAGGTCAGCCAAAGACAGCAGGAACAGCAGCAGTGGCTGGTGGTGAACGTAGGGAATGGAATGGATGGTGATGAGCTGCTGAACATGGCTGCATGGAGAATGGGGATTCTTACACTTCAGGCACTTAAAAAAAGTTCACAGATGCTGCTCCCATGGTGTGGTCTGATGGTTCTGGTTGGAAGTGAGGAAAAGCTGGGAGTAAGGGTGCAGCCACCCCTGCAGCACTGATCACTGCTGTCACACCCATCTTTTTAAAATCCTGGATTCACTTACGAGTAGGATGAGCAAAATACAGTCCGCGGGCTGGATCCAGCCTGCCAGTTGATTGTATCTGGCCTTCAGTTGCCCCTGCAGCACTCTGCATGGGGTTGAGTCCCAACTGCTCCCACCCGGCACAGCCCAGACTTGGCCCCATGTGGAACACTGCAGGCTGCTGTGAGCTGAAATGCACTTATACCTGTGTCTGCATTGCACCCCCTGGGTGAGCTCTGTTGCATGTGTCCTTGCCTCCTCTCTTGCCCTCCCCTCACCACCGACCTACTCTCAGGACCCAACGCATGGGCAGTTCGTTCCCCCCCACCCACACACACATATACACATCCCTGCCCACTCACTAAATACAAAAGTAAGACTAGTTTGAGTTATTATATACTACTCAAAAGAAACATAAATCAGGACAAAAGTATTTTTTTAAATAAAATATGTTATAGTAGTTGTTTGATTTTTTAAATCTGTATAGCCCTTGATAGCCGACCAAAACTCATTAAGTGGCCCTCCAGCTGAAATAATTGCCCACCCCTGAACTAAGAGATTCACAATCCAGCCTATAAAGAGTCAGAATAAATTTGTAGCACTCAACTTTATGCTGAGTGCTACATTACCCAATTTTTACTCTCATTGCTTTTAATACAACTGTTTTTGGACTGAGATACTGTTTAAAGTGAGTAACAGAGGGAGAATCAGGCCTTGAGAATTTAATTTCCAAATTTAAGAGGTTTTCCAAACTATCAGGCGGAAAAAGAAATACAAACGTTAATTTCTGAATGGTGTGAAGCAAATATGGTTCATCTAGCCCTGCTATGTCATAGATTTTTTTTCACATTAATGCAGTTGATTATAATAGTATACCTAACTACAGCAGCTGGAGTGGAGACTCTTTTCCATTTTAAAATGATTAATGGCATTGTGTAGCAAATGGAGACTTTAAGATCACAAGTATTATAAAGACTGATTCTTTTGTAATTATGATTATTTGTAGCAATTTTTTATTCTGTTAATTCAGAACAATAAATAGAGTAGGAGATAGTACTCCATTATCAGCTGTAAACTAGAACAGGGGTTTTCAACCTTTTTGCATCATTGTACTCATCGTGGCATGGGGTACCCAGGGATGGCTGTGATGCCCATAGGGCTCCATGATCATGCCAAACCTGCCCAATTGGCACCCTTTTTCTTTCCTGCCATGTCTTGCTGGTAATTATCATAAATAGGGAGGCTGCCCTTGAGTTTATGTTTGCAGATGGTCCTGATGTACCCTGCTGAACCCTTTGGGCTCTTGGACCCTTTCTGCATCCTGCTCAAAATGGGACACCCTCAGCCTTATGGGCTAGATGTGTGGCTCCAAAACTGCCCCTTTACCATGCCCCATGCCTCACAGGTAGTATTCAAATATTGTCCCCCTGATGCCTTAGCCTGGTTCAGCCTCCTGTTATCACTGGGCTCTCTGCAGCCCTGTCTCTGAGACCTCCCTGGTGCTATGCTCTGTACAGCTCCTGCCTCTGCACCCTCACTGGTGCTGGGATCTCTGCAGCCCTTGTCTCTGGACTCTCACTGGCACTGGGCTTGCTAGCTTGATGTAGTATGCCCCAATGAGGCCTCCTCCTTCCTAATAGCCTCAGTCTGATCCACCAGTTTACAAACAACAACCAAAATATGAACCCCCGGGCTATAAGGTAATACAAACAGTGCAGGGTGCACTCTGTCTCTTTACAAGAGGCAAACTTCTCCCCAAGCATTAAGCACCTTGTAGTCCAGGGTACCTGGTGAGCTCCTGGAGCCCCATTAGTCTTGAAGCAGCATATCAGGTGGCCACAGCATCTCTGGGCAACTCTTCTCAGCAGGGTCCTCCTTCTGGCTGCTGCCAGAGAACTAATCCCTGCTAGCCTCATCCTTCTTCTGGTCAACTGACTGGGTGCAGGTGCAGGCTAATTCTCTTGTTAGCCTGCTGCCATAGTAACCTGCACCTGTGGGGTTTCTGCCTGGCTCCTAGGGCCTTCTCCCTAGGCAGTTTCTGCCCTTAAAGGAGCAGCCACTTTAGTACCCTGTGACCATACTCCCCAGTGGCTAGCCATAGAGTAGTGTACCCTGGCCGCTGAGTGGGGGAGTGGGGCGGTGGAGTACAGTCAGACACTAAGCAGGGTGGAGATGCGATAAGCTGCTGGACACGTTGCAAGCTTCCCCCACCCCCTGTGTTCAGCCAGGCAGGTGGCACCTACAAAGGATGCTGCGTGGTAGCGTTCCATCCCCATCTACTCGTACCCCCTAGGGCCTTCTCAAGTACCCCCAGGGGTATGCATACCCCCAGTTGACAACTCCTGAACTAGAACATAAATCAGAGTAATTGATACTCAGAGGACAAATAACATCTGAATAAAAATGTGCTTATTCTTTTCTGTTTGGCATAGGGAAGGAGGAGTTCTATGTTTTAAAGAGCAAATTGGGCTTACTGGATACATCTAGACATTTAATTAATGAGGCTGAAAATATTCCAGCTCAATTTGAGCTGGAGTAAACTAATCCCAACATTACTGTCTACATGTGCAGTAATTTACTGCATTGCATGATACCACTTGTATTTGACAGGACCATCTGGAAGCCTAATACATTAGTATATTGTGCCCTAATTGCCACAGACATGTAGACAGTGATGTTTTACTGCATAGCAAATTAGTCTGCTGCTCAGTAAAGCTTCTCATGCAGACATGTCCACTGTTAGTTAAGTCCATCATGTGAACCAGGGAAATGAAGATTCAGTGGAGGTTTGTTTACTTCCTCAGGGGAAAGATAATATAGCATTTCCAAGGAGCAACAATACAAGAGATTATATCATGCCACATCTAAGATAGCAATCAACATCTAGAAATGGAAGTGCTCTAATAGAGCAGTAAAGACGTGTTTACTTTGTTTTCAGTGAAGATTGAAGAGGAGAAACATTAGAACTATTCAATATAAAGACAAGGATCTAAATCCCATATGCCTAAATGGCCACATAACTACAGTTTTTAGCACTTACACAAGTTGTGATTCAGCTCTGCATGCGCAAGAAGAGCTGAGATCTGGATAGCAAAACAGGAACACCCAGGTACATGCAGGAAGCCAAGTAAGTCCTGCCATTTTAGTTGCAGAAAAACCATGACTAGTGAGTGTGAGGGTTGCATGTTAATTTTAGGCACCTCATGGAGCAATTAACCCCTGTATTGTCCACATGTTAACACCTGAAGCTAGTTTTAAGCTAGTTTTAAGCACTCTTTACATTAGTAACACCCCACCTTCCCACTTCTCCCCCAGTGGTTCAGATCAGGCTCTCTTCCCTCCCTGCCCTCTCCAGCACCCCAGATCTCCACTCAGCACCCCACTCCACCATCTCCCCTGACCCTTACTTGTGACTGGGACTGTCCCAGGAGAGCAGGCAAGGAAAAGTTGACCTGCTTGCCTGGCATCTGCCACTGTAACCACTGCTGCTTTCTAAGCTAGGCTCAGCCCAAAGAAAAACAGTATCCTGGCAGTGGAGTGGGGGAGGGTCAGGCAGGCAGGTTAACATTTTTCTGCCTGTTGCTCCAAGAAATTGTAGGCATCCATAAGTAAGTGGGCGGGGTGGAGATTGTAGGGGTGCAGTGAATGGGATCTGGGGTGCAGGGGAGGGCAAGGAGGGCAGGGAGCTTGATCTGGACCAGACAGTGGAGGTGGGGTGTTTACACTCATATGTAGTCTAGAGTGGGAGTGGGGTGTCCTCTGGGTCCTTGCTGGTCTGAACATGTGACTGCTCCAAACTCAAGCTAGCACTGACACAGAGCAATATTTGAGCTCACAGTGTAACCTGTAACAAGGCCCTGAGACAGCAGAGAAAGGGAAGTCCTCCAAACTTTTAGCCCGATAGGTTACCGTTTAGCTTTACATAACTCTTAATCATATAGAAATCATGGAAAATGAAAGTGTCCTGAACCCAAAACTTTATGTTTTGGCTTTGGTTATGAATCATATACAGGCAGAAGCAAAACCCTAAATCTTTATTTTCCTTAATGTAAAAATCAAAAAAATCTGGATCTGAATCCCAGATTTCTCAGTTTGGATTAGTCAGGTTCAGGCCAACCTGACAGAGAAGTACTTTGGACTTGGTTGATATGGATCCAAATCTCAGTTTCTCTGTGTTGATTCAGTTATGACAACAGTACATCTTAAGTGCAAATGCCATGCAAACATTATGAAATGTTCTGTAGAAATCATAAATTTGAATGAATATATCTGTTGGAGAATGGAGGAAGGCTGATAGTCAAGCAGAATGTGTAGCCTTTGAGGGGGCTATTGCATTCTAGGTATAATTGCAAATGACACATTTATGCTGTTATTGAACTCAGTTGTGGTGTGTATGACAACAAGGAAGCTAAGATCCTGATTTCATCTAACTTTATATAGTGTAGAATGACTGGTTTCTTTAAGCAGATTCAACCAGATTGTTTCTGTTCTCCTTGGCAATATCAATAAATCTCTGATTTATATTAATTTCCCAAGTTGCACATTGCATTGTGAAATTAAGTGTTTTAACTTTTTTGGACTATGAGTGAAATGAGAAAATAACCTGTATCCTCATTCCAAATGTGTGGATGGTGAGAGAAAACAACAACCTCTATTTTCACTGGTATGTACACTGCCTTACCAGGACCTCTTTCTTAATCATCCTGTAACTGATTAATCTACATATGCAGCTGCATAATGTCCATTAAGCAAAGAAATATGGACTAAAAAAAGGAAATGTAAGAGTCTATATGGATAGTATATAAGTGCTTTGGAAGAATCCTTCTACTTTCCCATGTACATCTGGCAGTTTTTTCACAATAAATTTTTAGAACACAAATAATTGTGGCTTTTGCTTTCTACAAAGAAAAAGGAGGTAGTAATTATTCATTTGGACAGCAGTACATCAGAGAGGGAGAACTCTTCCCAGAGAAGCAACTTTTTTTTAGTAGGAGAGATTGGCAGGAGGAGTGAAAGTACATGACAAAGCTGGTAATATATACCAATGATACATGTAACTAATACAGTCTAAGTCAGGGATGTCAATAATATGGCCTATGGGCTGGATCCAGTCAAAGGAACTGGATCATCCAGCACATGGACTTTTGTCCTGACTCTTGCTGTGGTAGCAAGGCTTCCCTTGATGGCAGGGCTAATCCTTCATATTGAGGTTGTACTTGTGCAGCCTCATTTGCACTTATGCAGCCTCATTTGCACACACACATACACACAATGTCCCCTCACACTTCAGGGTCATGATGCTGGCTAACACCAGGAGAAGCCCCACCACCAATGGCAGAGCTTCTGCCTGTGATGCTGCACTACTGGGGCTGCCAACACAAGATCCAGTATGCAATCCAGGGGCATAAGAAAAAGGAGGAATGTGACCAAGTTTGACACCCCTGGATTAGGACATTCAGCCAGAAAGTGAGGCCTTGGGCTGCTATAGACATGTAGGCAGCCTGCTTTGATGCACTGACACATTGCAGCAGACTCAATTAATTGAGTACTCAGGAGCATGGAAACTTATGTGCTCTGGCAGCCTTCCATGTCACTTGTATCAGCATCCCTGTGTGTCCCCAAGCTGAAAAAATGGCAGCAGGTGCCTTCAAATGAAACATGTTTGCTGAGCTTTAGTTCAAAGAGCCTGCCACCATTTTTTCAGTGCAGAGATGTGCAGGGACACCGATACATGTGATGGAAGGGCACTTTTGATTAGTGCAGCTTGTTGGCACTGGATTTGGACCTGGCCCTTATATCTTTGTTCAGGGCAGGCACAACCCTCAGACTGACCACAACACCTGCCAGTTGATAATAGGTGAGTTTATTGATACAGAGTAAGAACAGAAAAATAACAAAACAAACAATCAAACAATTCTGTATCTACCAATCCTATAGCTGTCATCAGAGGCAAAGTACATCTGGTCAGTATACAGGCTCCACCCTGAGGCTCAGTATCCTAGGTGTCAGAAGTCTGGAGGTGGGATGTTGAAGCTCACAGCCTCCCCTCCAGTAGGGTGCATCAGATGGACTGCTGGTATGCCCTTGGTCCATGGTGGCCTCGGGGACCCTTCCCAGGTGACAGGGATGGGGACTCCTCTCAGTGAGCAAAATGAGGAGGGACTGGACAAAGGGAGAGATGGGACAAATGGAGGGACCCTTTGTTAATCTCAAGTCTTTGCTTTTGTATTCTCTTTCCCCCCTGATGTTTCCTGTTGACTCTGCATCCATGGCTATCTCTGGTTGGTTGTGTCTCTGTGGTCACATGTCCATGTAGCCTTCCAGGACTTCTCCTAATTTGATTTTTCCCCCCAAAACCAAGACTTAGTTCCCCTTGCTCTTTGAGGCCTTGTTGCTGGTGTGACTTATCTTGTGTTATGGGACAGTATGGTACATACTTCTTTGTGTGTGCAGGCTGTGTGTCCTTGTTGTGTTAGACAACCTGTCTGCCTTGAAGTCTGTGATCTTGTGTTATGGCATGCCCCCTTCAGTTCTCAGTCTGTGTCCATCCATTGGCCTCGTTGTGTTACACAGTCTGTCTCTTTTTAGGGCCATGAGAAGCTGGGTGTGTGCCTCCCAAGCTTTATAGAAATCCAGTTAATTCCTGCTGCCCATTTTGACCCCTTATAAT